>NC_090026.1:99074751-99674751 GCF_037176765.1 Anolis sagrei | reverse complement strand
AAGGCACCCCTGAAGAAGTCATGCTGGCAATTCGATCAGGAAGGCATCCATGGACAACAGGTTCCTTGGTGTGGTAAATGGAACAACAGCACCTCCTCGTGGCCAAGTAGAGCACAGCCTCCAGATGCCAGGCATGAAAAAGAGGGAAGCCTTGCCTTTGTCTATGTACTGTCTATGTTTGTTAATTGTATGGCAACATTGAATGTTTGCCATTTATGTGTTCTGTAACCCACTCTGAGTCCCCTCAGAGAGATAGAGCAGAATATAAATAATTATTGTTCTTATTGTTGTTATTGTTGTTGTTGTTGTTGTTGTTGTTGTTATTATTATTATTATTACAGTATGACCTTCACATCCATGGGCATTATATTCCAGGGCTTTCCTGGATATGCAAAACAATACAAAGCAATCTATTGAAATGAAGGACTTCTGGTCCAAAAATATTATTGAATTGTGCTGAAGGACATTGAAAATGCTTATGGAGATAATATTTTGTTTGAGGTGCATAAATGAACCTGAAGATATTGGCTTGACAATTATTGTATCGTAAGTCTTGTGGTTCTTCAAGAAAGCTGGTAGATCCTTTTTGTGGGGAAAGGTGATAGTCTTAGGGCTATGCAAGGAGCAACACTTCAGCCCAGACTGTAGAAATAGAATGGAAATGAGTTATGGGGAACACGCAGTTTATATCATTATTTCCCTCTCCCCCTCTTCTTCTGGATTCGCATTATACTAGATGTTACTGTTTGGAGTTTTGAACCATCCATGATTCAGAATCTACCCAAGAATTTCTAGACTTTTCTTCAGACCCTAAATTACAACAGTTGCAACTCCAAGAGAACAGATAAGAGAAAGTAAAAATTTCATTGGAAGAAATAATTCCACCAAACTGCACTGGACAGCTTTATCCTACCATTTTTCTAAACCAAGTGATCCCTGTTGCAGTTTTACATTTAGGCACAAGATGACGGTAGAGGACTTACAATAGCATCTCTCAATTAAGACCAGGTTTTGTAAATCAGTGTTGTTGTCAAAGGGAAAATACAAAGGGGATTTTGCACTAAATGAGGCAAACCAGGAAAATTGGTCATTTCTCTTCCTTCAGATAGGACTTCACTGCCTCATTTTAAAAAAAGTACTGCCAAGAGTGAAACAAAGATAAATCAATGTAGAATGGGGAACACTGTTTTTCTGTGCTTTTTGGACCCGAGAAATGCAATATTTTAAAAATTTGCTATTTAGGCAATGCTGTATTAGATTGGTAACTGATTCTGTGATGTAGTATGGCATCAGCTTAATAGAGAGGCTCCATCAACACTGCCGTATAATGCATTTTCAGAATGCAGATTTTCTGCATTGAACTAGTTAATGTAGCAGGATAGATAAGACATGGGAAAACTTTGGCCCTCCAGATGTTTTGGACTTCAACTCCCACAATTCCTAACAGCCAGCAGGCTGTTAGGGATTGTGGGAGTTGAAGTCCAAAACACCAGAGGGCCGAAGTTTGTCTATGCCTAGGGTAGACTCATATAATCCAGTTAAATGAATTTAATCCATATTATATGAATCTACACTGACCATTATAACTCAGTTCAAACTGGATTATATGGCATTGTAGATAGGACCTGAGAAGCAATGTAGTGGTCTAGAGGTAGGTTTGGGAAGACATGGGAAGTACAATATAATGTTGGGCTTTCTAGGAAGCTCAAGGGTAGTTTGGAGCAAGTTATCCTTCAGGAGAATGATCTCCCTCACAAGGATGTTATGGAGCTGAAATGGGCCCTGTTTTGAAGAAGAATGGGACAGGAATGAAATGGAAACATCGTTATTTCCTCTGAAAGGTAAGTTCAAGCAATGACTGTTGACAGAAAGAAACCCAAAAGAAACCTCAAGCTTTGGAATAAAATCAATTGTACCATCGTGCATAAAACAAAACAAAACAAAAACCCAACTTCTAAGAACAGCTCTTTTTCAAAACTATCTAGTGAGGTCTCAGCATGTTCAGTTGTCACAGCATATGGCACGTCAGTCTAAGACAACGGGGCAGTAGGTCCATTATCAGTTCTACACTGAACTTTAAATGAGTTATCCAACCCTAGGACATGATCTCTCCAACCTATGATAGAGCGCTTCGGATTGTTCCTTCAACAATTCAGACTAAAATCCAGAGTGGAGTCTCCACTGACATGGATGTAATCAGCCACAATAGGGATTTTTTTTTTTTCATGTCAGGAGTGACTCGAGAAACTGCAAGTCACTTCTGGTATGAGAGAACTGGCTGTCTCTAAGGACTTTGCCCAGGGGATGTTTTTGATGTTTTACCATCCTAAGGGAAGCTTCTGTCATGTCCTACGTGGGAAGCTGGAGGTGACAGGTGGGAGCTCATCCTGCTCCCCGTATTTGAACCACTGAGTTTAGCCCACTATAGGGCTGAAGATAGAAATCTGAGGGGCTGGGGGGTATAATGTAGTGTATTGAGTCCCTGCATTAGTTTCTAGCAAGGTTAGGACAGCTTTTGACCTTCCAAATATTTTGCACCATGGTTGAAACTCCTGGGAATTGGTCCAAGTTTGCTCATGATTTATAGTATGCTAGAGATTCATTACACATGAATATTAAGAAACCAAAAATAATGACTGTAATGATTGATAACTTATTTAAAATGAGTGGTGAAGATATAAAAATAGATAATAAATTCATATACCATGGTGTAGTGGTCTGAACATCACACTATAGCTCTGGAGGCCAGGGTTCAAATGCTTACTGCTCAGTCATGAAAACTCACTGAGTGACCTTGGGCAAGGCACACTCTCACAGCCTCAATGGGAGGCAACAGCAAATCCCTTCTGAATCTTGCCAAGAAAACCTTGTGATAGGTTCAACTTGAGGTTTCCATAAGTCAGGTTGTCTTGACGGCATACAACAACAACAACAACAACAACAACAACAATAACAACAACAACAAAATTAAAATGAGTACTATAGTCAGAAGCTAGAAGAAGGCTAGTGATTGGAAAGGAAACTGTGAAAGAACTCAAATGTAAAAGATATATCATGAAATACCAAAGTGAGAATCATAGTATATCCAGTTTCTGTAGTTGCCCTGCAGCTTGTGATCATAACATTTTGTGCACAGCAACCGGCACAAGTTTGTGGTATACAGTATGAATCCTGATGGCATTTATTGCAATGGGAGAAAAATCTACCTGTTTGTAAGCTCACAAGTACCCCACTCCTTCCCTTTCTACACACAAATTATTTAACAAATAATTTGCTGTCTTTCCTTGACATCTGAAATCCATAGACACCTTCAAAGTCAAGTGGCTGGCATGACTGCATGGAGCACTGTTACCTTCCTGCAGAAGCAGCACCTATTGATCTACTCATATTTGCATGTTTTTGAACTGCTAGGTTGGCAGAAGCTGGGGCTAACAGCAGGAGTTCACCCCGCTCTTTGAATTTGAACTGCCAACCTTTCGGTCAGCAAGTTCAGCAGCTCATTGGTTTAACCTGATGCGCCACAAGGGGGCCCATCATGTGGTATGAAACACTTACTTCCTGTACTGTATCCCTGATGGCCATTCGTATATCTGGCATAACTATATCATGGATTCTGTTGATTCTGCACTAACCTCCATGTTCATCTTCACACAATGTTCTTCCATGTTTAAATTCCCAACACTATCGCTTTACAATATCACATGACACAGCTTGTTGACGTGGAGTCATACCCTTCTTTTGCAGGTACTTTAATCATGACTCTCTGCTTGACACAATCTGCTTTCCTACTGAACCAACACCTCTGCTCCTTCACAAACTGTAATTAAAAAACAATAACGTAGAAAATTGTAATTTGGCATGCACACTACATAGATATCAGTCATTAATACTGCACAATATCAAAATCATAGCACAATTCTGAATGGGTCAGGGGTGGAGGATAAAGATCAGCCCACTCAGTCTATTCAATTTGTATGCAGAACACATCATGCAATATGTGGGGCTTGACGAATCCAAGGTTGGAGTTAAAATTGGTGGAAGAAACATTAACAACCTTAGATATGCAGATGATACCACTTTGATGGCCAAAAGTGAGGAGGAGCTGAGGAGCCTTCTAACCAAGGTGAAAGGAGAAAATTCAAAAGCTGGGTTGCAGTTAAGCATAAGAAAACCAAGATTATGGCAACAAGACTGATGGATAACTGCCAAATAGAGGCAATGGCAGACTTTGTATTTCTAGGCATGAAGATTACTGCAGACACAGACTGCAGCCAGGAAATCATTTACTTCTTGGGATGAGAGCAATGACCAATCTTGATGGACAGCGAGAAGATCCAACCAGTCCATATTTCAGGAAAGAAAGCCCGACTGCTCATTGGAGGGAAGGATATTAGAGGCAAAGATGAAGTACTTTGGCCACATCATGAGAAGACAGGAAAGCTTAGAGAAGACAATGATGCTGGGGGAAATGGAAGGGAAAAAAGAGAGGTCGACCAAGGGCAAGATGGATGGATGGTATCCTTGAAGTGACTGGCTTGACTCTGAAGGAGCTGGCGGTGGTGACGGTCGACAGGGAGCTCTGGTGTGGGCTGGTCCATGAGGTCACGAACGAATAAACAACAACATAATGACTGAATGAATAAACAACAACATATTGTATTTCATTTATTCTGAAATTTCAGAACTGAATTATAAGAGCAAGATGCTAACGCAGAAAGTGACCCCTTATTGTTAAAACATTTTTTAATAAATTGAATTAAAAACAAGTAGGGAGCAGCAGAATGTTTACCTTCACTCTTTTACTTAAAGATGTGCTTGGGTCCAGAAAGGTGCTGTCAGCCTCTCAATGGACTGAAAATTCTTGACCCAGACAGGGAGCTGAAATGAGTTGAGCAGGCAATCAGTCACTTCCTGAATAACAGCAGAGGGGTAAGAATGCATATCGTTGCGAAACATATTTTACATTGTGCACAGAGTTTATAGCAAGCCCCGGAATTGGCTCCATCAATTACATCAGGGAAACAGGCTGGTGAATGGATGTCCACAGAGTTTCTTCCTGATCCACAGTCTTGAGAAACAAATAATCAAGGATTTGAAAGAAAGAAAAAACCTGAGAGGGGAAGTGGGATATGGCATGCAGAAGGAAGGAGCTTCTGTGGTTAGGACAAGGATCCTGTCCTGTAGCCTTTTCTGTAGGGCTGGCCCTCTAGAGAAGACATTTCCCCTTTTCAGTGATTTGGAGAAAGGTTGAAGAAAGCATTTCCTTGGGGCATTTTTAGAGGTTTCTCTTCATTGACCATTTCTCTTTCTTGCTTTTATTTTCACTGCTGAGTGATCTTGGCTCTTCTTGATTGTTGGTTGGTTTTTAAGTAGTAAAACACACAAAAGGGATGGCTGTAGTTGCTAAACAAGGCCTTGGGGTTTCAAAGTCCTGAACTTTTCTTGACATGCCACATTAAATGACTAGTATATGGCTGAATGAGACTCCCCTCCTGTATTTGTTTACTCACAAGTAAATGTGCAGAGCCTCAATCAAGATGAGTTAGGATGGTCTAAAGCCATTCCTCTCTGCCTTTAAAAATAAAAACAATTGGGAACCTCAATTGTTTAGCTCCAATTTAGATTTTCTGCCTTTTTAAAATCCATGACTGGGAACCAGAAATTGGAGATGTGGGTCTGAATCCCCCGCTCAGCCATGGAAATCCATTGGGTGACCTTAGGCAAATCACACTTTCTCAGCCTCAGAGGAAGGCAGGCAATTACTCCCTAGACACATCTTACAAATTAAAACCCAGTGATATGTTCACACTAGGGTCACCTAGGTCAGAAATTACTTGAAGGTACACAACAATGTATGAAAGGAGCATGTTATTATGAAACGGAGCTGGGGAAGAGAAGAAGACCTTTTGCCCGAGCCCTTCTTTAAGGAATGTGGGTCCCATCACCTTATTCCCTGAGAGTCCAGGATTTAAGAGGCTGATCTGCTCTTTCATGTCATCTAGTCTAAGAAATTCTTGATAATCTCAGGAAGATCTTTCCAGTGAAAATATGGGTGCATCCATGTGTGGAATTAATGCAGTTTGGTCTCACTTTAACTGCCATGGCTCAATGCCATAGAATCCTGGGAGCTGCAGTTTTACAAGCTTATTCACCTTCTCTGCCAAAAAGTGCTGGTGCTTCACCAAACTACAAATTCCATAGTATTGAAGCATGGCAGTTAAAAATGTCAAGTTGCATCCATTCTACAGTGTAGATGCCCCCTAAGTTAACTCGGGGCCCTTCCACACAGCTATATAACCCAGAATATGAAGGCAGAAAATCCCACAATAACAGCTTTGAACTGGGTTATCTGCATCCACACAGCCATATATTCCAGTTCAAAGCAGAAAATATGGGATTTTAGTCAGCTGTGTGGAAGGGGCCTCGCTGGCTATCAGCAGTACTGCTCTCCCCTACACATTCTCTTTCTCAACAGCTTTAACATCTTGAATGCCCTATAAAAGGAAGGAAAATATGTTGGTGCCTATAAACCCTGAAGAAAAATGAACATTTTAAGCTCGTTTGAAGGCAGTTTTACACAGACATTTAAACCGAGCCAGGATGTGGATTAAAGAGAACCCGTTTGCTATTCAGTGCCTACATAAGCATCCCAGGAACCAGTTCCAGACTAGGATGGTGGCCAGAAAGATCTACTCACTGGATCAATCCGAACTCAGGAATATTATTTTCTTTCCAAGTTTAGCAAGATGTTCTTATGACATGAGCAGTGCTGATGCACAGCAGCATGTCTGATTGGGACAAGCACAAAAACAAGGCAGGGCACAGCAACAAAGGGTCAGAAAGTGGGTTTTCCCATGGGAATGCTGTGGTTTCATCTGGGAGGAGAGATGCTTGTTTACCTTTTGGTGAGTTGTGCTTCCATTTTTTTTTCTAATGCCTCAATGCTATCCCTGTCTTGAGAAGTGCTCTGCATTTTTCTATCTTGAGTCCAGCTCTACATGGGATATATGTAAATACGCTGCAGCAGATTTTATGGCTTATTCCAAACTATACTGTTTTTGGCTGGATGAGTGCTTCTTTGGGTGTGTACAGTTTATAGACACTCCAACCTCGGATGGCTTTGAACTGCATTTTTATGGCTATTGGGACTGCCCTGAACTTCAGTCTTGTGGATGGTCTAGGTGTTCCTTGTCTTTCATTTGGCAATTTTTCTTCTCTCCCATACCTTGCATTAAACAATTTCTTACTATCCATAGCAAATTTCACTCAGCTGAAAAAGTGGAAAGACAGAGGATTAATCGGTCCCTGTCAAATCAGGATAGGTGGAAGGTGTGGTATTATACCATTCTAACAGTCATGGATGCCTCCTATGGAATCCTGGATTTTATAATTCGGGGTGACTCTGGCTAAGACTTCTAAATGTCCTTCTTTGAACCTCAGGATGCCATAATATGCAACCATGGCAACTAAAGTGAAATCTTGTAGTGCTGTAATTATGTGGTGTGAAAGGCTCTCCTTGGTTTCTTAAAAAAGACTGTTTGAGGAGCAAAACAAGCTTAATGCCCCCAGAAATAGTTTCTTATGACAAATTGTACCCAGCTGAAAGAACTGTTCACCATTTTCAGGTTCTGCCTTGTTAGGTTGCCAGACTGAAAAACAGGCCTGTTATGGTTGCATAGAGGAGGGTATTGCTTGTCACAGAACCACAACATTTGCTGCAATTCCCTCTTCTACACAACCAACAAAAGTACAGAAGCCCTCTCCAGTTTTCACTCTTGCAACTTTAGTGGTCAAGGATGTTAGAAGGTGTCCAGTAGGAGCCATATTCACGGTATTTGAAGGATGCTTATTAGGGCTGTGCAAAAAGTTGTTTCTGCCTTGTATGACGGACCTATTTTGTAAGATCTGACATACAACATGATTTTCAAACCACAAGTGGCTCCCATGCTAAAACTTAAGATTCAAAACACTCACCTATGACTTTTCAGAAGAGTTATGTAAGTCTCGAAAGTGGCTCCAAGTCTCCATCGTGGGTGTCACTCCTCCCCCAAAAGGGCTGGGTTTGTTTCCTCCAAGGGGCCCCATGGAGGATGATGGGGCCCAGAGTGGAGGGAGAAGTCCTGCTCTTTCCTCAAAGGGGGTGGAAAGGGGGTGGGAGGGATGCCTAGATGGATAGCCAGGCAAGGAAGAAGTCTCTCTGGCACATGGCTGGCCCAGAGAGAGACAGGTGGAGACCATCATATTTTTAAAAATGCTATTCATAAAAACTTTTTAAAAATTAAAAAAATCTGTGAATGTGTGAAACTTTCTGAAATTTGGGGGTAATAGTGGTAAATGTTTTTCTACAAGTGTAGCTAGTTTCATTCTGATAGCTCTAAAAATGAGGGAGAAAGGAGTCCCAGAAGCTTCCCCACTTACACAGTTACATAATGAAATAGTAATGAAAATTTTGTTATATCATTATATTTATGGTATGGACCCCTTATGATATTTTAGAAACACTTCAGAAACTATTCACTACCACCCCCTAATTTAGTAATGAGTATTGAAACATTTTTTTCGTTGATCGCATAGGCCTAATCCTTATGATTCATAGGCGGTAACTTTGTTTACAAAGTGAAGTTCACTTCTCAGTTCTGTTGTTTTAGGCTTCTAAGAGAAATCTGGTTTTGTGTTGTTCATGCCCTTTCACCAGCATGCCCAATACAATGTTCTGCATGTTTACTTTTTATGCTATGGACATGGCACAACCTTAATTTGTTTGTCTTGGCATGCAAAGTCTGTTTCCTGACTGTACTCCACTTGACTGCAGAAAAATAATAATGTTGCTACTGTGAAGTCAGAAGGGAAGATGATAGGAGCCAGTAATCTTGGACTCTGTTGACGCCAACTAGGCCCTTCAGGCCTATACTACATACTTGAAGATCTAACACTATGAGAAGGGAAAGGAATAAGCAATAAGTGAGCACTAGTAAGTTCTTCTTAAACTCTATTCTATCTTAACACATCTCTATCACTTTTTGTTGCTTCCATTGGCAGTGGTTTCCTATGGATAATGTCTTGCCAGTGCACTGGTGTAAATTTCCTTCTGTCAGCCTGTAGAAACTTTGGAATGAGACTGCCCTTCCCAGTTGGTGAGAAAAGATCACACCTTGGTAGCTCAACAAGAAAAAATGTTTTGGCTCACCAAGAGTAATTTTCCATATTCTATAGTCAAAATATGAGCATAATATAGAAGTTTGTGAAAGTCGTTCCAAAATGTGGTGAATGTGACACTTGCCGCCAAAGGAGATGGTTTAGGGATTCCATTCTCGTTCTTATATCAGAAAAGACAGCTGTAGTTACATATAGTGGATTTCTGCTAGCTAGTCATACAGGCCCTTTTTTTTGTGAACGAGCAACAGCAACTCCATGCATTACCATCACTTTCTCAAGGACAGGTTTTAATCACTGTGGATCCTGATCCCAAATGGATCCCTTTAGTTCAGTGTTGGGGTCCCAATTTTTTTTGAACATCAGTTGTAGATGTTCTAGACATTTACATGAATCTGTTGAGCAGTGTTTACAGTGGACTCTGCAAAAGATGCTTTAGCTGTACTCCATAAAAAAATCAGGCTGCTTAATCAGTAAATCCTTTATTTTTTATACTTTTTTATATACCTATATACCCAGGATCATGTAAAAATGTCTCAGGCCAAAGGGGGTCCCGAGTGGAACAGTTCAAGAAGCCCTGGTCTAAGTTTCATCTTGTAGTGACCAGTTGGTCTGGGAGTCCACAAAAGTACTTTTCACACCTCTGATTTTATTTATTTATTTAATTTTATGTACAGTATTTATATTCTGCCTTTTTCACTCTGAACGGGACTGAGGGTGGATCACAGAACACATATATGGCAAACATTCAATGCTGTTATACATTGACAAGACAGACAACTTTACATAGAGAGGTATATATCGGCTTTCCCATTTTTGGCTCCTTGGAGGCTCATGCTTGGTTTCCGACCTCGGGGAGGGGGGGGGGGGGGGAGCTTTGTTCGTAAACTTCGTCCTTGATCAAATCACCAACAGTTTTCTGGCATTTCCTTTTTCTGGCCTTAAATACCTCCCCGCTTTAAAGTGGTACCGATTTATCTACTCACATCTGCTTACAAACTGTTATGTTGGCAGAAACTGGGCTAACGTTCAGGAGCTAACCCTGACCCAGGCTTCAAACTGTCAATCTTTCGACTGGAAAGATTTACTGCAACTGGTGATTAACCTGCTGTGCTAAAGAGAATTCCTAGATGGGCTGAATCTCTGTACTCCTTTATTATGTGTGTTGGATTTCAGTGCCAGTAGTCTGACATTTTGAGAATGCATTTTGCTTTGAGAGCTAGCTACATAGAAATCTGTGATAAAAAAAATGCCAGAAGATAAATAGTGTAAGTATTTCCTCTACTAGGTTCTTGTGGGTTTTTTCAGGCTATAGGGCCATGTTCTAGAGGCATTTCTCCTGACGTTTCGCCTGCATCTATGGCAAGCATCCTCAGAGGTAGTGAGGTCTGTTGGAATTAGGACAATGGGTTTATATATCTGTGGAATGGCTGGGGTGGGGCAAAGAGCTCTTCTCTGCTGGAGCTAGGTGTGAATGTTTCAACTGACCACCTTCATTAGCATTTGAAGGCCTGGCTGAGCCTGGGAAAATCTTTTGTTGAGAGGTGTTAAGATGTGCCTGGTTGTTTCCTCTCTGCTGTTTTGCTGTTGTAATTTTAGAGTTTTTTTAATACTGGTAGCCAGATTTTGTTCATTTTCATGGTCTCTTCCTTTCTGTTGAAATTGTCCACATGCTTGTGGATTTCAATGGCTTCTCTGTGTAGTCTGACATGGTGGTTGTTGGTGTGGTCCAGCATTTCTGTGTTCTCAAATAATATGCTGTGTCCAGGCTGGTTCATCAGGTGCTCTGCTATGGCTGGTTCATCAGGTGCTCTGCTATATCCTCTACTGTTTAGTTAGGAGTGTGTTTTTTCCTACAATCAAATCCACGAAGATTTGCTGGACTACCACCCAGCTGGCGGTTCATATACAATACATATGGCACAGAAACCTTGGTGAGCTATGCCTCTAAAGACTGCATTCCTTGGGACCACAATGAAAGAGGGCTGTTATCTTTTTTGTGGCCCTCTATGGTCTTCTTGGGTGTCTCTGATTGGTCAGTATGGGAGTGGCGCAGGATGACTGATGAGATGCATCTTCAATCCAATGATCTAACAAGGATTCAAAGATCTTAAGGTCTTAAATTAAGCCACAATGGACTCAGGCAACAATTTAAGAAGAGTGAAGATGTTACATTCTCACCATGGCACAGTCTGCATATCCAGATTGGAAGGGGGGGGGGGGGATAAGGACATTATTTTCCCAAATAAGAGTTCTGACTGCCAGCAAAATTTTCCTTCGCTCCTTAAATTTTGAGACTTGTGGAGTATGAGACCTTGAAAATTGTGCACACTTAGAACTCTCACATTTGCTGTGTTCGTATTCCCTTAGTAACATGGTCTGCCCCATTTCTTTGAATTCCTAGATGTATTTAAAATGAAGGTTTAAGTTACTACAGCACTAGAAATTTGGGGAGTGAAGAAATATTTCATTTTGGGAGTCAGAATCCTTGTTTGGAGGAAGACAGTGCACACATTGTGCCACACTATAAATATACTCCTTTGAGTGTCAGTACTTCTACCACCACTACAATTCTTCCATTATCTCAACCATTTCATTGCCAACCCAACTGCAGCTGGTGGTGCCTGCCCATCATGTCCTCCCAGGGGAAAAAAAAGGTTGGCAACCTGCTCATCTGTAACACTTAGATTAATTTCCACCCAGACATTGTGGTCTAAGCAAGCTGTGAATCAGGCTGAAAAAAGAGCAGCTATAACTTTTGCGATGAACTGCTCTGTCTTCAACTCTATTGCCTTTTGGGAACCTGTCAATTAACAATCCCTAGGGTGACCAACATAAAGAATCTCACTAATTGGATTTTAATGACAAACTTCACGTTAGTCATGCAGCAATTTTTGTAATCTAATTATCTCTTTTGGAGGACCACCCAAGTCATTGCTGTTCTGCACAGTATTATGTGCTTGCTCACCATAGGCCTCCCCTTGTATCATTGCTGGGAGGTATTTTCATGTACAAGTGTGTATGAGTAATTAAAACCATGACATTCCCCAGAGTATTGTTGAAGAAGACCTTTAACATCTGATAAATTAAATGTGTGAGATGTAAAAACAAAGAACTATGATGTATTTTATAGTACTGTCATCTTGTATGAATCTTCTAGAGAGGATTCTTCTCCTTCAGAGTAGCCACAGAGCTAGGGTTTATTCCTGTTTGTTTGTTGTTAGTCAGAATGCAGATCTTGTTGTTCTGCAGTGTGTACATATCATTTGGGATGGAGAATTGCTGTTGGATGCAGGACTTGGAAAAGCTTGAGTTTTGGACTTGTACTTGGGACACCAGGGGTCAAATCTCCATTCAATGATGGAAATCCATGGGGTGATGGAAACCAACAAAATCAATTTCAGAAAGGAGAAATATAAGGTACTACACTTGGGCAGACTATAACTTAACAAGGCATAACATAAATCATTTTGCGATATAAGTGTAGCATGTAGAGTTCCTTTTATAGTTACATGGTTTGGCCTTACTCAATAGTGGAGGAAGAATACTGCATAGTGCAGGGCTGTCTTGTGTTGCAGACTCAGAGGCCGCAGGTGGATCCTATGTTAGGTCAAAAGTCAATCCAGTCCGCTTTTTAGTTCAGACTTTAAAGGAACTCACCAATGTAAGGGCTTGATTTTGTGGACAGGGTTTATTTATTATTATGTATTTATTTATATATGGCAAACATGCAATGATGGAATAAAACAACATTAAACATTAAAATCAGTTGTATCCACTTTATTATTTATTTATTTTATTTATTTACAGTATTTATATTCCCTGTATGGTGTCTTGGACAGCTTCTTGGCATTTTGGGCAGCTTCTTCAAAATTTGCATTAAAATTCAGAAGGCATTTATGACTCCACTACCATGGAAGCTGCCACCTGCTACTGTGTATCTTTATGCTCTGTTGTGGCTGTTGAGCCGAAGGCAAGGTGGACAGGAAACAAGCAGGGTTGTTTTTTTCTACTGCAGCTCATAGCAGTTATAAAAACAATTAAAAAGCAACTATCTTAATTACTTTTGAGAAACAGTAATGCAAAGAGATAACTACCATGGCAACTAACCACTTCTGACCATGAAAATTGAACTATAAATTATTACTTCTGAAAAGTAACTTTCTGTGTTTCAATTACAGTAATCCTGCTCTTAGTGGAGAAAATAACTGTTAAGTGTGGTGATATAGATCAATATAGTAAAGGTAAAGGTTTTCCCTGACATTATGTCTAGTAGTGTCCAACTCTGGGGGGTGGTGCTCATATCCATTTCTCAGCCGAAGAGCCGGTGCTGTCTGTAGACACCTCCAAGCTCATGTGGCCAGCATGACTGCATGAAGTGCCATTACCTTCCCACAGAAGCGATATCTATTGATCTACTCACACTTGCATGTTTTTGAACTGCTAGGCTGGCAGAAGCTGGGCCTAACAGCGGGAGCTCACTCTGCTCCCTTGATTCGAACTGCCAATCTTTTGGTCGGGAAGCTCAGCTGCACCACCAGGGGGGGCTATGGATGAATATAGCTGTCTGTATATGTAGCTACCGGAGACTACTGCAGTCACCTTTTATTTGATACATAACACTATACTGTTGGCCAAGGCAACTTGCCTTCCTAAGCTTGTGGTGGGCCCCCCATCTTAGACTTGCTACAACAGCTGCCTTTGGTTCAGCTTTCTCAGTGCTCCTTTCATCCTTGTAAGAGGCAGTGTACCAGTCTGATAGGATGGGAGTAATTGGCCAGATTTCCTGTTTTGAAAGGATTTTATGGACCTTTTCAGCCCATCTCATCTCTACCACAGAGGAAAAGAACACTGTGTTGGCTACAACAGAGAGCAAGGTAGAGGTCTCCTTGGTATGAACCCATGCTCCAGCTGCAGATGAGTGAGTCCCCATGGCAGCTTATGGTGATACATTGGACCATTGTAGCTGCCATTGTCAATTCAACTCACTGAAGCGAAATCAACATAAAGTCACAATTCCAAACGTACGCAGTAGGAAGTAAGCCCCATTGAACTCGGTTGGGTTTAACTTCTCAATAAACATGGGGAGATGGCGCTGCCAGCCACACCACTTCACTTAATTGGGTTGCGGATGAGTCTGCCTGTGAACAAAATCAAATAATATATTCGTGGGCTTCTTGGGTGGTAAATGGAGATTGCACGGATTAAAGACAAGGCAAGAGGGCACAGTTTGCATACCAATCTCACACTCGGTAACAACTCTAAATACTCTTATTTTAAGGTATGCAGATTTTCTCCCTCAATAAATATTCATATGCTCTAGTTAAAAGTGCCTTGTTCAGCAGGCATAACCTGGAAATCATCTTTGATGATGGGAAAGGGCCAAGGCTTAGTGACTGAATGCCTGCTTTGCATACAGAAGGTCCAAGTCCAACTCTTGGCATCTCCAGGTGAAAAGGTGACTCAGAACGCAGAGTTTTGAAAAGTTACTTTGGAAGGCTAGAGTTTTACAGAATCTCCCTGCCAGCATGTCCTCTGGCTGGGGAATTTGGGAAGCTGTAATACAAGAAGTAACTTGTGCCAGCTCTGACATTAAGAACCAAGACAGAACATATCTCTAAACATATGCAAAGCCTAAGCATTTGTGATCAGTACCACAATTGAAAACACAGTTCTTGCACCCATGAAAACCCTGCTCAGCATATGCCTCGTCTTTCCTCTAGTATTGTTTTTCAGTAAATAACAATCATAATCATGAAGGTTATATCTGATGATCAATGTACTTTGCTGCCCTCAATTCTGTACCAAATGATAGAGCCAGAGTGAAATTGATTTTATTGATATGCTCAAGAACAAATAGTCTGGGAATTCTCACCAAAGAACTCCACCAGTGTCAACTGAATTAAAGCAGTGTATTCAAGGTTTTTTGAGTGGGAGAGCTATCTATCTATCTATCTATCTATCTATCTATCTATCTATCTATCTATCTATTTCTGCCAGGATTTGGTGATTTCTTAAGGCCAGATTTGGCCCCATGGACCCTCCAGGAATCTTTTGGATTTCCAAAATGCCCTTCCAAAATGTGCATGTGGGAAGGACTGGAAGTTTTATGGTCAGTTGTCTGGTCTGATTTGGAAATTTTTTAGAAATGTTTTTAAACAGAGTAATGGTAGTAACCTGTTTAAACAAGGAACTTCTACAAGAAAGGAGATTCCATCAGAACATTAGGAAGAACATCCTGAGCTGTTCAGCAGTGGAACTCTCTGCCCCAGAGTGTGGTAGAGGCTCCTTCTTTGGAGGCTTTTAAACAGAGACTGGATGGCCATCTGTCAGGGGTGCTTTAAATGCCATTTTCCTGCTTCTTGGCAGGGGGTTGGACTGGATGGCCCATGAGGTCTCTTCCAACTCTATGATTCTATGATTCTATGATTCTATCATTCTGCTGGTGTAGACTTCTTTCCAGCAGAATACTAGTAGTCTAGGTGATTATGGAGATTGTTACGGGTTTTCCAGGCTATATGGGCATGTTCCTTTAGCATTCTCTCCTGATGTTTCACCTGCATCTATGGCAGGCATCCTCAGAGATTGTGAGTTCTGTTGGAAACTAGGAAAATGGGGTTTATATATCTGTGGAATGTCCAGGGTAGGAGAAAGAACTGTTGTCTGTTTGAGATAGGTGTGAATGTTTCAATTGACCACCTTGCTTAGCATTTAATGGCCTAGCAGTTTCAAGGCCTGGCTTCTTATTACCTGGGGGAATCCTTTGTTGCAAGGTCATTAGCTGTTTCTTGTCTAGAATTCCCCAGTTTTTAAGTGTTGTTCTTTATTTACTGTTATGATTTTAGAGATTTTTTTCGTACTGGTAGCCAGGTTTTGTTCATTTTCATAGTTTCTTCCTTTCTGTTGAAATTGTCCACATGCTTGTGGATTTCAGTGGCTTCTCTGTGTAGTCTGACATGGTAGTTGTTAGAGCGGTCCAGCATTTTTGTGTTCTCAAATAATATGCTGTGACCAGGTTGGTTCATCAAGTGCTCATTAACCAAAGCATTCAGACCTAGCTCCAAGACAAGAGTTCTTTCTCCCACACTGGACATTCCACAGATATATAAACCCCATTTTCCTAGCTTCCATCAGACCTCACAAACTCTGAGGCTGCCTGCCATAGATGCAGGTGAAACGTCAGGAGAGAATGCTTCAGGAACATGGCCATGCAGCCTGGAAAACTCACAACAGCCCTGTGATTCCAGCCATGAAAGCCTTCAACAATAGATTATGGAGGTGTTAGGGTAAAACAAAAACACATCTGGGGGACCCAGTTTCAGCATGAAGGCCACCCTCTCTCTGATCAGTTTTTTTTCTCTGAACCATTGATTTCATAAGGTTTGATGTAAATGGATTTAATCTAAAACTGAAGCTGAACCTATCAAGACCACTGACGCAATAGAACTGACATAAGTGTAAATTTACTAAGTTCCCATTCATTCTATGAGTCCAGTATTCTCAAGAACTAGCAATTTGAATTTAGGCCAGTGCCTCTTCTCTTAACACAGGCTGCAGGATGCTTTGTTCACTTCCCCACCTAGTTTTCTTGAAAAAGAAAAAGAAAAGGCAGGAATGAAGAGTTACTCTAGATTTTCACACAACTTAACTTCCCAGCTGCTTTATTGTTGCCGTTCCCCCTCAAAATCAATGGCGCTAAACTGATTTAAATCCAGTCTGTAGTTCTGAATTATATAGCTTATCTCATCTTTCCCTCTTTCTGAGCTCACTTCAGAGACCAATTTCAATCAGAGTGCCTGGAATGATATGGACTCCCTTCAGCAATATGTTCCATTGAAACCAGTGGAGCTTACTCCCAAGTAAACACTGCAGTTTCCAGTTCCAAAAGGCAATTTGAGGTAAAACGAGGATGAAAAAAAGAAACTTTGACTCTACAAAGGCAGAATACGTGAGGGGCATCCTTCAAGGGAGACACACAAATGTCATTGCCCCTTTCATATAGATGCTTATGAGAGTGATGGAGCATATGAGAGGCGAGGCTTTGGGCATTTTGGGTCATGTGGTTAAAACTGTCCTTTCTTGGGTCTCAATGTGCTTTCTTGGGTTTCCCTTTGGGTCTCCTCTTCCCATGTTGCCATCATTTGGTGCAATCCCAGATTTTGTGCATTTCTCTTCTAAAAAGTTGAAATGGTTATCCTCAGGAGTCAAGTTGTTACACCAAATTGGGAGAGATAGCTAATACTCCAGTAGACAGGAGCAGAATATGTAATGATTTTAACAGCTTAGAGAGATGGGCCAAAACTAACAAAGTGAAGTTCAACAGGGACAAATGCTAGATACTCCACTTAAGCAGGAAAAAAATGAAATAGATACAGAATATGGGACACCTGGCTCGATAGCAGTACGTGTGAAAAAGACCTTGGAGTCCTTATGGACAACAAGTTAAACATGATCTAACAATGTCATGTGGCTGCTCAAAAACCAAATGGATGTTGGCCTGCAATAATAGGAGCATAGTGTCTAGATCCAGGAAACTCATGCTACTCCTCTATTTTGCCTTGGTCAGACCACACCTGGAATCACACTGTGTCCAATTCTGGGCACCACAATTGAAGGGAGATGTTGACAAGCTGGAATGTATCCAGAGAAGGGTGACTAAAAGTATCAAGGGTCTGGAAAACAAGCCCTATGAGGAGTGGCTTAAGGAGTTGACCATGTTTAGCCTGAAGAAGAGAAGGCGGAGAGGAAACATGATAGCCATGTATAAATATGTGAAGGGAAGTCATAGAGAGGAGGGAGAAAGCTTGTTTTCTTATGCCCTGGAGACTGGGAGGTAGAACAATTGTGTCAAACTACAGGAAAGGAGATTCCCCTTGAACATTAGGAAGAACTTCCTAACTGTGATAGCTGTTCAGCAGTGGAACTCTCTGTCCTGGAGTGTGGTGGAGGCTCCTTCTTTGGAGGCTGGATGGCCATCTGTCGGGGTGCTTTGAATGAGATTTTCCTACTTCTTGGCAGGGGATTGGACTGGATGACCCATGAGGTCTCTTCCAACTCTATGATTGTATGAGTCAGCAGTAGCTGATGGCTTCCTTCTTAGCAGGATTGCTCATTTCAGCCAGGCTTTAAATGAGCTATCCAGGGTGCTGAACCCTATGTTCAGAATAGGCCCAGGAGCTTGGATAATGTTTCTGAAATTGAATTTGTTCCTTAGGCTTAACAAGAGTGGGCAACTTGTGATGTTGCGCCTCATTGCAAAGTCCTCTGAAAGTGATTAGTAGAGAACTGCCCCACTGGGTGGAGAGGAAGGAGAACCAGGGAAAGGAAAGGAGACACTGTTTTATTCTGCCATCTGTGGCATTGTACTGCTGGAGCCAAAGAAAGAGACACTACTCTCCCTCCAGTTTTAAGGACAAACGCTACCTGGACAGGCAGCTGAATCTTTCTTCAGCCCTGTGATTTGACCATGTCCTTCTCTGTACTTGGAAACAGCAGGCTGACTTAAGTGGCGTGAGGCAGACAGCATGGCAAACTGCCCTCTCCTCTGATACCTTGCTGCTACCTGGATTCTGTTTCAGCATTTTTGTTGTGAGGTCTGTTATTGATGGTAAGTCAGTTTTTTGCATGTTTAAATTACTTCCTTCCATCATATGCAAAAACCAGGAGAAGATCACAGGTGACATGCTTTCATATGTTTGATTGGCAACTGTAAATGGCAGCAACTAACATCCTGTTAGTGACTTCCATGGGCAGAAATCTCTTCCTGGATAAGGGCACACAGGGCTTTTACTGCTTTTGTCCTCTATCCAACTAGCAGCTACCAATAAGAGATCCTATTGTTGTCTCTTACTTGTGTGGAGGAGAGGTGGTTCAGAGCAAGAAAATCTGGCTACTCCCAGCTCTTGGAGAAAGGAAATGTATGTGCTTCACTTGAAGGTACACTCTCATTTCCCCCCAGTAGGATTGAGATGAGACCACTTGTTCTCCGTGATCTTAATCAAGTCCCTACTCCTTCCCAACTCCATATGTAAGTGACAGCAACAGGGATTGTTTCTCATTCTTGACAGCTTTTGCTGTGGTGCAGCTAGTTAGTAGCCAGCTGCATTAAATTACTACTGAATGAGAGAGCATGAGTTCAAAGCCAGCCCAGGTCAGAGTGAGCTCCCAACCATTAATAGTCTAGCTTGCTGTTGACCTATGCAGCTCGAAAGACAGTCGCATCTGTCAAGTAGGAAATTCAGGTACCACTTTATGTGGGGAGGCTAATTTAACTAATTTACAACACCATAAAACCTTCCAGCAGCTTGCATAAGAATGAGGAAGTACTCCATCAAGCACTCGGTGTCACAAGTGGACAGTGAAGCGACAGCTCCCTTTTTGGCTGGAATCGATCATACCCTCATGAAGCCGGAAATCCGGAATGTTAAATTGCCTCTGTATCTGTCTATATATGTTCTATGTCTAATGGCATTGAATGTAATCTTCCCTGAGTCCCCTGCGGGGTGAGAAGGGCATAATATAAATACTGTAAGTAAGTAAATAAATAAAATTATATACAGATGTTGAATCTCTCTCAATGTATACACCACTACTTTTAGTAACTCTGGCAAAGAATGTATCTGCAATAGGCCTGCAGATACAGCTCAAAACATTTATAAAGATCTTATCAAACTACAAATAAGATTCTTCCTAGATAATAGTTTGGTCCCTTTGATCTGATTTGCGTCTGTCCCTCCTCCCCATTTGCTTTGCTTGTGAATGGCCTGGTTTAAATTCTTGAGTTATGGCAACTGATTGTATTTGTTGGGAAATGTGGGGATTATGGTAAAAGAGAACCGGCAAGATGTATTGGTTTGTGTGTTGGACTATGACTGAAGACTAGGGTTATTTCCTCGCTTCTCCGTGGAAAATTAGTGGGTGAACCGGGGTGAGTCACATACACTCAACCCAAGAAAGCCTCAACCTTATGGTTTAAAAACCACCCAACAAAGAGTTTTATTAAAATTACCAAATTAAAACAATTGAAAACAAATTAAGAATGAAAAATCATAATACACTCCCTTAAAAGACTTTTGTGGAGGTAAACTAAGAGTCAAAGAGCTATCTAAATAAAACATTCTTTGACTTCTTGTGGCAAGAAAGCAGAGTCAACCAAGCCCTATGTGGGAAGATTTGTACAACATGGTAGAAAGGGAAGGAGGCAAGTAAGTAAGTGCAGGTAAGTTGAGGTAGTTGAGATTTCCCAGAGTTTCTTCATTTGCCTTTTTTTCTACAGTAGCTTCCTCTATTGACCAGGGTGGGAATTGTGTTGTTTGTAGGCCACATATTGCCCTTTGAGGAAGTCCTGTGAGTTTTTCCCTCCTGGATCCCCTCCAAATGCAAGTTTACAAAAAGTAAAAAAAAAAACAAACACTGGGACGAGATTTGTAGATTAGTGAAGCAACAGTAATCTTGGGAAGAATAGGCTATAGACCTTGTAAAAGTACAGCTCCCAGGATTACACAGCATTGAATCATAGCAGTAAAAGTGTTGTCAAGCTGCTTTAATTTTACAGTGTAGATACACCCTTGGATATCTCCTTCACAATTTGGACTAAAACCAGAATGGATTCAGCACCCTACCGACATGGAAGCCACTGTTTGTCTTCTTCTGCCTGTCTTCTAGGGCCTCATCACACTCCAGAAAAAATCCACTTAAAACCCGTTTTTGCCTCCTGCAGAATTCTGGGGTTTGTAGTTTAGGAAGGAGCCTTTAACAGCCTCACTAAACTACAAATCCCAGAATACTGCAGGAAGCAGAAACTGGATTTTAAGTGGATTTTTTCTCTATGTGATGAATAAGACAATTTTATGATAAGTTTAGGGAACCAAAAGGAGGCTGCGATGTATTCCGTCAAAGCCCACCAGAGTGCTCATTGCAGCCTCCCTCCTGGTCACATCCAGACTCCAATGCAGTTTATCTAAAGGTACTTAATCACCAATCAGCCTTTTTTATTACAATGTTCTAAAGCAAGGCCTCTGAGTCGAAACAATATTTTAGAGATTAGTATCAAAACGTCAGGGGCCACTATTAATCACCCTGACGTGTTCCTAGGGAGCAGGTACTTGGCAGGACAAATGAAGTCCTTTTCTTTTTTCCGCTAGACTAGAGCATTCATGGGATGACTGTCTCTCTCGGTTTCCTCCTTTGAAAGATGATAAATCACGGCCTTTTCCAACAAGTAATGAGAGGTGCCGTTGCTGAGCTCCGCTCATTAGACTCTTCCCGGACAAATGCCAGGCTTCCCCATAGCTTCAAAAGGTGGGGGTCATTTACAGAACTCTGAAGACATTTTTTTGTGGGACTACAATCCCCAGAATCCCCCAACTAGGGGACACTGGGTGTTTTGTCCAAATTTTTCCAGTTTTGTAAATAAGCCCTATCTGGTGGATTCTGGGTGCTGTAGTTAAAAATCCACAGCCATTCCAACATCTATTCAGATGTAAGTGTTGCTTTCTCTTCACAAATGCAAAGGACTTTTGCTTTCCCTTTTTCTCATTCCTTGTTACTCTTCTATACTTTTTCCATAAGGTCACACAGCACGCGACATCAAAAGTTATGAGAAGAAAAAGAAATAGATGCCCACCAACATAAGCATTGTAGATAGATGCTAAGGATCATATATAGGACAAATCTTCTTTGACGTTACCCAGCATACTGTATGCAACCAAAAGCACACAAAGTGTTCCGGGCAAAGATAGATTAATACTAACCCAATACTGCATCCTCTGAAAGGAAAACAGCCCTGCAATGGTTTGGATACCAATAGCCTACGACATTTTGCAACAAGATGTTAAGATTGTTATAAAACTGTCCTAAGCTTTTAGGAGCAAGAGCAAAGTGTAATTATTTTAAAAACATTAAAAATAGCCAAGTAAAATGACAGATTCAGTCTTTTTATAAGAAAGGCTTCCTCGTGTTGTGAAAGATGCCTGTTTGTTGTAGCACATGACTTCCCTTCCTTTTGTTATCTTGCATTTACTGCTCCTGGTGGCACAGTGGGTTAAACCACTGAACTGCTGAACTTGCTGACTAAAAGGTCACAGGTTCAAATCCAGGCAGCAGCGTGAGCTCCTGCTGTTAGTCCCAGCTTCTGCCAACACAGCAGTTTGAAAACATGCAAATGTGAGTAGATCAATAAGTACTGCTCCGGTGGGAAGGTAACAGTGCTCCATGTAGTCATGCAGGCCACATGACTTTGGAGGTGTATATGGACAATGCCAGCTCTTCGGCTTAGAAATGGAGATGAGCACCAACCCCTAGAGTCGGACACCACTGAACTTAATGTCAGGGGGAAACCTTTACCTATTTTGTGATTACTTACTGGGAGATAAAAATGGGTTTCATTGGCAGGTCTGGTTGCTGAGAAAGCCTAAATCATGTTAGTCAAAACTGATTAATCATAAGAAGTTATATCTATGTTGACATCTAATTTGATTGTGAGGTGATCAAGATGGGCTTCCAAGTTTCACCAATGATAGCTGGTCGTACTCATTGAATGTGGTTTGAATAGTGGTTAGGGTTAGGGTTCTGCCAAGCATGAGACCAGCAGACTTCTCCAGCAAAGAAACTAGAATTTAAAGCTAAGATTCTACATACATCCTCAAGCATGAACTGGAACTCTTTTGATTGTTGTTAGTACTACTAATCCAGCTGGCCTGTTGTAATTAGCTTGATTAACTCCATATTGATGATAGCTGACATCCCATCCATGACTTCTATTGTTTTACTGAACTCTTCCATTTGCGATATACCTGAAATTCTATACCTGCAATATCATGCACCTAGGGCCATCCCATCAGATGTGCCAGACCCTGAGAATATCCTCATAAACAACAAACAATCTCTGTATCTCTGGGTTGCTGTGAGTGTTTTGGGCTGTATGGCCATGTCCCAGAAGCATTATCTCCTGACATTTGGCCTACATCTATGGCAGGCATCCTCAGAGGTTGAGGGGTCTGCTGGAAACTAGGCAAATGAGGTTTATATATCTGTGGAATGTCCAGAGTGGAAGAAAGAAGTCTTGTCTAATTGAGGCAAGTGTAAATGTTGCACATGGCCACCTTGATTAGCATTTATTGGTCTTGCAACTTGGCTGCCTGCTGCCTGGGGGAATCCTTTGTTGGGAGATGACATATAAACCCCACTTGCCTAGTTTCCAACAGACCGCTCAACCTCTGAAGATGCCTGCCATAGATGTGGGCAAAATGTCAGGAGAGAATGCTTCTGGAACATGGTCATACAGCCTGGAAAACTCACAGCAACTCAGAGATTCTGACAATGAAAACCTTTGATTACACAATATCTGTATCCATTCTGTACAGATGACATAGACCTTAGCTAAGAATTACAACATATGAATTAAGCATTGCACACTTTTTTCTTTTTCTGAAGTCTTATAAAATACCAATGCTTGAAATAAATTCAGATGATCCCGGCCAGTACTGTGAGTGGGCTGCACTGAGAACAGTGCTGAGCTTGGTAGTTCCTTTGGCTAAAGTTATTGCTTCTTGTCTGTTTGCTTTCCTGCTTAGTTTCAGGGCTTATCCTACCTTTCTGTGCCCCCCCCCCTCCCAAGATGAGGCAGTGGGGCTGATATTGCAGTCTTATCCTTGAGATAATTCATGAATGAGGATGAGAAGCCAGCTGCTCAGATTACATATGCCATACTTGTCAGAAATATTAAGTATTAACTAGGTATTTTTAATTACAAAAATTGTGAGTCAAGCACTGAAAGGGTTAAATAGATGCAATGACTCTGCAAAAGCTGCAGTTCAATACAAGCAGGTGTGACTGTAGCTTGGTAACCCTCAGTCTGTGAGAGGTCTCTGTGGGGGACGTGCCTTGGTGTGTTAGTAGGCCTCAGTGTTAGTTCACCTTCAGTGTGAGAGAGTCCTCAGTGTGAGAGAGTCCTCAGTGTGAGAAGGCCTCAGTGGGAGATAGGCCTCAGTGTTAGTAGGCCTGGTGTGAGAAGCTTTGGTGAGAGAAACCCCAGGTTGAAGGCCTCATGTGTGAAGGCTGCTGTGTGTAAAAAACTACTATGTGAAGCTCCTGCGTGACTTCGTTGTAAGAGGCTCTGTGAGAGTATTGTTTATCTGCATGAGAAAGAGGCCCAGCATAGAAGCAAAGAAGGAAGTATAAAGGACTTTATTTATTGAAGGTTTTCATGGCTGGAATCACTGGGACCTCACAACTTCTGAGGATGCTTGCCATAGATGCAGACGAAACATCAGGAGAGAATGCTTCTAGAACATGGCCATATAGCCCGAAAAACCTACAACAACCCAGACTTTATTTGTGTTATTGAAACCTTTTTTTGCAAATAGTGCAACCATATTGTTTGCTATAAAGAAAAGCCTCCTATGGAAGAGATAACATTGATCTCTGTGTTTTTGTTTGTTTAATCACTTTGGGATACTGGTGCTGGGTCACGCTGCTGCTAATATGTTACTCTGCTATTATTTATGAGGAGAGTCCTTTGTTAATAAGCCCACTCACCCAACAATAAACACTAAACAGAGACACCCAAACACTCAGAGATGGATCTGTGCTCCTCTGGAACCCATAAGACTCCACCAGAACACACTATCTTCTTGGGGGGGAAAAACAGATATGGTCTCCTGGAATATTCCCAAAACAAGGGATCATCTTTTCCATAGATTACAGGTCCCATCTAGCTGTTTAACATACCCTCCCCTCATTTTTTCAAAAGTAGAAGGGACCTTCTGGCTATTGTGTTTTGGTTTGCATTGGGGCAGTCAATAGTCCAGGCATGGGCAAAGTTGGGCCCTCTAGGTGTTTTGGACTTCAACTCCCACAATTCCTAACTGCCTCAGGCCTCTTCCTTTCCCCCCTCAGCCACGTAAGGGGCCTGAGGCTGTTAGGAATTATGGAACTTGAAATCCAAAACACCTGGAGGGTCCAACTTTGCCCGTTCCTGCAATATACTCTTTTGGAAGAGTTCAACTGGCCTTGGACTCACTGAAGATACCCACCCTGACTGAGATGGCCATTCAGAACAAACAAGAAGTCTTGGGAAAGTGTATTCTGTTTGCCAAAACCCAGACCTGTTGCCACTCATCTAGTTGAAGGCTGTCTCTTCCAGTAAAGGCACAGGCTTTCAGTCTAAATCCTACTTATCTTTGGAGGAGCATGGGCTAAGAAATGATCCCTTTGGAAAGCTTCTGAGGAATTTCTAGTCAGGTTACTTACTTACCATAGATTAGTGGTTCTCTACCAACTCTTTCATGCATTCTAAAGCTGGATTAATTTGCCCTTGAGAGGTCCCCATGGATGATCTCCGACCATTTGCCCACTCTTGGAGCCAAGTAACCAAGAAGAGAGACTTGGAGGATAAAGGATGGAGGTGACACTGTTGAGGCAAAGGACTAAGCTTGTCTGAAGTTCCAACTGGCCTACCGTCCGGGGATGATGGGAGTTGTAGCCCAACCCACTTGTGGGAAGCGAGAACTACTCAAAGACTGGGAAAGGCGTCTTTTCAAACAGTTGTCTCTCCTTCTTTCCTAAGCTAAAAACTTCGAGCGGGCCAAGATGTTGAGTTAACCCATTCAGAGTTGTGTGCTTCCCTGGCGATGGAAGGAAAGAGAGGGAGCTGCGAGGAGGGTGATTTGAGAACTCCAAGTCCCTGTCCCAAGTCCTCTCTTTCCCTCTCTCTTCGCCCCTCCTGGCGGAGACAAAGGCGAAGGCTGCCAGCCATCCGTCGCCTTTTCCCGCCGCCTGGCTCGCTCTCTTTCTCGCTCTCTCGCTCGCTCGCTCTAAGCCCTCTCCTAACCCAACTTCTCTTATCTCGGGTGCCAGACTTCACGCCCCATTTCTCGAGCCATCTCGCGCCGAGCCCCTCCAGTCATCTCCGGGAAACCATCGGAAAGGCATCAAGCGTCCCTTTCAAGTGCTGTATTATTTGTGCGGGAGCCAAGGGCGACGTCATTATTCATATTCATGGGATATTAATTGCTCAAGAAGAGGAGGAGGAGGAAGAAGAAGGAGGGGGGAGAAGAGGAGGAGGAGGAAGAAGAAGAGTAGAAGATAGGAGGGGGGCAGAAGAAGAAGGAGGAAGGAGAAAAAGAGGAGGAGGAGAAGGGTAGAGTAAGACGAAGGGGCATAAGAGTAAGGAGAAGGGGCATAAAGAAGAGGAGGAAGAAGAGGAGAGAAGTAGGGGAGGGGGAGGAGAGGGGGCAAGAAGAAAAGGGGAAGAAGGAGAAGAAGAGAGGAGGAATAGAAGAGGAGAAGAGACATAAAGAAGAGGAATGAGGTGAAGAAGGAGAAAGGAAAAAAGAGGAGGGGAAGGGGACGAGGAAGACTAGGGGAGGCATAAAGAAGAAGAGGAGGAAGAGAGAAGGAGGGGGAGAGGTGAAAGGGCAAGAAGAAGAGGAAGGACGAGAAGGAGAAAGCAAAGAAAGAGGAGGAGGAAGAGGAGAGAAGGAGAGGAGGGGAGGAGAGGGGGCAAGAAGAAGAGGAAGAAGGAGAAGAAGGAGAAAAAGGAGGATGAGAAGGGGACGAGGAAGATGAGAGGAGGAGAAGGGACATAAAGAGGAGGAGGAGAAAGGAGAGGGGACAAGAAAAAGAGGAAGAAGGAAAAGGAGGAGGAGAAAGGAGAAAAACAGGAGGAGGAGAAGGGAGTGACGAAGACGAGAGGAGGGGAAGGAGCAAGAAAAAGAAAGAAGGAGAAGAAGGAGAAAGGAGGAAAAGAGGAGAAGAGGAGAAGGAGGGGCGAGGAAGACGAGAGGAGGAGAAGGGGCATAAAGAAGAGGAGGAGGAGGAAGGGGAGGGGAGGAGAAAGGGCAAGAAGAAGAAGAAGAAGAGGAGGAGGATAGAAAAAGGGGAGGGGGAGGAGAGGGGGCAAGAAGTAGAGGAAGAAGGAGAAAGGAGAGAAAGAGAGGAGAAAAGGGAGAAGGGGAAGAGGAAGACGAGAGGAGGATAAGGGGCATAAAGAAGAGGAGGAGGGAAGAAGGGAGAGGCGGGGCAAGAAGGAGAGGAGAAAGAAGAGAGGAGGGAAGAAAGAGAAAGAGAGAGGAGGAAGGAAGGAAGGAAGGAAGGAAGGAAGGAAAAGAGCGTGGGAGGAAAGAAAGAACAGGAAAGGAGAGAGGGAAGGAAAAAAAGCAAGGAAAGAAGATAGGAAAAGAGCAGGAGGGGGAAAGACAGGGGAAAGCTTCTCGGTCCAGGATCTCGGGTCCAAGGGAGGGGAGCCCCCTGGCGGTGGGGCAGCGGCGTTGCAGGGCGCCCAAGACGGGCTCTGATTCCTCTCCCTCCCCCTTTCCTCCTCCTCCCCGCGGAGGGTCGGGGCGAGAAAGGCTAGGAGACCCCCCCCTCCGCCTGAGTCTCGCATCCGCCTCCCCCTCCCCCTTTCTCCCCTCTCCTCTCTCTCCTCCTCGCCTCCCTGCAATGACTCTGGGACCGCGCTCCCAGCCTTTTTCTCTCCGGCGCTGGCACGGCTCCTCTTTCCCCTCCTCCTCTTCCTCCTCCTCCTCCTCCCCCCTCCCTTCCTCCCCCCTCCCTTCCTTCCCTCCTTCCTTCCCCCGAAAGAGAGGATCAGCCGCCCAGGTCTTGGCCGCGAGATTTGGATCGAAAGTTAAAGAGCGAGGCGTCGCGGGGAGCCCCGAAGTCCTTCCCGTAGAAATCTAAATAGAGAGCGAGAGAGAGGAAGAGGAGCCAGAGCACCCTTCGCTGAAGCGGCTGCCAAGGAGGGCGAGCCAAGGCTCCTTCTGGGCAAGTTCGCTGCCCTTCGCCGAGGGGCGCCTCCCTCCTCTCCCGGCCCCCCGCCCTCCGCATGCGGGATCGGGGACCTTTTGGGGGGCCCCTGTTTCCGCGGGACCCCTCGGGACGCGCCATGGAGGGGCAGCCGCCAAGAGGGGACCCCGCTCGAGGCGCCGAAGCCGTGTAGACGCCGCCCGGATGCGGGGCTTGCCTATGGACTCTCGCCGGAGATCGACGCCCGCTTTCGGACCCCAGAGGCAGTAGGTAGACCGGGATATCCCCCTCCTCTCCCATCGCGGGACTTAGGGGACAAAGGGACGGGGCAGGCGGGTCCATGCGTGTCTGTATGCGTCTGGAGGTGAGTTCAAACCCACTTCGGAATGCCTGGTTGTGTGTGTGTGTGCAGCCTCGGACGTTGGAGCCTCGGTTCTGGGTTGAAGAGTGAGACAACCTGGTATGTATGTGGATCTATCCTCATCCTCCGTGTTCTGGACCTTGGAGCTCAGAACACGGGTTCAAAGCTACTTCAGAGTGACCGATCCGGGGGAGAGAACCCTATGTGTGGATCTTGGGAACCCGTGTCAACCTTGGAGCCCGGAGCATGGGTTCAAAGCTAGTTCAGAATGAGAGACCTTCTGAATGGTTGTGTGTGTATGGATCCGACGGGATAGATAACCTTGAGGCGCTAGAGCTTGGATTCATAACCAATTAGAGGGAAAAGATCCGTGTCTATGTGAGTGTGGATCCAAGGAGCAACCTTTGCCCCGCAAGTTAGCCTCAGGACGCTGGAGGAGCCCAGGACACGGGTTCGAAAGCTGTTCGGAGCCTTTGAACCCGGATAGGGTGAGAGATCGGTTGTCTGTGTAGACCATAGGAACGCGTGTTAATTTTGGACGCCCGAGGCCAGAACCAGGGTTAAAAGTCAATTCAGAATGAGATACCTATGTGTGTGTGTGTGTGTGTGTGTGTGGATGATGTGAGAGTCAACCCGGGTCAACTTTGGAGTTGGAACTCGAGTTCAGAGTAGCAGATCTGGGTGAGAGAACCGTGCATGGTAATGGATCTGGATCCAAGGAAGAGCCTTGGCCCTGCGTGTCAGCCCTGCAGCCCCGAACCCGGGTTCAACGCCAGTTCAGAATGAGAGATCCCTATGTAGACGGATGCGAGAGACAACCCGGGTTAACTTTGGAGTTGCAACCCGAGTTCAGAGTAGGAGATCCGGGTGAGAGAGCCATGCATGGAAATGGATCTGGATCCGAGGGGCAACCTTGGCCCCGTGTGTCAACCCTGCACCCCTGAACCAGGGTTCAAAGCCAGTTCAGAATGAGAGACCTTTGTGTGTGTGTGGATAGATGCGAGAGACAACCAGGGTCAACTTTGGAGTTGGAACCCGAGTTCAGAGTAGCAGATCCGGGTGAGAGAGCCATGCATGGTCATGGATGTGGATCTGAGGGGGAACCTTTGTCCCGCGTGTCAACCCGGCAGCCCTGAACCCGGCTTCAAAGACAGTCCAGAGTGAGAGACCCGTATGTTTGTGCTCCGAGGAGCAACCTTGGAGCCTTGGGTGGAAAGTCAGTCAAGAAGGACGGATCTCTTGCGTGTTATGTGATCCAGACCCCAACTCATCCCTTGGGCAGCTCTCCCCACCAACCCGGACACAGTTGCTCGTGTGAGCGTGGCCTGAGAGGTCCACAAGCCCCTGGATCTTGACCCAAACTCCCACTGATCTCTGGGAAAAGCTCTTCTTCTCACTGCCTTCCCAATCAATCCAGGCACACTTGTTCGTGTGACTGTGGCTTGAGAGGTCCACAAGTCCCTGGATCTTGACCCCACTCCCACTGATCTCCGGGAAAAGCTTTTTCTCCATCTCCAGACCCACAGCCCCACAGACACACAAAGAGGGGCTGTCCAAGAGATCGTTTGGGATCCAGATGGGGGCTCCAAGGTTGGATCCACATACCCACGAAGTCCTTCCTCAGGAAGTGGTGACCACATCCCTCTCCTCCGCATCCTCTCCCGCCCTTTGCTGTCTCCTTTCTTTGGGGTGGGGGGAATGAATGACCCACCAGGGCTGCCCTTTGCCTGCCCCTCGCTCCGTCCTGCCACTCCTCCCCGCCATCTTCCTCCCGTCCTTTGCCAGTCCTGGTCATGGATCCTCTGGTTTCCTCCCGCTCTAGGCTGGCCCCCGCTCTCCCGGACCTTCCCTGAAGAAGTCGATGCCCGCCCGGTGGATCTATATGTCCCAGGAGGAAGCCAGCGCCAGCCAAGGCCAAGCCGAGGGAGTGTGAGCCGGGAGGATGCAGCCGCTCTACTGGTACGCCGTGCTCCTGCTGCAACCGGCTCTCTACCTGGTGAGTTGACTTCCCGACACCCACAGAGACCCCTTTCCCCCTCCACCCAGCCTGAGTGTTGCTTCCTCCAGAGTAGCGGAAAGCAGGAGAGGAGCAGCAGTTCTTTCCAGTGGCGTGGAGTTCCGCCGTCCCATCTCTCTCAGTGGGTTCTAAAAGTTCTATTTCCTATTTGCCTCCAGGCTGGGAGTTAACATTTCCCCGATCTGGGGAAAGCGTGCCAAACGTTTCTTCCCGACCTTCTTCACCCGCAGCCTCCCTCCAAGCCAGGGCCCTTAAACTGGACTACAACTCCCATTTCTCCGACTCGGGACGATGGGTGATGTTGCTCTCCTCTATCTGGAGTTAAGGGAGAGCTGAAGCGCTGTCCTAGTAGTGGGCGCTTTGGCCAATCCTCACGGGATCGAAGGAAGAGTAAGAACTCCGCCAAAGCGAAGCGGAGTGAGGCAGAGCGGGGTGTGGTGTGGACGCCAAAGGGGGCGGGGTGGGGAGCGAATCGGATTGCCGCTTGACAGGCCTGAAAGGAGGCCCTTGGATCCCTTAGGAGGCATTTGGGGTTTTTTGTGGAGACCTGCCTCCGGGTTGAAACCAGGGATGGAGGCAAGTGGATGAGGGGTTATGTAGTTGCTCCAGGAGATCATCAATCTCAGTGCTGGATCTACACTGCCATATAATGCGGATTAACTGACCATATCATGCAGTTGAACTGTGGCTGGATCTATACTGGCCTATATCCTAGGTTATCTGGCAGTGTAGACTCATATAATCCAGTTCAAAGCAGATAATCTGGGATCAGATCCTGGGACATGAGGGTGGTGTAGATCCAGCCTGAATATAGGGTGCTAGACTGACCCTATAGTGCAGATTCAAACTGCAATACATCATGGCAATGTGGATCCAGCTTAACATAAACCAGCCTAGCATCCTGAATGTATGGATCTAAACTGACCATATAGTGCAGATTCAAACTGCATTACATCATGGCAATATGGATCCAGCCTAACATAAGCCAATCTAACATACTGAATATAAGGCTCTACATTGACCATATAGTGCAAATTCAAACTGCATTACATGGCAATGTGGGTCCAGTCTAATATAAACCAGCCTAACATCCTGAATGTATGGATCTACACTGACCATATAGTGCAAATTCAAACTGCATTACATCATGGGAATGTGGATCCAGCCTAATATGTATATTCCAGTCTAACATCCTGAATGTATGGCTGTACACTGACCATATAGTGCAGATTCAAACTGCATTACATCATGGGAATGTGGATCCAGCCTAACATAAACCAGCCTAAGATCCCGAATGTATGGCTCTACACTGACCATATAGTTTAGATTCAAACTGCAATACATCATGGCAATGTGGATTCAGCCGAACATAAGCTTAACATCCTGAATGTATAGCTCTACACTGACCATATAGTGCAGATTCAAACTGCATTACATGGAAATAGGGATCCAAACTAAAATAAACCAGCTCAACATCCTGAATGTATGGCTCTGCACTGACCATATAGTGCAAATTCAATCTGCATTACAGGGCACTGTGGATCTAGCCTAACATCAACCAACATGACCCCTATCTAATTTCCCCTTACCTATAAAATGCCATTGTATTGTAAGATCACCACAAAGGATGCCAGTCAACACAACCGGACTCTCCCTTCTATCCAGATCTCAAAAATCCCAAAGAAACAAGGAACAAAGGGGAGATCTGAGGGTGCAGAATGAATGAAGCTTTACCCTACTTTTAAACAGCCATGTGTCAATGCTATGTGGTCCTTGCAGTTGTAGTTTTGCAAGGTCTCAAAGCCTTCTCTGCTAAAAAGTATTAGTTATGGGTTGGTTGTGGGATGCTGTGAGTTTGCCGGGCTGTATGGCCATGTTCCAGAAGCATTCTCTCCTGATATTTCGCCTGCATCTGTGGCAGGTGAAATGTCTTTTGGAAACTAGGCAAGTGGGGGTTATATATCTGTGGAATGTCCAGGGTGGGAGAAAGAACACGGAAGTGTGAGTGTTGCAATTGTCCACTTTGATTAGCATTGAGTGGCCTTGCATTATTAGTTATCTCACCAAATGGCAAATCACAGTTAAAGTTGGGGGTCAAACTGCATGGATTCTATATTGTTAAGCCAGTTAGAGACTTGTAGAATGGAAGACTTGTAGAACTGGGTAAAAAAAAAAGGATTCAGAGAGACAGCTCGAGGATCTGACAAGTCCTTCACACCTCTCAGTCTGAATTCCCCAAGTCAATGTCTTTTCCAAAGGGCTTTTTCTTCATTGCGCCTGCAATGGCAAGGTTCGGCCACTTGAGGGCGCCCCGTCCCAGCCCTGGCCGCATTCAGACCACGTTTGGAGGAGAAGGAGGAGGTGAACAGAGGGGCAGAAGCAGCCCTTCCAGCTCGGTTGGATGGCATCGCTTGGCTTGAACAACCTTCACCCAACAAGGCATCAGAGTCACTATTGAGAAGGGATATAGAAAGGGATATTGACTTTCGCATCCCTCTCATCTTGTCCTGAAAGGGGAGCAAGAAGTGTGCGTCTGCACTGTAGAATGCATGCAGTTTGACCCCACCTGAACTACCAAGTGCTTTAGAATCATGGCTTTGTCAGACAAAGCTTAGACGTTGTAAAACTACAGCCCTTCATAGCACTGAGTCATGACAGTTCAAGTGGTGTCAAACTGAATTTTGCAGTGTAGCTGCACCTCACAGTAGATCGAGGATCCTTTAATATTATCCACAGCACAGTGGGCACCAAGGAGTATTTAGGCCCCATCTACACTGCCACATAAAATGCGGATTATCTGCCTTGAACTGGATTATATGGCAGTGTGGACTCATATAATCCAAAGTAAATAATTCGGATTATCTGCATGGGTTATATGGCACTTAGCTGACTATGCGTTTTTCAAGGGGTAGATCCCCTTCCTGCTTTTCAACACTTATGTATAATCTCATTTATTGTTTGGTGGAAGTGCATCCACACTATAGAATCAATGCAGTTTGACACTACTTGAACTGCTATGGAATCACACGAGGTAGCCATTGTGGTAGAATTTGAACACTTTGGGGGCTTTTTTTGTGTCAGGAGTAACTTGAGAAACTGCAAGTCGCTTCTGGTGTGAGATAATTGACCGTCTTCAAGGACGTTGCCCCAGGGGATGTTTTTGATGTTTTACCATCCTTGTGGAAGGTGATTGGAAGAGGCACAAGGATTCAACCCATTGTACCGGGGGTTCTCTTTGATGGAGAAGGTGAAAGAGCCCTGGATTTGTTCCCACTCGCAAACTCTTTCCCAATGGCTTCCTTCATGGACGTCTACAAGGACGTTTCCCAGGGGACTCCCGGAGGTTTGACCCTAAAACTCTTTCCCAATGGGTTCCTTCACGGGCTGAATGGCAGTCTGCAAGGACGTTGCCTAGGGGACGCCCAGAAGTTTTACCACCCTGTGTGAGGCTTCTCTCATGTCTCCGCATTGGAAGCTGGAACTGACAGATGGGAGCTCATCCCGTCTTGCTGATTCCAACCGCTGACCTTCAGGTCAGCAGTTCAGATGGCACAAGGGTTTAACCCATTGTGCCACCACGGCTCAGATTAAGCATTCAGTGGGCGCATATTATACCGATTCAATGACCTTTTGGCTGAATCTTCATTACTTTGAATGTTTTTCCTTCCTTCCCCGCCCCACAAATATTTGGCAAGACAAGAGTCAGGAGAAGAAATGAGGAAAAAGAGAGATTTCCTAATAGGAAACATGACTCTGGAAGTCACACACCGGTTTAGGGACTTTGTGTATCAGGATTTTCCCAGGCTTACCTGTGATTTACTTACTGTGCTACATTTCCTCGTATTTCTTCCTCGGGGAGCCATCCCATAATAAGTCTGCTCTTAGCAATGACCCTCCAGGGCTTCTTTTATGCATTTGCATCCGCCACTAAGTCAGGAACACTTTGTAATGCCTGCCTTTCCTAGAAAAAGCTATAGGACCAGACCATTTGAAGGCATAGGAAAGCAACAAAGGGTTGGAAAATAGATCCCATTTCACTTCGAATCCGGAGTCTCCTCCTCCTCCAGCTTGATTCAAATAAGAAACAGTGTTTAAAAACAATACAACACTGGAATGCTTGTAAACACAAAACCTATGTGGATATGGATTCCCATATCTGCAAGAGAAGCTCTTAAGAGGTAACCTACAGTGTTTTGCCTTGGATCTCCAGTTCTCTGGGCCACAACTGCTTGTCTTTTTGGCCTAGTGTTCAAAACTGATTTACACTTGCCTGGAATCAATCCTGATTACTTGAGGACTTTCATAATGGGGCCATTAACTGGGAAGAAGGCCTAAACTAGATACAGAGAATTAAAGGTGGTGGTCCAGGTGGGGCCTTTTTTCTCTTTGTTTTATTTTCCCCACCTCAACTGTGCTTTTTCTTCCTGATTTAGAATAAGCAGAAGTGATAAGCTACATTTTCTATGGCTCACTGTGGGAGGGTGGATTACTGAAGGTTTTGGAACAGCTTTTGAGCGGAAATTTGGGGTCTGATGTCATTTTCTGGACCTTTCCCAGTTGCTGCTGTGATGAACCTTACAAAAGGCATGTCAGGGAAGAATAATATCCCAAATAGTGTGTGTATGTGCACCTTCAAGTTGGGGGGGGGGGGACTGATACATTTCATAGCATGGCTAGTCTAATGCAAATAGCAGAGAAGTTATCATCAAAATAGTACAAGGGTGTGGATAAAAATGAATTCAGTGTCTAGATTTAAAATTCCCATGAGCAGAATGTGGATATTTTGATACTTGAAATAAGTGTCTATTTAGGGAAGGCAGACATTATGTAGATATATGTGTTTATGTGTTTCATTTAAATGAAAGGGAAAGCTATGCACATTTTACTTCAACACCAATTACAAATTATATATATGCATTGCATATGTACATTATTATTATTAATAATAAGAATAATAATTTTATTTGTGAACACCTCTCCTAACTCAAGGTGGAGTACAACACAGTCAAAACACATTACAACACACATTACAAATTATATATATGCATTGCATATGTATGTATAATAATAATAATAATAATAATAATAATAATATATTTGTGAACTCCCTCTCCTAACTTAAGCTGGAGTACAACACAGTCAAACCACATTACAACACACATTACAGATTATATATATGCATTGCATATGTATGTATGTATAATAATAATAATAAAAATAAAAATAAAGAAATTGTGACTCGCCTCTCCTAACTTAAGGTGGAGGACAACACAGTCAAAACACATTACAACACACACTACAAGTTATACATATTTAGTGCATATGTATGTATATCATTATTATTAATAATATTTTATTTGTGACCCACTTCTCCTAACTTATGGTGGAGTACAACACAGTCAAAACAGATTACAATGCACATTATAAATTATATATATGTATTGCATATGTATGTATAATAATAATACATTTTATTTGTTACCTAACACAAAACACATCAGCATAAAATATGTATATCAAAACACACCACTATGAAATATGTTTGTATACATGTGTGTATGTATATATGCATACAATGCATTTATGTGCATGTTCATGCATACACATACATATACATGTGCATGGGTACATACATTAATACACACATATAGTGCATGCATTTTTATGTGTGTGTGTATATAAAAAACACACCACTATGAAATATGTTTGTATACATGTGTATATGTGTATATCTATGTGCAGTATATGCATACAATTGATTTATTATGTGCATGTACATACATATATATACACAGTTATAATGCATGCATTTTATGTGTGTACACACACACACACACACACACAACACACCACTATAAAATATGTTTGTATATATGTGTGTATGTGTATATCTATGTATGGTATAATCATACAATGCGTTCCTTATGTGCATGTACATCCATCTGCAAACATACACATATATATGCATATACATACATTCATACACACATATAGTGAATGCATATGTATGTGTGTAAATATATAAATATATATATACATGACACATACACAGTCACACACATACTGTACATATATGCATACATACTATACATACAAAGGTAATGTAGACATTCAGCCTGTGTCTATAGAATAGACACATGTAGTAGTATATCTGTGAGGCTATTTTCTCTAAGGCTCCACAAAAGGCCGGGAAAGAAGTTAGGAATCTTAACCTGTGACAAGTTGGACTTAATAGTACACATGTTTCCTCGAACAGGAGTCTTTCTCCGTGCACCACGCGTGACTATAGGGAACAGGAGGTTCAGTATTTAGCCACAGCTTTATTCAAGCCATCCTTTAATAAGGGGGAAACCACTTCTTTTAACATGAAACGAACTTTTAAGACACTCGACTGCGTTCAGAAGGGGGACAGGCTGAAAACTCGTGCGTGGGCTGCTGTGGGAAGTTTTGGGTTGCAGCGACTTATATCCGAAGTATAGGATGTAGGAGTCATAGTGGACACTACCGGAGCCAAAACTGGTATTCAGTCTCTCTACCTCCACCTCCGGAGTATTGTAGATGTGTAATCCCATTGCACACGAGATGTAGGTGACACTCGGGAGCCCTAAACTCCCTGGTGTCGCCCCGCGTTTTTTCCTCCGTGGACGTCGAGTATATCTATATCTCCCCCGCGGAGGACTTTCATAGACACAGCCTCCCCTCCAACTTTGGACTGCTCCCCAAGTTAATTTTTAGAGGGTGTGGAAAAGAATGCCTTCCATATCCCTTTCCCTTTCCCACTCGAGTCAGTTGAGGTGATTTAGCTGCTCTGATTTTCATTGCCCGTCGAAGGAAATGGGATTGCACAATTCACAGTGTTATGCAGCCTGATACCCAGAGCCTAAGGGTCTTAGACTACTCAGGACTGAATGAAGCAGTAATAATAACAACAACAATAATTTTAATATTAATATATTATATCATTATATACATATATTATTATTATTATTATTATGGTTTTGTATCAGTATAAGAATAATATAAAATAATATATATATATATGTATATAATATAATATAATAATAAAATAATAATATATAATATATAAAATAATAATATAAATCAATAATATAATATAATATTACAATAAAGAATATAAAATTATATATATATATAATTTTATATTTTTATTTTTATATTATATTTTATATTCTTTATAATTTATATATTTTATTATTATTTTATATTCTATATATATATATATATATATATATAGAATATAAAATAATAAAAAAATATTATATATATAGAATATAACATAATAACTTTTTATTCTTTATTTTTATATTATATTATATTATTAATATATTACATTGTGAGATTTCAGGTCCCTGCAGGTCAGCCCTAAACTCTCATCCCGGCTCTATAGTAGGTTTCAATAGGACCCTAGAAGTGAACTCATTGGGCATCTGAGGAACTTCTGTGTAAACGCGCTCAGGATCGGACCACAACAACCCCTCGCCCTGAGTCATCCTGATTTCCTTGCGACTGGAGAAAAGAGTCTCCAGATCTCCCCACGACGCGAGTGGGTTACATTCAAGACTCCACAGCTTGACAAGAGTGTCGGATGGAGCCACTCGACCTGGAAAGAGCATAGTTTGACCCAGACTGTTAAACCCGGTTGGAAGAAAGTAAGAGGGCAGGGATTTGCATGCCACTAAAAGCGCTTTTTATTTGTATGGCGGGTGAATGTTCTCTGCAACGTATGGGTCTCTTTGTGTGTGTCTAGACTGGGCATGGGTCAAACTTGGGTCCTGCAGGTGCTTTGGACTTCAACTCCCACCATTCCTAACAGCCTCAGGCCCCTTCCTTTCCCCCCTCAGCCGCTTAAGCGGCTGAGGGGGGAAAGGAAGGGGCCTGAGGCTGTTAGGAATGGTGGGAGTTGAAGTCCAAAGCACTTGCAGGACCCAAGTTTGACCCATGCCCAATCTAGACACAAACAAAGCTGTCGCAGACCCAGAGTTTGTATTTCCTCCTATAATATAGGCTGGGGAAATTCTGCGCGCTTTGTTTTCAACGGGTGCCGATTGGGGTCATTTGAAGCGCCTACACAGGGAACATTTCCCCGCAGGGAAACCATTAATTCCCAAGTCAGGCGGCGTTGTCTTCCTCTAACCCACCCTTGCCAAGATTTTCCAAAAACCTTTCCCTCCTTTTCACAACCTCCTTGGATTTCTATAGTTTTCATTTTGTAGTATTTGGAACTATTACTCCCCCTTTAAAAAAAAAAAAAAGAGAGAGAGAGATGCGGATCAGAGACTCTGGTTGGGTGTTAGGTGAGGCTGGAACTATACTGCCCTATATCCCCGGGATCTGATTCCAGATGATCTGCTTTGTACCGGATTATATGAGTCTACACTGCCAGATAATCTGGACTAAACAGATAATTTGGATTCAGATCCTGGAATATAGGGCGGTGTAGACTCTCACACATAGTTGGGGTCCTCACCTGTCCAGAGAACTCTTCCTCCCACTTTCTGGAAGAATCTATGGAGATTTATATTCGGGAGATCTAGTTTTCTCCATCGCGGTACCGAAGAGCCCTGTAATGCCTTCAATGTCATCCGAGATAATGTAATAGTCTCAATATAATAGTTGTAAGGCAGGAAGGTAACTGGCGCGCCATGCAGTCCACATGACTTTGGAGGTGTCTATGGACAACGCCGGCTCTTCGGCTTAGAAATGGAGATGAGCACCACACCCCAGAGTCGGAGACGACTGGACTTCATTTCAGGGGAAATCCTTTACCTTTACTAATAGTTGTAAACCAAACAAACCAGGTAGATGATGTGTGTATGTGTGTAAGCACTCTTTCCGTTACTTTTATCCTTCCTCCCGTTACTCAGCCTCTTCTGTAGGCTACCATTTCCTCGGAGACCTGCGTTACTTGTGAGTAGACCTCCTTGCGTCGTGTCTCTTTGCCACGTCGCAAGCCTAATAAGCGTGTTAATCGAGAGCTCTCTATGAGTTCAAGAGGATGTTGTTGTGTTGTTGCTGCTGATCTTCAAGCTCTTTCCACCCTTTGGCGACCCTTCTCCATTGCCTTGCTCCTGAAGTCAACCCAAGTGGGTTTTTGTGTCAGGAGCGACTTGAGAATCTACAAGTCGCTTCTGATGTCAGAGAATTGGCAGTCTGCAAGGACGTTGCCCAGGGGACGCCCGGATGTTTTACCATCCCGTGCGAAGCTTCTCTCATGTCCTTGCATGGGAAGCTGGAGCTGACAGACGGGAGCTCACCCCGCTCCTCAGATTCGAACCTCCGACCTTTGGTCAGCAGTTCTGCTGACACAAGGGTTTAACCCCATTGTGCCACGAGGGTTCCCAAGGGGGTCAGAAATGCCTATAGGATCGCAAGCTGTTCAAAAATATATATATGATTTTTGTGTAATCCTTCCCGAAGAAAGTTAATGGGATCAAGCGGGATGTGTCCATTTCCCTCCGAGCTTGTATTCAGAAGCCCTGTCGATTTTCGGGGAACCTCGTCCTAAACCAACCTGCTTTGGAACCCAGCCTAGGCTTAGGTAGATCTACTTGGAAGTAATAACAGTGTTCGGAGGTGTCTTATTACGAGTCCCGTTCACATCGGAAGCAGTACATCCGAATCGCTCTCTGGTGGCTTTACAATTCGGCTTGCTCTCTCCTGTGGAGCGCACTCTCGGAGTGGATCAATATAGACCCATATAATGTAGTCAGGAGGGCACTATATGCGTCTACACACACTTATCCACCCTGGGTTTGGACGGCATGGTATGGCAAGCTGCATTGTATGGCAGTGTAGATCCAGCCTTATGTACAAGGGGGCTAACATTTATTATTATTATTATTATTATTATTATTATTATATATCTCTGAGTGATAAGAAGGAGAGATAAGATGGGTTATAAATAAAGCATTATTATTATTAGTTATTATTGTTATATTATTATATATATATTTATACCCCGCTTTTTCTCTCCAACAAGGAGACTCTGAGGTCCCTTCCACACAGCCTTATATCCCAGAATATCAAGGCAGAAAATCCCACATTATCTCAGTGTGGACTTAGATAACCCAGTTCAAAGCAGATATTGTGGGATTTTTCTGCCTTGATGTTCTGGGATATAGGGCTGTGTGGAAGGGACCTCAAAGCGGCTACTTGCCTGAAAGAGAGGTGGATTTCTTTGTAAAGTTCCCCCTTCCCTTCACAGCACTTTATAGCTGACGTTTGGGAAGGCCACCTTGCCTCCATCCCTAGCCAAATCTTTCAAGCCAGATCCATTTTAAACCTTTAAATAGACAGTTTTTAGTCTAGCCTAGAGCATTATTTCAGTGTACATTTAAAGAAACCCTTAAAAACCCACATTATTATTATTAATTATTATTACTATCAATTATTATTAATTATTATTATTATTATTATTAATAATAATATTCCACCCCATCTCCCAAAGGGATTCGGGACTCACAACATAAATAATGGGTTGTTGTGAGTTTTCCATGCTGTAAGGCCATGTTCCAGAAGCATTCTCTCCTGACGTTTCGCCTGCATCTATGGCAGGCATCCTCAGAGGTTGTGAGGTCTGTTGGAAACTAGGCAAGTGGGGTTTATATATCTGTGAAAAGTCCAGGGTGAGAGAAAGAACTTTTGTCTGTTGGAGGCAAGTGTGAATATTGCTTCGTTTCCAATAGTCCTCACAACCTCTGAGGTTGCCTGCCATCGATGCAGGCGAAACGTCAGGAGAGAATGCTTCTGGGAAATGTATCATGGCCGGAATCACTTGGTTGTTGTAGTTTTTTCGGGCTATATGGCCATGTTCTAGAAGCATTTTCTCCTGACGTTTCACCCACATCCATGGCAGGCATCCTCAGAGGTTGTGAGGTCTGTTGGAAACTAGGAAAATGGGGTTTATATCTCTGTGGAACGTCCAGGGTGGGAGAAAGAACACTTGTCTGTTGGAGGTAGGTGTGAACATTGAGGTAGGTGTGAACACATCCCACAGATATATAAAAAGTGTATATATACAAAGGCTGGCTGCTTCCTGCCTGGAGGCATCCTTTGTTGGGAGCTGTTATATATATAGGGGAATTCCAGAGAAGAAAGAATCAGGGAAGGCTAACAGCTCCCAACAAAGGATGCCTCCAGGCAGGAAGCAGCCAGGCTTTGAAGCTGCAAGGCCATTCAGTGCTAATCAAGAAATCCAATTGCAACATTTGCACTTGCCTCCAACAGACATTACACAGATATATAAACCCCACTTGCGTAGTTTCCAATAGACCTCACAACCTCATAGATGCAGGCGAAATGTTAGGAGAGAATGCTTCTAGAACATGGCCATATAACTTGTAAAAACCTACAACAACCCAATGCTTCTGGAACATGGCCATACAGCCCGGAAAACTCACCACAACGCAGTGATTCCGGCCATGAAAGCCTTCGACAGTACATTGAACGTAAATAATACAACAAAACTCACAGCAACGCAATGATTCCGGCTATGAAAGGCCTTGGACAACACAATACAATACAGTGCAATATTAGTCGTGGCAGTCAGAGGCCAAGAGGGCGAGCCAAGCTCTGGCAGGGGGGGAAAAGGCCCATTCATTGCGTTTTAATTTCCACCCTCTTCCCAAGCCTTAGGATCTCTCCTTTCTGGGCCCCCTCTTCCCCCCATTCTGGTGATTTGCCAGCTAGTTTAACTCCCAGCCGGCTCTTGTAAGTCAGCCCCTGAAAGCACCCCCTTGGGTGACTGGTAAATAGGGCTTGAGCCATTTTTATGCGGCGGGATTGACATGTTGACGACTCTGCTGGAAGCCCGCTTCCACCTCCCGCCTCCTCCCCCGCTCCCCTCCCTTGCCCAACTTCCCCCCTCTCAACACCCCCCCCCCTTTGCTTTTTTTTTTTTTGCCAAAGCTTGGCAAGCACTTCATCAAGGATAAAAAGGTTTCTGCCGTGAGGATGTCACTCAATTTATTGTGAAAGTCGAATGAATTACGTTTAATGAAAGTGCTCCCCCGATGAATATTACCAGCCATTTCCAGAGCTGGCTTTGTCAGATTGATAGGAGGAAGGAAGGAAGGAAGGAAATGCCAGCCAGCCTCTCTCCAGTCGCTCTCTCTCTCTCGCCTTCTCTCTCCTTCCAAAGATCTGCCACAGCTTTCCAAGAATGATGCCAAAGGGTGGACAAGAAGCCGGCATTTCCCCAACATTGATGTACCAGAAGGTGCGGGACCTTCTATGTTCCCCTCGTGGGGCAGAGTATTCTACTCTGACCAAGGCTGGATGTACAATGCCATATAATGTAGTTTGAATGACATTATCTATAGGTCAGTGTAGACTCATGGCATGAGGTTTGATGAGAGAGGAAAGTCGAAGAGGACGACGAGGGCATATGCCAAGCGCAAGGACCCAGGTTCCATCTACACTGAATATTTAATGCACTTTCAAAGCAGTACCACTGTGCAGGTGATTTCATAGGAAATCCTGGGAATCGGATTGAGGCCTGGATGGGTATGATACAAAACACAGAACACCTAGGCCCCTTCTACACTGCTATATAAAATCCAGATTGTTTGATTCGAACCGGATTATATGGAAGCGTAGATGCATATAATCCAGTTCAAATCAGATTGAGGCCTGGATCGGGATGATACAAAAAAACAGAACACATAGGCCCCTTCTACACTGCCATATAAAATCCAGATTACTTAATTTGAAGCAGATTATATGGCAGTGTAGACTCATATAATCCAGTTCAAATCAGATTGAGGCCTGGATGAGGATGATACAAAACACAGAACACATAGGCCCCTTCTACGCTGTCATGTAAAATCCACATTACTTGATTTGAAGCGGATTATATGGCAGTATAGACTCATATAATCCAGTTCAAATCAGATTGAGGCCTGGATGGTGATGATACAAAATACAGAACGCATAGGCCCCTTCTATACTGCCATGTAAAATCCAGATTACTTAATTTGAAGCGGATTATATGGCAGTGAAGACTCATATAATCCAGTTCAAATCAGATTGAGGCCTGGATGGGGATGATACAAAACACAGAACACCTAGGCCCCTTCTACACTGCCATACAAAATCCAGATTATCTGATTCTAACCGGATTATATAGCAGTGTAGACTCATATAATCCAGTTCAAAGCAGATCATGTGGATTATCTGATATGATTATCTGGATTATATTGAAGTGTAGAAAGGACCTGAAGTATATCAAGTGCTTTCTTTCTTTCTTTCTTTCTTTCTTTCTTTCTTTCTCTTTCTTTCCTTCCTTCTTTCTTTCTTTCTTTCTTTCTTTCTTTCTTTCTTTCTGGGAGTTTTGTTATTTGGCCACTACAGTTTAAAAGTAGCTTCGAACTGTGTTAAATGGTCAGTGTAGATGGGGCTCTGATCACAACCCGAATGCAGAAACTTGGTCAAGGCCTAGGGTATATTTATACACACTAGAGAGTTTACTCAGGCCTAAACTACCAGGATTCAGGGTACTCTCCCCACTTGCAAAGCCTCAATGTCTCTAACTTGGCTGTGATGTGATTTACACCTACTTAATGCTGATGCCCAATAAAGTCCATATTTCAGAGGCTCCATCTACACTCCCATATAATGCAGTTTTAGAATGCAGTTTAACTGTTTTATATGGTAGTGTAGACTTGTATAACCCAGTTCAATGCAGTTAAACTGCGTTCTGAAACTGTAATACTTGGCACTGTGAATGGGGCAGAGGGTCCTCGGATTTTGCTTATCCCCAACTAAGGCCACCAGGGCTGGATCTGCGCTGCTCTTTATCCCAGGATCTGATCCCAGATTATCTTCTGATCCCAGATTACCTGGCAATGTAATCATATAATCCAGTTCAAAGCAGATGATCTGGGATCAGATCCTGAGATATAGGGCAATGTAGATCCAGCCTAGGAAAAGGGTGCTTCTCTACAGTGTATGAATGCAGTTTGATCCCACTGTAACTATCATCCAATGCTATAGGATCCTGGGAGTTGTAGTTTGGTGAGGCACCAGCACTCTTTGGCAGAGAAGACTAAAGACTTTGCAAAACTACAAGTCCCATGATGCTATAGCATTGAGCCAGGGTGGTTAAAGTGGTGTCAAGCTGCATTCATTCTATAGTGTAGATCAGGCATGGAAAAACTTGGGCCCTCTGGGTGTTTTAGACTTCAAGTCCCATAATTCCTAACAGCCTCAGGTCCTTTCCTTTACCCCTCACCCACTTAAGACTGTTAGGAATTGTGAGAGTTGAAGTCCAAAACAAGTTTGTCCATACCTGGTGTAGATACACCCCTAACCTCCTCCTTTCTCATTGTCATACAAGTAGAGAAATAGGCCTCCTCCTTCAGCAGTATTAAAACAATGTCTTCTACACTCCTGTCAGTATGAGCAAATATTACTTTGTTGATGTTATTCTGTGCTTTCAAACTCAATTACAGGGCTTTCTGAGCAAGATGTGTTCAGGTAAGGGTGGTCTTGGCCTGCCTCTGATGCTAAGAGAGTGTGACCTGCCCTAAGTGACCCAATGGGTTTCCAAGTGTGGAATTCGAACCTTGGTCTCCAGAGTCATACTCTAACCTTCAAACCACTACATAAAGTTGGTTCTAAATATGACTTTCTTTAGACTTGTTGGCAGTGGACTGTAGGATATGTTTAGAGCAGATTTAGTCCTTGGCGGCCTCCCATCCAAGTACTAACCAGAGATGACCCTGCTTCGCTGCCAAGGACAGATAAGATCTGGTGCTTTAAGGATATTTAATGCCTCCTGTAATCCATGCCAACCTCTTTAGAAAGCTCAGTAGTAGGGATGTTTTTTTTCCTGCCAAAAATATCTCCAAAGCTAGCAGTGATCAAAAACACATTTCATTTACATGAAATTTCGGTATGAAGTTTTCCTAAACCCACAAATAGAATCACATCTGCTAGGATGGCAAGTGGGAATTTTGCTTTAGTTAACCGTCAGTTCTGCTGACATCTAGACATTCATGTAACACCTGTTTGTATGGGCCTGGTTGCCCCAAAGGCCCTGTTCTTAATTCCCATCAAGCTAGTTTTGCGCTTTAGGGTGAAGAAATCTGATAAAGGGGTCCAATGTGTTTGCCTACCTGTCTTAAACCTTTTTACTTGGAACTTTGAATTATGTCTAATAAGGAAACTATCTTCCAAATCAGAGCTAAGATAACCAACTACAAATCTAAGTTACACCTGCACTGCAGAAACAATGCAGGGATCCTGGGATTTGTAATTTCTGCAAGTTTGTAGAGTGGATTCTTTTCTCAGGCCCTCCTCTCTCTCACTATCCTATCCTGTCCTGTCCTGTCCTGTCCTGTCCTTCCTTCCTTCCTTCCTTCCTTCCTTTTCTCTTTCCTTCCTCCTTCCATTCATCCTTCCCTTCCTTCCCTCCCTCCCTCTTTCTCCTTTCTTCCCTCTTTCCTTTCCCCCCTCTCCCTCTTTTCTTCCTTTTGCCTTTCCTTCCTTCTCTCTTTCCTCTCTCCATTCTCTTGCATCCTTCCTTCCTTCCTTTCTTCCCTTCCTGCCATTTTCCCTTCCTCCTTCCATCATTTCTTTCCTTCCTTATCTCCCTCTTTCTCCTTCCCTCCTTCCTTCCCTTCCACCTTTTATCCTTTTTTCCTTCCCTCTTCCCTTCCTCCTTAACTTACTCTTTTGTTCCTTCCTTCCCTTTTGTCCTTCCTTCATTTTCTCTTCCCTCCCTCCATTCTCATCCATCCTTCCTTCCATCCCTATTTCTCTTCCATGCTTCCTTCATCTCATCCTTCTCTTCCTCCCTCCCTTCATTTCCTTATCTCCCTTTCTCCTTCCCTACTCTCTTCCCTTCCACCCTTTCCTCCTTCCTTCTCTCTTCCCTTCCTCCACCCCTCGCCTTCTTTTCTTCCTTCCATTTTGTCTTTTCTTCATTCTCCTTTCCCTCCCTCCCTTCTCTTCCCTCCATTCTCCATTCCTTCCAACCTTCTCTTCCTCCCTCCTTTCTTCCTTCCATTCCTTCCTTCTGTTTTTCCTTCCTCCTTTTTTCCCTGGGGGATGTTTAACTGGGAGAAGAGAAGGTAGAGAGGGAACACGAGACCCATGTTTCAAGACTTAAAAGGGTGACCCATTGAGGAGGAGAGGGAAAACTGACTTTCTGCTGTTCTAGAGACAAGGACATAAGGGAGCAATGGTTTCAAATGGCAGGGCAAGAGATTCAATTGAAAAGATTAGGAAAAACTTCCTGAGAGTAAGAGCTGTTAGAGAACGGCATAGGCTGCCTGGAGTGTGGTGGCGTCTCCTCTTCGGGAGGCTTTTCCGCAGAGGTTGTCTATCGGGAGTGTTTTGATTGTGCCTTCTTGCAGGGGCTTGGACTGGATGGGCCTTGGGGGTCTCTTCTATCTCTAGGATTCTATGTCAGGAGTAGGCAATAAGGGAGTCTCATGGATACACTTTTTCTCTCCCGTCCACCATCTCATCCTGACCAAGACTAACCTTTTTGGGATCCAAACGTTTGTCTTCCCTTCACTTTCGGCCTCTGAAAGAGAAGAGGAAGGGCAAGAAAGGGCAGGAAAGGGCAGGGAGGGGACTTGGGAAGAGCCCCTCCCTCTCGGTCAGGCCACCCCGCTGCCCCAACGCTACTGAATCCTGGGATTTGTAGTTTGGAGGGCTAAAGTGCTGAGAAAACTGCAACATATACAGCAGATGAAGCATATTGATCCATAGCAGTTGAAATCACTGTCAAACCGTATGAATTCTGTAGTGTAGATGCACCTTCACTCTGCCTCCATTCTCCAGCTCGCTTTCCTGGCAAACCACATAGCGGCGCTATTGTGAGGCTGCCAGTTTTAATTCGAAATTACAGCTAGTCTCCCTTTAACCAGATGGTGGAGTGCGGAAGGCTGCTTTGTGTTAGGGACACCTGACGACAGAGCCCAGGAGCCAATGACTGTTGCTTACAGAAAGGCTCATTCGTTACTCATATGATTAAGGAGACTCGCTGAACAACTCCAGGTGCCCTTCCCCAGCCTTGTCTTCACTCTTATTTTATCTCCTCTTGACTGGGAGGGGAGAACAGCCTCCTGGAGGTCTATACACCTTAACACAGATAGCCTGCAGACTAATATTGATTTTCAGAGAAGAGTTGAGATAATCGAGGAGTCAAATATATGATCTTCAGGTTGACCAGTCTCTGCCTGCCTCTCATGTCTTGAGAGGGCTTTTAGGTAAACATATCTGAAGTTATTTGAAGGACTAGAGCGAAACCACAGGCTATCCCTGTTTGCTTCCTTTGACTTCTCTTACAGAGGGAACTGAACATATATCACTGCGGTGGATTGGGAGTGAATCTACATTGTAGAATTAATGCAGTTTTGACACCACTTTAACTTGCCATAGCCAATGCTATGGGACCCTGGGTGTTGCAGCTTTAGAAAGTCTTTGGCCTTCTCTGACAGAGTGCTGACGATTCACCCAATTACAACTCCCATCATTCCATAGCCGTGAGCAGTAGCAGTTAAAGTGTTGGGTTGCTGCTAGATTTCTGGCTTGTATGGCCATGTTCCAGAAGCATTCTCTCCTGACGTTTCACCCACATCTTTGGCAGGCACCCTCAGGAGTTGTGAGAGGCTACCAGTATTAAAAAAAAAAATCCAAAACCAGGACAGTAAATAAAAAAAAATTACTCAAAAATAGGGGAAATCCAGAGAAGAAACAATCAGGGAAGGCGAACACCTCCCAACAAAGGGTGCCTCTAGGCAGGAAGGAGCCAGGTTTTGAAGCTGCAAGGCCATTCAGTACTAATCAAGGTGGCCAATTGCAACATTCACACTTGTCTCCAACAGACAGTTTTTTCTCTCACATTCCACAGACATATAAGCCTCACTTGCCTAGTTTCTAACAGACCTCACAACCTCTGAGGAAGCCTGCCATGGATGTGGGTGAAACGTCAGGAGATAATGCTTCTGGAACATGGCTGTACAGCCCGGAAAACTCACAGCAACCCAGTGATTCCAGCCATGAAAGCTTTAGATACCACAGTGTTATTGAACTGCATTCATTTTACAGTGTAGATGCACCCTCGACTCATTTCACCTTTCCTCACAACTGCTTCCAAGGAATAAAAAAATACACACAACTCTTCCTCAGCTCTTAGATGAAATTTGGAAGTCTAGAAAGATATGTTTTTTTTATTTTTTGAATTGCCTTATTCAAGTTTTGCCCACTCTAACTCCGACTGGTTTCTACGCTTCACTCCAGCCAATGGGTTTCAGTCAATTACAGGCATGACAAGTTTCCAAAGATTGAAATAGAGATTCCCTTTAGCTCTAAGGAGCAAAGAGAGAGGTTATGCTATTCGAATTTGGTGTGTACTAGATTTTTCCTTAAGGTGTAAACCAGTCATTTTCCTTCCTCTAGGATCTAAAACCTTTGTAGTTGAATCTCCAACTCAGCTTTGGGCCTCTAGGTTTGACTCTTCTCTTGAATAGAAAACCTGTCTCTTTTGCTAAGGCTTATCATGCTTTGATTCCTGCCCACCTTCCTTAGGAAGCTCAGGGCTCATGTAGTTTGGCACCATGGGAACTAATATGGCTCAATGCTATGGAAATCTGGGATTTGCAGTTTGGTGGGGCACCAACACTCTTACCTAGAGAAGGTGAAAGAAGATCAAATTACAACTGCTATGATTCCATAGCATTGAGCCATGGTAGTTGAAGTGGGGTGAAATGGATTAATTCTACAATATGTAAAACTCAATGACAGCCCTCCATGTCATTTATTGTGGCCCGAATGTTGGATGGCCAGTCCTTAGACATCATGACTAGAGCTGATGGGAGTTGTGATACAATAATATCTGGAAGACTAGAATGTGTTTGGTTTAGTCAGGATAGTGGGATTTGAATTTAGATACAAGGCTGACTTTAAAATGTCACCTCACCTTCCCGCAACTTCAAAGCCACAAGTGCTGTTGGGCTGCTATTTCCATTATCCCCAATCTAATCAAAAGTGATGGGAGTTGTTGTTCAATGTCATCTGCAGACTTAAATTGCAAAAACAAAAGAGTACTCACCATTATGTAATTTTTTTTTAGTTGACCCTTTGTATCTGCCCATGGATTCAGCAACCACAATGTGGCTGATGTGACTCTTAATGGAAATTAGTTTGACACCATGGTGTAGATTAGTGTTCTCAACCTTACTAATACAGTTCCTCATGTTGTGGTGACCCCCAACCATAAAATTATTTTTGTTGCGAAATCATAATTGTAATTTTGCTACTGTTATGAATCCTAATGTAAATATCTGATATACAGGATGTATTTTCATTCACTGGGCCAAATTTGGCAAAAATACCCCATACACCCCAATTTGAATATTGATGGGGTTATGTGGGGGATTGCTGTTGTCATTTAGGAGTTGTAGTTGCTGGGATTTATAGTTCACTGACACTCAAAGGGGAGCCCCCGGTGGTGCAGTGGATTAAAGCACTGAGCTGCTGAGCTTGTTGATCGAAAGGTCGCAGGTTCGATTCCGGGGAGCGGTGTGAGCTTCCGCTGTCAGCCCTAGCTTCTGACAACCTAGCAGTTCGAAAACATGCAAATGTGAGTAGATCAATAGGTACCGCTCCAGCGGGAAGGTAACAGCGCCCCATGCAGTCATGCCGGCCACATGACCTTGGAGGTGTCAACAGAAAATACTGGAAGGGTTGGGTGGGCATTGGCCTAGAGTTTTGGAGTTGTAGTTCACCTACATCCAGAGTGTACTGTGGACTCAAAACAATGATGAATCTGGACCAAACTTGGCTCGAATACTCAATATGCCCAAATATGAACACTTGTGGAGTTTGGGGGAAAATAGACTTTGACATTTGGGAGTTGTAGTTGCTGAGATTTATAGTTCACCTACAATCAAAGAGCATGGTGAATCCCACCAACGATAGAACTGGTCCAGGTTTCCCACACAGAATCCATATGACCAATACAAAATACTGTGTTTTCTGATGGTCTTTGGTGACACTTCTGACACCCCCTCACGACCCCCTCAGGGTCCTGACCCCCAGGTTGAGAAACGTTGATGTAGAAGATGAACCAGAAGAATAGCGCAGGCAAAACCGGCTGATTTCAGGACCCGGGACAGCTCTGATTTCAGGACCTCGATCAGCTCTGATTATAGTACTTGGGGCAGCTCTGATTTCAGGACCCCGGACAGCTCCGTTCGCCTTCTCCTCTCCCTATTAGACTCCAGCCAAGAGCCGAGTCTTCGCCAGGACCTTGGACAGCATCTTAAGCTTTCTTGTCCGGTCACCACAATAGAGTGACCGGTAGCGCTGGCGACCTTTCAACTAGCCTTGGGTGTTTCCTGCCTTTCCTTTTCCCATTGCCCAGCCTCTCCGGCGAGTTAACAAAGCGGCGCCCAGGATGCGCCTCTCTTTCTCTCTCTTTCTCTCTCTCTCTCTCTTCCTCGCCTCCAAAACAAAGAAAGCGAATAACGGAGATTGATGTCTCATTAACGATCGATGCTGTTTTATGTGAAGCGACTTGAATAAAACATTTCTCTTTCAGGAAGCCTGAGCGCTCTGGCTTCCTTTCGGGAACGCCTTTGCCTTTTTTGAACCTTTTCAAAAGAGCAGGGTTTCTGTTTCTCAAAACCTCCAAAATAAGGGACACAACCGAGAGGACTGAGCCCTTGGAGCGGCAGCCTCCGCCTTCCCTATTTATAGCCACACTTTCTGCTTTAAGTTCTGTTGCTTTTCGGGAGCCAAAAAGGAAGAACTGTTTCCTCCGGATTAGAAAAGGAAAGCAAGTGGATTCGGGCATTTTCTGGACGGAGAGGAAATCGGATTGGGGGCTCTTTAGGGTTGGATGAAGAGTCCATTGACTGGCTGAGGGTCTGGGCGGAATAATCGCATGGATATATGTGGTATTTATATCCTCTGGAAGACGAAGCCAAACTCTCCCCAGCCTCTTGTTAGCCTAGTTTCCTGGCACCACTCTCTGATCTGGTTTTCTTCCCCCCAAAACCCACACTTCGATAGATCGGTAAGATTAACTTGGAAGGTTATTGACACTAAAACCACTCTGGAAGACGAACGAGGGAGAGTCTTCTTGCGGACCTACAGCAAAGGAAGCGAATGAATAAGTGAATCGAGGGGAGATGCCTTATTAAGGAAGCTCTTTTCTTGATCCCTGCAAATAATAACAAGGCTCCATCAATGAATGAGTTAATTAATTCCCGGCCTTTAAATAAATGGCAGAGGGACGCAGCAAATCTAATTTAGTGCCCAGCCAAGGCCCACAAAAGACACTATTGTTGATCCGGTTAGCCATAGTACACAGTGTGAAAGGAGAAAAAAAGACAAAGCATTTTTTGTCCCCTTCATTTAAGTATAAATGATAGTTGTGGGCATTCCTATGCCCAGCGCCTTTAAGTAAGAGATAATCACCGACTTTCCGCCCTCAGTGGCATAAATCCCCACTTAATATCGATGGAGTTGTTCCCCGGGGTCTTGCTTGCAAAGAAATGGTTGTCGATAAAATACAAGGAAGTTGACATGAAAGTTGTAACTAGAAGAGAGATGAGAAGCCTCCTAACAGAGAGTGTTGATAGGAATAGAGCCGGCAGTGTTTTAAATGTGTTTTTCTCAAATATCTAGACCAGTGGTTCTCAACCTTCCTAATGCGGTGACCACTTAATACAGTTCCTCATGTTGTGGTGACCTCCAACCATAACATTATCAGTTATGTTGCTACTTCATAACTGTAATTTTGCTACAGTTGTGATTCGTTATGTAAATATCTGATATGCAGAATGTATTCTCATTCACTGGACTAAATTTAGCACAAATGCCCCATATGCCCAAATCTGAATACTGTTGGGATTGTGGTAGAGGTGGGTGGGTAGGTTTAATTTTGTTATTTGGGAGTTGTAGTTGCTGGGATTTATAGTTCACCTACTGTGGACACCAACAATGATGGATCTGGACCAAACTTGGCATGAATACTCAATATGTCCAAATGTGTACACTGGTGGAATTTGGGGAAAATAGAGCTTGACATTTGGGAGTTGTAATTGCTGGGATTTATAGTTCACCTACAATCAAAGAGCATTCTGAACTCCACCAATGATGGGGTTGAACCAAACATGACACACAACTCCCATGATCAAGAGAAAATACTGGAAGGGTTTGGTGGGCACTGACCTTGAGTTTTGGAGTTGTAGTTCACCTACATCCAGAGAGGACTGTGAACTCAAACAATGATGGTTCTGGACCAAACTTAGCACAAATACTCAATATGCCCAAATGTGAGCACTAGTGGAGTTTGGGGGAGAATAGACCTTGACATTTGGGAGTTGTAATTGCTGGGATTTATAGTTCACCTACAACTAAAGAGAATTCTGAACCCCACCAACGATAGAATTGGGCCAAACTTCCCACACAGAACCTCCATGACCAACAGAAAATATTGTGTTTCCTGATGGTCTTTGGTGACCCCTCTGACACTACCACTTGACCCCCCCCAGGGGTCCCAACCCCCAGGTTGAGAAATGCTGATCTAGAAGATTTGGGGTGCATGGAAAAGAGTTGGACTGGGTGGCCCTTGGGGTCTCTTCCAACTCTATGGTTCTATAATTCTGTGAAATAAGGAGAATAGGAGTGTGTAGGACAGGAGTGGTTGTCCTTGAACTTTAAGACAGGGAAACTGGTCATTTACTTTGCAAATAAGATCTTGCTATATCCACCACACACTTCCTTCAAGATAATTGAAAAGTCCTACCCAGCCCATTTGATGTTAGCTTCTAGACCAGTGGTTCTCAACCTGTAAATCCCCAGGTGTTTTAGCCTACAGTTTACCAGCTGTTAGGATTTCTGGGAGTTGAAGGCCAAAACATCTGGGGACTGACAAGTTGAGAACCACTATTCTAGACTGAAGTTTTAAAGTTAAGTGAACCTGAATGGTTAGCCTAGACTGACCTTCAGGCTAGGAGCTGTTTTGATGGCTACCAGTGCCTTCAAACCTTTCTAATCCTAAATCATGTCTAGCATTTTGGATATGCAAAAGCCATTTTGCAAATCTATATTGCCATGGGAGCAATTATGAATCAGTCTTATTTCATAGGTGGAGTACCTCAGTTGGTTTGCGGTTTGAACTTGGTTCTTCTAACTATCTATTTGTAGCTAATCAACAGTCCTATAACACTTTTAAGACTTGCAAGGTTTCTTTCACATAGACTACAACTGCCACAATGCTTCAAAGGCTCTGGATAGCATGACAGTACCAGAAAAATAATTGCACCCTTATTGCCAATGTAAGAGTATCAGCCAAGTCTCCATCCCATTCTTTGTTCCTTAACTGAAGGGCACTTACCTTTTCTTGGAATTGGCCAGGTGGATTTGTAGGCCTTGTTGGCTGGTTTTCCTCTTCCTCATGGCTAGCTTCCTCATCTCATTGGCAGTATGTCTGCTTAGAAGCCAATTTACCAGTAAAAGCCTCTCCTCATTTGCAAATGTGTGTAAAGAGTAGGGGAAAAGAATGAGGCTTCAGCCTTAGTGTGTATTGAATTTTCAGTATCAACTGTCAGACTTCTTTGGCTTTCCTCTTCCAAGCTGAATGAATGTGAAGATTATGGAAGAACAAAAGCAAGGGTGACTTGCCTCCCCTTCCTTTTTCCTGCTGAACTTTAAAAGCCATTCTAATGCAAATATTTTCTAGTGATTTCGAATGCCTGTTTCCTAAAAAGCTCACCAGGGAGGAAAATTGTATCTTGAACTCGCCAGTATATTAATCTTAGCAGCACATCCACTGTGGAAAGGGAGAGCCTGGCCACATGGGCACAAACACATTTCTTTGGCAGAATGGATGGTCAGAGGACTCACAATTCAGACCAGAAGCTTGAGATTCTTAGAGATAAATTCTACAGCTGTGTGGTTTGTAAACAAAACATAAATTTCATTGGGAGTATTGGACTATGACTCTGGAGGTCAGGATTCAATTCCCTATTCAGTCATGGAAACCCACTGGATGACCTTGAGTCAGCCCCAACTAAGATGGTAATAGGATCATCTTAGGAACATCATGTCAGAAACAACTTAAATGCAGACAACACCATCCAGTCACACTACAGTAAAATTTAGATTTTTGTTTCTCTGTCTGCTTGTCTATGGTAATCCACTGGGCGACCTTGGACAAATCAAACTCTCTCAGCCTCAGGGGAAGTCCAAATCATGTCCAGAAATCCAAATGGGTCACCATAAGTCAGGAACAATCCACACAACACAATTGTAACATTTTAACTGCCATTATCTCATCTTCTGGATTCCTGGAACATACAGTGCCAAAGATACTTATAATTATTTACCAGAAGGACAAAACTAGAGTATTCTATCTACCCTAAATTGTAAATTTCATGATTCCATATAAGAGACCCATGAGAGTTAAAGTACTGTAGTATCAAATGGCTAAAATTGTGTTTTATGAGGAGATTTGTTTCCAGCAGTAAAGTGAAATGATTATAGGTGTTTAGAATTTGTTTTGGCAATTTGATCACTGACAAGTTGAGAACCACTATTCTAGACTGAAGTTTTAAAGTTAAGTGAACCTGAATGGTTAGCCTAGACTGACCTTCAGGCTAGGAGCTGTTTTGATGGCTACCAGTGCCTTCAAACCTTTCTAATCCTAAATCATGTCTAGCATTTTGGATATGCAAAAGCCATTTTGCAAATCTATATTGCCATGGGAGCAATTATGAATCAGTCTTATTTCATAGGTGGAGTACCTCAGTTGGTTTGCGGTTTGAACTTGGTTCTTCTAACTATCTATTTGTAGCTAATCAACAGTCCTATAACACTTTTAAGACTTGCAAGGTTTCTTTCACATAGACTACATGTGAAAGAAACCTTGCAATTTTACTCATGGACTGCCACTTTTTGTCCCTTTGTCTCTTCCACTTTGTCCTCTTTGTCCAGTGTGTATCAGTTTTACAGCTCACTTAAGCAGACCTTGAGCATTTAATTAAAAATAGACATGGGAAACCTATGGCCTTCTAGATATTGGGTTGTTGTAGGTTTTTTCGGGATATATGGCCATGGTCTAGAGGCATTCTCTCCTGACGTTCAGAAGAGAATACCTCTAGACCATGGCCATATATCCCGAAAAAACCTACAACAACCCAGTGATTCCGGCCATGAAAGCCTTCGCCAATACTTCTAGATATTCTTAAATAGACCCTATCTGCACTAGAGAACATGATTAATAGGAAGGTATGATGAGAACAGGAGTTCACCATGGTGGGGTTGGATGCTCCCATCTCAATTGTGAATCTATTCCTGGTTGTGGACTGATTTTTAAGGAGCTACCCAAAAGGTTGAAGTCTTTTCCCTAAAGAGATCCTTCACCTTAGCTTTAAAATTTGGATTAAAACCCAGGACAGATTCATCATCATCATCATCACCATCAATTTATTACCCGCCTCCCCTAGCTTATCCCACTGACCTGTAGCCCTACACCAGGCATGTAGCCGGGGGGGGGGGGGGGGCTTGAGGGGCTTCAGCCCCCCCCCCCGAAATTCTCATGGAGGTTCGTGAAAAGGCCTTACTGGTGCATTATTTAAACTGTTATGTTTATTCATATCATGATCTGATCACCATACTCAATATATCCCATATGCATGGGGGTATTGGGGTAATGATACAAAAGGTTTGCTAGGCTAGACCCTCTCTCACTCAGACTCAGCCCCCCCTCCCCGAAACTCAGCCTCCCCTAAACCCCCCTGAAAAAAATGAAATCCTGGCTACGGGCCTGCCCTACACTGACAGTCCATCAATATCTGGAAGCCAGCTAAGTTTTAAAAAGTGGCACTGGAGCTGTAGCAAAAGTCTTAATAAGGGCTCCCCTTCAGAATGGTTTTAGGTTTCAGTGGATTTTTTAAAAAGTAAATCTCTGGCCCTTTCAATTGTGCAGATGTAAAGAGAGACATGCAGGTCTTGGTAAAATTGATGTGCAAGAAGAGAGAGGGAAATTGGCTCCATGACCTGCTTATGGACTGCCATCTGTCAGTGATGCTGTAGTTGCAAGATTTCTGTGCTGAGCAGGGCTTTGGATTAGAAGGCCTTCAAGGTCCTTTCCAGCTCTTACATTTTTATGAATCTGTGCTTCTTACAGGCAGCTAGTTGGCAACTGTTTTTACTCTTTTCAAAGGCATTGTATGTGGGCTCTCCTTTGAAAAATAACCCAGAAACTGCAATTGCTGCAAAAGAGGACTACAAGATTGTTAAATATGACTAGAAATTTCACCCATACTATGAGTTCCTAGGGCTACTTTAAAGTGCTATAAATCTCCAAGTGGTTTGAAACTAAGTTATTTGGAAGACACCAATACCAGAACTAGAAAATGTTACTTTTTCTGGCGGCAACTGCCAGAACTCTGTAGCGATCAAGTCCAAAAAAACCCAAAACCAAACAATTTCCCCAAGTTTTAAAGCATATCAGTCTGAATCTTGCAAACTTTTTGAAGGCTCTGTTCCACATGCTACTGTGAAATGAAGTAATATTCTTTTTGGTTGTGGCACCTGAATTATGGCTATTCTGGTGCCTTGCTTTGCACCAAGGCAAAAGTATTAATTCCTGTAGGATAGCCAATGTGGAGTCCTGGTTAGAGCATAGGTGGGAATCATGCAATCATCTAGACCAGTGGTTCTGATTAGTGGTTCTGATTAGAAGGTCCCCAGATGTTTTGGCCTTCAACTCCCAGAAATCCTAGCAGCTGGTAAACTGGCTGGGATTTCTGGGAATTGTAGGCCAAAACACTTGGGGACTCCCAGGTCGAGAACCACTGAACTAGACATTGTTGGAGTGCAGTCTCAGCAGTACTAGATGGAATAGTCAATGATGAGGAATGCTGGACACTAGACTCCATGAACAACAGGAGGACCGCATTATTCCACATCTAGGTAGAGTATGCATCTGCTTGAGAGATTCAGGTTTTAGTTTTCACTGAGCCATGAAGTCTACTGGGTAACATTGTGAATATTTAAGATGGTGTCTAAGGTGGGGGCAGCTAATCATTATCACCACCAGCAACATCATCAGCAACCATATCGTCATCATCATCTATCATCATGTGTGAAGGATTTTGTAGATCCTTCCAGAACTGAGAAAGACATTTCTAGCATCAGTTTTTAAATGTTATAACTCAGTTAATAAAGCCTCTGTCAAAGAAACTCCCATTTATAAGTTCTTTTAAAATACTTGCCCAGTCTCCCCTTTCCTCTCATTCACTGTCTATCTAGAAGTTTTTTTTCTTTAGCAGCATCAGCTTGGGATCACAGTGAAGGGGGTGTTAGTTGGAGAAACACAGTGTCATGTCTACAGGAAATAATGCAGTAAAGTTGAAGATGGGAAAAGTGAGCTGATTCTACTTTAGATGTGTTTTCCTGTCTACAACAGGCAATGCAAACAGCAGCTCCCTGCAGAATCAGATATGAAATGCAAATGGGGGATAAAGGGTAAGCCTGCCTTACTAGCAGTGCTGGATTTGCCATTGTGCTTAAGTGTGCTTCAACACAGGAACCCGTTGGCTTATCCTCCTGCCATTTTTTTAATGGATTTTGTTTATGTGGTGCAATTCTAAATTTGAAGGCATTCTGTTTTGGAGCAATTCCAGACATATTGATAGAGTTGATAGTTTATGGCAGTGTGCCACAAAACAGGCAGTGTAGGCCTACCGGGCCCACCTCCTTCAGTGCCCAAGGAAGGGGCCCTCATAATTTAACTAGTTTAGGGCCTCATTTGACCTAAATCCAAAACTGGTTATCAGCTTTTCCACATTGTGTTAAAAAGAAAAGAGCACGAATCGATAAGTTTGGCCACCAAAACAGAAATCACAGGAAAGGTGTTGAAGAAAAAGAAATGTCCTCAAATGAATTGTTATAGGAACTTTCAACTGGTTGAACATTTTTTTTAAACTTATGCAAGGTTGGTTGTTTCATTTCACATGTGCATGGCAGAGGGTTGGATTGGATGGCCTTTGAGGTTTCTTCCAATGCTGTTATTCTACATTCTTGTTTTTTTTATGTTGTCAGAACCTATTCTGATTCCTTCCATGTTATTTCTGCCCCTGGTGCCAAAGCTGAAACTGGAACAACAGGATAATCTGTTTCTACCTCTTCCCTCCCACCCTTTGGTTTTAGAAGAAAGTAGGACTACTTTTACTATCCAGCTATTTTTATTATCTAGGAACCAGTCTGCCACTGTTTATGATCACATACAGTTTTTAAAGCCCCTTTTGACTGAACTGTTCATGAAACAACTCTTCTGTTAAGTTACATTATCAAAAAATGCTGTCATAGGCCTCCAGGTATATAAAAGAGCTTATGTAAAGTTAATGGTCTGCCTTATATATTTACAATCTCATCCTGAACAGCAGAAGTCTTTTCGGAATGACATATGTATTTAAAATAGATGCCATATAAAATGTGCATATGCAGGTCTGCCATATAATCAATAGTCATAAACAATTTCATAAAGTGTTAAAAATCAAATGGGTGCAATTTCACAATCACTTAGCATATCCACAGTGTCACTAATAGCTGCTCTGGAACTTGGCAACAATATTTCTTAGGGATTCCTGTATACATTAAAATGTGTATATTACATTGCTAACTCTCTTCTCATATTGCTTTTGGTTTTTTCAAAATGAGCATAACTGTTGATTTAATTGATTTTATAGGAGCAATGGGATTAGGTTGTATCAAATCAGGGAGCTATGTGGCAAAATTGGCAAATCTGTATTTTTAGAGGGAAAAAATGCAGAGCATAGAAAACCTACTTCTTGAACTCCAGCTTCAAACATCAACACAACTAGGGGATTCTCAGAATTACTGTCCAGAGAAATTGCTTTTAAAAAAGGAAATACAAGACCTCTTGTCACCTGTTTAAAATACGGATTTAGTTTTTCAAGTGAGAAATATTAGGTGAATATAAGCTCACTTGACCAAATAAAATGCTCCTGTGTAATGTAGTAAGATTGTCTGATGTCCCTGGGTATTTTATCCCAACCTTTCAATGTCATAATGTCTCACTTCTTGTGTTAGTGTGGCTAGGAATGCCAAATATCCCAAGCCACAGAAACATCTAGCAGAAATCCCAATTTTACATATACAACAACAACAACAATTATAAATATTTATTTATATCCCACTTTTCTTCCTCACAGAATCCAAAGCAGCTTACAAGGTATTAATGTCATACAGACCACAATCCAAATATATATATTGAGACCCATACAACCATCAATAAACAAAACATCCTAAAATGGACAATTTAAAAGCAATATAATCCGTCAGGGAATGACTAGTCCCAAAAGTTAACTGTGTGTCCAGTAATCTTCTTCCCTGAATCTACAATTTGGTGATGGATCTGGGCATTGTATGTTTTTCCCCCGTTTCCCCTTCCGTTCCCTCACCCAAATTGTGCTTCAGTAGTTATATTTATATTTTTAATGTACCAAACATACCAAGTTTGTATGAAAATGTGACTCTATTTCCTGTGCTGGTCAATGACCGAAATAAATGATTTGATTGATTGAAAAGCAATATACATTCATGTGGCATCATGTTGAGTTATATTGCACTTCGCTCAAGTCAATAACATTATGGCATTTTCTGGCACTTCAGATGAAATTCCTTCATTGAAGGCCTGTCTAAACAGGAAAGTTTTGAACTGGTTCTTAAAAGAAGAAAAGGAGGGAGCTGTTTTAATTTATTTGGGGAGGATATTCCACAGTCTTGGGGTGGCCACCGAAAAGGCCATCTCCCTTGTCACTGCCAACTGCATTTGGGATGGTGGCAGAAGTTAGAGAAAGGCCTCCCCTGATGACCTTAAAGAGTGGGCAGCTTGTATGTCAAATAAGTTAGTTGGGCTTGAACTGTTTAGGGCTTTAAAGGTCAAAACCAGCACCTTGAATTGGGCTTGGAAACAAACTGGCAGCCAGTGAAGGTGCTGTCGCAGAGGAGTTGTGCGCTCCCTGGGTCCAGCACCTGTGAGTAGCCTAACTCCAGCTCTTTGGACTAATTGAAGTTTCATGGCACTCTTCAGGGGCAGTCCCATGTAGAGTCCATTACAGTAGATTAGATGGGATGTAACCAAGTCTGGCTTCTCAAAGAACATTTGCAGCTGGTGCACAAGTTTTAATTGTGCAATGATAGCGAAGGACAGTGTCTTGGCTAAGAAAGGGATCCCATGGCTGCAGTGGATAGTTTCATACAGTTCATGGCTATTGTTAAAAATGGGGGGGGGGGGATTCAAATTCCATATCCTATAAAATATTGCACAAGGGATTTAAAACAGAACTGCCAATGTCATAATGTCTTTATTCAACTATGTGGTGCAATTACATATTCAGAGAATGTGTAACTCATCTGTTAAAACAAGGACTACAGTAACTCCTTGGTATACACTGAGGTTTGGTTCTAGAATGCCTAGTGAGTACCAAAACCCATAGATATTCAAGTCCCACTACATGCAATGGAGAAGCAGCAAAAGAAACAGGGGGCTGTGGTCAACATTGGGCTCCTTGTTGACTTGTTTCTGCAGTGATGCCAGCCTCTAATGCTCACCTTGGTCAGTCTCAGAAACATTTTTTTGGGGATGAAAACATCCAGAATTCCCTAGTAAGTATGGCCACTGACTGCTGGCTAGAAGTGTGTGAGAACCGTAATGCAAAAAAGTAATTTCTTTTAGTTCCGAAATTCACTTGAAACATGAAAGAATGTCTGTGACCTATTGTAAACACAGCCTTTAAAATAATGAGAATAGTGTAGTCTACAATGTATACCCATTAATTTTTATTCAGCAGGGAAAAGTAGTATTTCAGATTTTACACACTATTGACTATATTTAAATTTATACCCCACTGTATCCTGAAGGTGTGAAATAACAAATTACCTGTATAATATAAAAATGAAATACACAATTACAGTGCTATTAAAATGAAACTAAATAATATTGTTTATAATAATGTTAAAACCCTAACCTTTATCACCTTCCAAAAGCTGGTTGATGTAGAAAGGTTTTCTGACATTTCTGGGGGGAAAGTGCTCAAGATTGAGCCTTAGTGGGTTTTTAAGAATGATAATTGCATCTCAAGAGGAGAACTCCCTATGCACTTTTTGCTGTCTGCAGGTGGTATATGGATGATATGGTTAAGAGGTTATAAAAAAGAGGGAAGCATACCTCGAAACGTACTGTAGACATGGAAATATTGAATTGATACATGTGTTTTTTTTGAGAAAATCCAAACCAGCAGATCAAAATTGTAGCCATAACTTAAGCTGATAAAAATATGAACTGCTTGTCAAATATTGCATTTAGGACCTGTTGTTGTTGTTGTTGCTGCTGTGTGCTTTCAAGTCATTTCTGATTTTATCGCAATCCTAAGGAGAACCTACCATGGGGTATTCTTGGCAAGATTGCAAGTGCTTTCCTCCAAGGATGAGAGAATGTCACTTTATCCAAGGTCAATCGGTGGGTTTTCTTGGCTGAGTGGGGATTTGACCTCTGGTTTCACAGTGGCCTAGACCAACACCCAAACCATTATACCACCTATTGCTTCTCCTGTCAAAAGAGATAACTAAAAGTGTATTCTAGTTTGCTGTGTGGTGGTCAATGGAAAACCAATGGAATTCATAAGGTTGCCATAAATCAGCAGGTGACTTGAAGGCACACACATGTACATAAGCAGTATTGCAGTAGATCACTGATTCCCAAACTTGGTCCTCTTGGTGGTGTGAATTTCAGCCCCCAGAAGACACAGCCAGCTTTGTTTGTTAGGAATTTTGGGAGCTGAAATCCAAAACATCTGAAGGGCCAAAGTCTGGGAACCAATGCACTAGATGGACCTTATGATGGGCTTGGTATAAGATGAGTTCCTGCATTCTTTGGTAGATGGGATACTCACTGGTTGGTTGGTCATAACTTGTGAGGGCATGCTAAATAAGAACACAGTGATTTATACTATACTAACTATGGTAGAATTGGGTAGGAATAACTCATAGCCTAAGTGTGCTGCAAAGCAAGGTTGTAGTCCCAAGGGCCCTTCTGGTTGACTTCTGTAGGAAGGACAGTGCTGGCGTAGTTAGATTCTTGGCTGGTTCTAGTGTGGTTAATTTGTTTCTCTGGCCTTGAATTGCTCTGTTATTAGTGTCTACCACTACTTCAAAAAGTTTTCATGAGAATTGAGAAAGTGTGTTGGAAATGCTTTGTAAGGAACCTTAAGTCCCAGTTTGGGAAGCAAGAGGATTATTCGAAAACAAAGCAATGGACAGGGCTTGTTCCAATAAAAGGCTAGTTGCAGCTTCAGACATACATATTTCCCTCTTCAGCTCCAGAAACAAAATCAGTACTTAAATTGGGGGAGATAAATGGATATTACAGCACTTATAATCTCTGACTATTTGCTAGGGCTAACGGAAGATGGTCCAAAACATTTGACGTGTACTTGGTTGCCTATTCCTGCTGCAGATGAATTGAAGGGTGGGAGGAAGGAGAGGGAATCACATTATACTGGTAGATTTCAGTCTTGTACTACATGTGACCTTGAAAAGCTTAGCTGTGCCTTGGGTGGGGGATTGGGGAGTGGGAAATTGTTAGTATTCCTTTCTGAAGCAGTATCATCCCTCACCTTTATGTGGGTTTAAAAATGTAAATAAAATTGCTGAAAGTAAATGGTTTACATGAAGGTCACACTCATCTCCCCCATAAAAAGATTCAAATGTACCATTTGATCCATCAGTGGTTCAGCAGACAATAAGGCAGTCTATTGGTTTCTAGTAATCTATTTTAAAGCGCTTTACGGGCCAATATTTATGGGCCTAGTCCCCAGTTTGCGAAATAAGAAATCTGAAATAAACCTTTAAGAACTTCATTGTGACTGTATTTATAGCCTGACTTGCCAGCGTATCAAGCAGTGAACTTTTTAAAATGCCAGGCCTTCCTGGATTACATTTTCTTAGTTGCAAAAATGGCAATACAGAATATTTTCAGAGATAGGAGGAGCAGCCTTTGAAAGATTTTGAGCACTCTGCTAGGCTTGGAAAAAAAGGGAAGAAAAGCTTCAGTCTGCTTATCATCCTTTATTCTTGCATTTACCATCTTTGCAGTTGGTTAGACATTCTGGATGTGGGATTCTTTTCTATCACTGAGCTAAAGCTAAATAATAATAATAATAATAATAATAATAATAATAATAATAATAATAGCATTTACATTTTAATTGGATCATATAGCAGTAAAGCAAATGAATCCAGGCAAAGGATAGATTTACATTGGTCTGTGTAGACCCATATAATGCAACTCAATGCAGTTTAAACTGCATTTTATGGGTATACACTGACCATATTATGCAATTCGATCTGCATTAATTGATCAGTGTAGATGGAGCCTGAGTTGTATGTAGGATTCTAAAATAGATTAGATTACTCCTTCATTACCATTGTGAAAAAATGCACTGAGGAACTGAACACAATTGGTTTGAGAAGCCAGAGTTCTAGGGATTGTAGCCCCCAAAATAACTCTTTCAAACTACTGTTTTGTCATTTTAAATTGGGAATGTATAGCTGGATTTTCACAAACAGTTGCTATGTGTATCTTAAAATCACTTCCAATTTATGATGAGCCTAAGGTGAAGCTATTATGGGGTTGCTAAAGCAGCCACAGGGGTTGGACTACTACTTCTATTATCCACAGATAGCATGATCCAGTAACTCAGTACATCTGGAGGGCACAGCTTTAGGAAATAAAACAGAAGAAGAGTAGAACTTGTCTAAACCCCTCCTCGGAGGTTGGTGGACCTTTCTGAAACAGTCTGGGAAGTGATGCTGAAGCCAACAAAGAAAGGGTGGTATAGACAAACATTGTTGCCTTTATTTCTGCCAATGGAAGCCTTCTGGCTGTAATTCTAATGAGACACTGCTTCTATGGGTGGAAAAGAACTGCATCCAAGCCACTAACATATGTCAGTGAGATTTGTGACAAAATATAACATAGTGGAATTATACCATTCAAGATATTGGCCTGCTAGCCATAGTCCTCCAGGGTCCTCCATTTCATCTCTTTCTTGGTATTCATTCCCCCTCCCCTCTCAACTGATTACTTATGGTATGTTCCTTTGGCTACTGACAATAAAGCATAGTCCCTTTATCCATGGATTTGATATCCAAGGTTTCACTTACCCATACTACAAAAATATTCCTCCATGGAAGTGTTTGTGGGCCCTTCCGCACAGCCATATAACTCAGAATATCAAGGCAGAAAATCCCACAATATCTGTTTTGAACTAGGATATCTGAGGGTGGTTTCAAACAGCAGAAAAGTCCATGTCGACCTGGGTTTAAAAAGCTCAGGTTGGGGCAGACTGTAGTCTACACATCAGCTGCAAAAGCCTGCACTTTCAGCAGGGGTTGTCAAGATGTCCTCCTGGTACTTTCCAGAAGAACACTTAGACACCCAAACCACCCCCCCAAAAAGAGCTTGAATAAATAGAATTGCTTACCCACCCACCATTAAACTGCTGCCAGAGCTCTCCTGATGTGTAGAAATGATGTGCCAGGAGAAGAGAGGCAGGAGTGATTTTCCTCCTCCCCCTTTCTCCTGGTGCATCATTTCTACGTACCAGGAAAGCTTCGGCAGCAGTTTAATGGTGGCTGGGTAAGTAATTTTATTTTTAAGCCCTTTTGGGGGGTTGGGGTTGGGGAGGGGGTTAGAGCCTTCTCAGGTATTCTGGGCTGATTCAGCCTGGAAAACATGAGAAGGCTGTGCGGAATGCCTCCTCAGAAGTCCCAAAACTTTCGGTAGGAGGGTAGTCCTGACAGTGACTATACTGGATTCAGCTTGGGTCTTTCAGGAAGACCCGGGCCTTTCCAGTATCAAACTAATTTGATAGCAGGGTTTTTCTGCTTTGTGCTGAATGCATTTGCTTTTATGTGGAGCATTGTTTGTAAAAACATGGGAGCTTGCATGTTTTAGGGGCTATCTGGATGCGCCCAAAGTCCACACTGCCATATATTCCAGTTCAAAGCAGAAAATGTGGGATTTTACTCAGCTGTGTGGAAGGGTCCTGTGAGTCTCCCTAAGTCTTTCAGCATAAGCATAGTCAAAATGTAGGTTTCATGGTTTCAGGTATTTATGGGGGTTGAGGGAGAGGGTGGTAGGTCTTGGACTGTATTCCTTAAGTCCGTGGGAGTCATATTGTGTTTGGTAGATTTTCTTCTAAGAGGAGGAGTTGGTTTCCCTTTTTAAATGGTGCTTTCTGCTCTACATAAGTTCATCGCTTCCTTGTGGCTTTTATTCTCACTTCACTTCTATCATCCTGACATGGAGTACACACTATCTAACAAACATTTTCCAAGGCAAAGCTTGAACTGGTCCGGTCCTTGCTTTAGAACAGTTCCAGCTCAGCAGGAACTTTAGATTCAGTCTTCTTATTTAGGCTTATTCTAGCAACTAGAAAGACTTCATATCAAGGTGAAGTTCAGTCAATATAAAACAACCATTGTGATGGCAGCAAAAGGGCTGCATTCATAAACAAAGGGCAACACACCGCCCACTGAGAACAATTAAGAACATTTAAGTGTAAAGATGGAATTTTTAACTGGAGCTAGAAGGACCCTCTGGAGACAGAAACAGCATGGGGTCAAAAATACTATGGTAGAGGTCATTGATTCTCTTGAAGCCTTTTTTAAAAATATGGATTTTACTCTCGTCTCTTTATTTCATTGTGCATCGATATTTTTACATAACCATTATGTCATTTTGCTACAAACACTGCCAGAATTAAGCATTTTATAGCAGAGTAAAAAGACTGAAGCTCCATGAGACAATGGAAAACAATACAGTATGGCAAGGTTAACAATAATAATGCTGATTTCAAGCATGGATGTTGGATCACTTCATCCTTCTTAGCCTTAATCAGGCATGACTGCAAAATGTCCTTAGACTATGTTTTATCTTGCTTCCCTTAAACAGCTGGCCCAGAATTGTCTTCAGAAATCTTTAAACCTGACTCAATGCCCTTTTGATTCTCCTTACAGCTTAGATACTGAGCACAGCAATTAGAAGGCCGTATTGTGCTGATGCAAAGAAATTCTGGCTGAGTGTTACTCTTAATTAATGAACTCTACAAAGGGGTCAGAAAGATACACTTAAACTGTAAGCAGAAGAAGCAAAGTGTGTGTGTGTATTGCGGGGGGGGGGGGGGGGTATAGATAAGAGCTTTGAGAAAACATGTGCCTTTGAGTATAATATCCATCTTAGTCTTTGCAGGTCAGAGTAGTCACAGAGTTGGAAGTCGCCCATGAAAAGATTATTATGGAAAGATTATTGTGGAAAGTTGTGGAATTCCCTCCCACATTAGGTTCTGTCTGTTCTCTTTTCACCAGGATGGCACTTAACACATACAGTAGAGTCTCACTTATCCAACCTTCACTCATCCAACGTTCTGTATTATCCAATGCAATTGCCTCCTACTGAGATCCACAGCTGTTTCAATACCTTGTGATGTTTTGGTGCTAAATTCGTAAATACAGTAATTACGACATAACATTAGCATGTATTGAACTGCTTTTTCTGTCAATTTGTTGTAAAACATGATGTTTTGTTGCTTAATTTGTAAAATGATAATGTAATTTGATGTTTAATAGGTTTTTCCTTAATCCCTTCTTATTATCCAACATTTTTGCTTATCCAACTTTCTGCCGGCCGGTTTATGTTGGATAAGTGAAACTCTATCTGTATCTACTAACATTTAACAGATTTTTTTTGTTTCAGAAGCGACTTGAGAAACTGCAAGTCGCTTCTGGTGTGAGAGAATTGGCCGCTTGCAAGGACATTGCCCAGGGGATGCCCAGATATTTTAATATCCTTGTGGGAGGCTTCTCTCATGTCCCCGCATGGGGAGCTGGAGCTAACAGAGGGAGCTCATCTGCATTCTCCCCGGATTTGAACCTACAACCTGTTGGTCTTCAGTCCTGCCGGCACAAGGGTTTAACCCCCTGCACAAACCAGGGGGCTCCATATTTAACAGATGAATGCTGGCCAACCACATCAGAGTGTGAACAAGGTGACTAAACAGCTCAATGAGACTGCTGCAATTTGCTTTTGCATGAGCTTACTGGGAATGGCAATTTTCTGCCCCTCCTGTCCTCTTCCTCCACTGGGCGGATCCAGGGAAAACTACCATTGAACTTTGAATGCTGTTTGCAGTAATTGACATAAGCTAGGGGTGAAAGGGGAAAGTTGGAGGAGGAGAAAGAAATTGACACATCTTAAAAGCAGTTGAAAAAGTGAGGCAATAGAAAATTAACCAGGATTGTTCCTGCCAAACTGAGACATTTGGAGTGTATGTTAGCATACTTTGGCAGAAGGTTTTTTAAAATGGCCTTTGCTATGTACTTATCCCTTTTAATGTGTGTTTTAATCTGTTTTGTTTTAGTACTTTGATTTGGACAAATTAATTTTTTAAGACACTGGCAGAGATCTCATTTGAGATCCCATTTGATTGCTAGTGTTTCCTGTGACACTAATTAAGGAACAATACTTAGAAGCAATATATATGTTTAGTATCCCTTATGTGAAATGCTTGGGACCAGAAGTGCCTGGGATTTTCCCCTTCCTTGATTTGCATATATAGAGTGTACCAAAAGTCACAAAGGAGTTTCAATCTTTAATGCTTCCTTTATTTTTTGTTTTAATGTATAATACTGTACGATCATGTAGAGTAAATATGGGAAAAAGATTACATTATGTGTGAAAAATCAAATCTTATAAATAGCATCCAATACTATAAGCATTATGTACAGAATATCTAGGGCCCCTTTGTGTATTTTGGTCCATCCTATATTGGATATTGGTATGCATGAAATTGATTTATGTTTCATGTACACCTTATGTACTATCAACAACACATATTTTTGTAGGTTTCTGTGTAAATATTTAAACTTTGTTGAGGGGGATGATGGATTCAAGCCTACTTTAATAGCAGGAAAAATGATAGTAAATCGAATGCTTGATTATTTTATTATTTAATGTATTATTTACTGTATTTATATACTGCTTTTCTCATCCTTGGGGGGACTCAAGGTGGTTTACAACATACTAATTGCAAAAATTCAGTGCCAACATACAGTACACAAAGAAATCATAATAACTAATTGCTACTGATATTGAGAATATTTATTCTTTTTAGCATCATAGCCCAGGATTGGGTTAGAGCAACCCATGGGTTGAAGGAGCAGTACCTGCAGCATTAGGCTTACCATGAAATAAATCCCTGTACATTGACAATATCCTAGAGCAGATGCATGCAAAAAATGTTTGCTAACTTGTTCTAATCATATGAGCACTGGAAAAGAAAAGACCTGCAGGATGTGGATTTGGCTCATGATCTGGCTGTGATGTTAAAAGACCAATCTGTGGGATCTCTCTACTTTGTGGCCAGACCTTTATCTGCTGGCAAAGTGATGTTATTTGCAGGTGGAGTGTCAAGAGTGTCTGTCAATGAGTGCCTATCAGTGTTTCCCATCAGGAGCACCAACTGCGCCATGGCAAACCCCTCCAATGGCCTGAGATGGCAGCATGCTGAACTGCAATCTGTGTTCTTGAGAGGCCCTTCCACTTGTGCGGCCTCTTTTCCAGAAGTGGCCTTGAATTCTGGCTGATGAAAAGTACAGACCCAGATAGAAAATAAGCACCTGGTTGTGCTCGTAAAGGGCTGTTTACATCATCTCAAAAGGTTCCCACTGTGAATTCTCACATGGAGAAGTACCTAGCCAATTTTCTTCTTGAAATTTGAGGGAAGGATTGGAACAAAGTCACTGTGAAGGAACTTTAGTGTTACCTGTAAAGGGCAGTGTAGGAGGGTGTCCTTCACAAATAATGTTGTCGATACAGGGAGTGTAACGAAGCTGTGGCAGTTTGTAAGGAGCACATACTGAGTGAATGAAGGCCTAGATCATCAAGCAGGCAGAGTCTAAAGCTTCACTTGTGTAGTGATGTGTCCTGTTCCATTACAGCAAGTTGTTGAGTCACTGAAGAACTGAGTGATATCCCTTAGGGTCCCAGGCCCTCCAATTTTATTTTTAAGCTTTTCTTGGTTTCCAAATAGTTAAAAACTGCTAAAAGCCAGTACAAAATGTGTTGGTTGTGCTCAAACCATCCTGACACTTCCACATATCCTAAAATTCTTTTAAAAAGAGAACTGAAAATAATATCAAAATGAAATGAATGTCACATCTTTCCTAGTTTTCTTTTGGAATCCAGCAATAGTGTGTGTGTATGTGTGTGTGCATTCCTCCAATGCCCCCCAGTATAGTGGACCAGTAGACTACCCACATAGTCATCATTATTTGGCACATTTCCCTTGATTTCTCCAGTGTTTAAACATACGTTTCACTTTGGTTTGTTGTCTCCTGTCATACCCCTCCATTTTTTCCATACCTTTATACTCTGTAGATCTTGCCTGTTCACTATTCCAACTGAGGGTTTCACATTGTTGGATGTTATAGGAAGAGCCAATATATTTTTGCCAATCAGGAATATTAGGATCCAAGATGTTGCTGCCAATACAAAAGTAAAAATAAAACATGGGTGGCGTCAGGAACATCTGTTGTCTTCACAGAAAGCTTTGCTTTTTTGTTTGTTTATAGCCCAGGTACCCCACTCTACATTGAAAAGACTTTCAGAGTAGATTATTAATAAAAAGAAAGAAAGGCAGCCCTAATTAAAAAAAAAGACATGGCACAAAACAGGAAAAGGATTTGGAAGGGGGCTTGCAGCACACACTTTCCTACCCAATAGTGTTGCTGCTGATATGGTTGTGTGCCTCCATATTATTTCTGACAAGCCAAATCAAAGGCAAAGTGATCATGGGTTTTCCTTGGTAGGATTTGTTTAGAGGGGATTTGCCTTCTAAGTGTGAAAGAGTTTGACTTGCCCAAGGTCACGCCAAGGCCACATTTAGGATCTTATCGCGTTAGCATATGGATTCAACACACATTGTGGTGAGTCTGTGGGGTCCCAGCAGGAGGTGTAGAGAACCTATCGCCCACACCCTGCATTGCCCAACTAACTGCTGGCCCCATACTCAGGAGGGAAGTGTCTGCTATTTGACTGCCCCATTTTTGCAAATGCAACATGGGAAACCTCCTGTGTTGCCGCAGAGGCTGCTTATCCCACTTTCTCATTTTGCCATGGAGCCCCGCTGGAAGTAGATGTAATAGGCTCCGTGGCAAAAGGGAGAGGAGCCAGCATACAACGGGCAAATTAGCTCATATTATGAGATTGCAAGTCTTCTGATGGGTCCTAGGCACTCTTGGATTCAATTCCCCACATCACCTCAATGTACCACTAGGAGCAAATATACCTTAATGGAGCACAAAATTTAGATATCTGTAAAAACCAGAAGTTGCAAATTTCTTTATTTTGAACTTATGTATTGCTTTCCCAGTTCTGTACTTTTTTTTTGTTAATTCTGTTTTGTAGGTTCTAACATTTTCATAGGGTCTAAGCAATGTGCTTGAAGTGCCTAATGGATAAACTGGACCTGGGTTACCAGTGGTTTCCATGGCCAAGTAGGAATTTAAACTCTGCATTTCCAGCATCCTAGTTTGATGCTCAAACCACTACTCTGTGCCAATTCTTACCCCAATAGTTTTCCATTCTGCAGTTCAGTTTTTAAAAGTTTTGATTGACATTGTTGAAAGCTTTAAGAAAATATTTGCAGTGGTGGGGAGATGGCGAGGAAAAGTGAAAGTGTGAGTTGGTTGTAGAAATTCTGCACACTATATCTAGCTTGCATCTTACTATTTCAACACTACTGCTCTCTAGCTCAACAGAAAATCCTTCCAGCAGTCATATTGTGGAAGATGCAAGTCAATAAGGGAATGACAAATTCTTGAAGAGTATCTTGAGTTGTGAAACAGGATGGTTTAGCTGTTTGTTTTGAGCTGACCTTCTGCATTTGTCTGTGGAAGAGCATGCTTTACATATAACTTAACTGGTTACTTCCAGTCATACTACATGTGTTTTGTGTGAAACCATGTCGGTTTGAGAACCCTACTGGGTTCTCAAACTGGTCTCTTTACCACTGGTCCCTTTACCACTTGATAGCAACAGGAGTATGATATCTGCAGAAGAGAAATGATTGTTTTGTCCTTTCCCCTGTTTGACAATCTTTCCAGCAATACCTCCTGTTTTCTCCTTCCACATTCCTTCCTCTGCCCAATTTTTTCTTCCAATAAGGACATTCTGTAATTGTCTTCCTGCTTTTTGGTGTTTCCTCCTCTTTCATCAATTGCTTCAAACTTTGCTTTCAAATGTGGAGTACTTTACACTCAGCTCACTCAGCAGAGAGGACATACTTTATTCGGGAAAGGAGAGGAAGGGGATGTGTGCCCTTTGCTATTGGTGCTACTGGTGTTAAGTGACCACATGTTGCTTCTTATGATAAGAGAAAGGAACACACATGACCTGTGCAAAGCAAGGGAAGGAGGAGAGCCTTGACAAAAGAACCTTTCTTTGAAAAGCCCCCCCTCCCCAGAAGTTATTTTGAATCTTTAGAACTCTGGGCTCTCTCAATCTCTGCTTCTCTTAGGCTGGAATTAAAGGTAAAGGTAAAGTTTTCCCTTGACATTAAGTCTAGTCATGTCCAACCCTGAAGGGTGGTGCTCATCTCCATTTCTAAACTGAAGAGCCAGTGTTGTCCATAGATGCCTCCAAGGTCATGTGGCCAGTATGACGGCATGGAGTGCTGTTACCTTCCTGCCGAAGTGGTACCTATTGATCTACTCACATTTGCATGTTTTCGAACTGCTAGGTTGGCAGAAGCTACGGCTAACAGCGGGAGCTCACCCCACTCTACAGATCTGAACCACTGAGCTTTCAGTCAGCAAGTTCAGCAGCTCAGCGGTTTAACCCACTGTTCCACCAGGGGCTCTACAGGCTGGATCTACGCTACCCTATAACTCAAGATCTGATCCCAGATTATCTGATTATCCCAGATTATCTGGCAGTGTAGACTCATGTAATCCAGTTCAAAGCAAATGATCTGGGACTAGATCCTGGGATATAGGGTGATGTAGATCAAGCCTCAGAGATGAATGGATCTACAATGTGCTTTAACCAGAGGAAGTGGATGTGAACACAGAATTCATGCAGTAACAATGGATCTAAAAATACCTATAATTTTGGGAAGATATGATTAAGGCATTTTAATTTTCCAATGATGTATTACATAATATAACACTGCGCCCTTGGTTTCCACTATGATTTGGTTCCAGATCCCCTGTGGATACCAAAATCTGTAGATACTCAACTACCATTATGATCAATGGTATAATAAAATAGTGTTCCTTATATAAGCTTGCTTTTTAGGTGTAATTTTTCTTTCAAGCCATGGGTGGTTGAATATGTGGCTACAGAATGCTCATTGTATATGTATTGTTCATAAAGTTATGTACACAGTCACATATAAAGAATATTTACTGATTTTTCAAATTTCCTACTTTTGTACTTTGAATACAGCTGTCGCTGCTTTGTAGTGAAACAAAAATGACAGCGGGTTTCCTATCTTTCTGGGTGCTATTGAAGCTGTACCTTGGCTTTTCCAAAGCAATTCCACTTCTCTAGGTTGAGGAATCATATATCAATATATACCTCTCCCATTGATTTTTGAATGTGGATTTGGCTCAGGAAGCTGCAGATAGTTACAAAGCACACAGGCTCAAGGGGATGCTTTATCTGACAAGCAGACTGTCTGTTTACAGCGAAGAAAGAAGCTTTTCCTGTAATGCAAACAGTTATAATAATTTTGTAAGCCTTTGTAAGCCTCTCTGTGCAGCAAGGAAGTGTTACAGCAAGGCAAGGCAAGCACCTTGATTCTAGATGATCGCAAACTGTAGGTATTGTTCATATTCACAGCATCTGTGAATAGGTAATCAGGAGGAAATGACCAGTGACTTATCAACCATTTGCCAAATGGGCTGTGAGATTCTTTAGTGTTTGAATTTCACCGCAAGTGGAATATTTTACAAGTGACAGATATTATGTTATGTTCTACAAGTTTTCCCTGACCGGGTGCATTCCACATTTGTTGCACTGAAATGTCTGTCTTCCCCAGTTTGTGTTGGTCCTGCTGATTAAGGATGGTGGAAATTGTGGTAAAAATATATAGAAATAATGGTGATGCAAAAAGGTGTTCTGTAGTATTCAATAGTGTGCTTCCTCATTGAAACGTTTTTACATTCTTCAACCAAGATGTTAGGGATTTCTCCCAAAATAGCAGAGCATCCAAAAATACACAGCTCACAGCAAGCAGAAGGTGAAGTGTTGTGGCTGTAAAAGAATCTTTGAGCTTATGAGGAAAAGATGCAGAGTTCAATCTTTTAAAGTTTCAGAAAATGTTTATTTAAAAACATAAGAACTTACTTGATAGAAGAGCATTGGGTCTAATCTTCTCTCTAACACAATTTCTTCTAAGGCTCAAAAAGAGGGGAAAACCTCCAAACACTACATTTCTCAAAACACTCAGAGTAGAGAGAGGTCTGCATGCAAAGGTGAAAAAAAAAAAAACAGAAGTAAAACCATGAGGTGTCAGTTAGAAAGTGGGAGGAGAAAGAGAGAGAACACATGGACATACATTAACAGACATTCAGGAGGAGGGGAGGGATTCCCTCAGACTAGCCTAATGCTGGCTAAGTGTTCTTTATTGAGGACTGCAGACTTGAGCAGTGTGAATTTGAATCCCAGCACAAGAAAAAGCACAAGAAAAAGACTGAATCATGCAGGTTAAATGAACATGATAAACATACTATGCAATGGATTTCATTTATGTTAGCTGGGGGAAAAATAAGGAAGAACTCAAGTTTTACCCCTTGGCTATTGGATAGCTAAGTTGGGGTGGGCAGTGGATGTTTCACCATATGTATGTGTGTGCCAGTGCCTTCAAGTTGCCTGCTGACTTATGGTGATCTCATGAATTTTATAGGGGGTTCTTAAATAAGGAATATCCAGAAGTGGTTTTGCCAGTTTCTTCCTCTGAAATATAGCCTATGACTCCTGGATTTTATTGATCACCTCCCGTCCAGGTACTAAACAGGTCTGACTTTGCTTGGCATCAAAGATCAGACAGGATCTGATGCCCTTAAGGTATTTAGACCTCCATGTTCCATTGTAGGTGCTTTCTGGTGGCACCGTTGCTGAACTTACTGACCGAAAGGTTGGTGGTTCGTATCTGGGGAGCCGGTTGAGCTCCTGCTGTTATATCCAGTTTCTTCCAACCTGGCACTTGAAAAACATGCAAATGTGAGTAGATCAATAGGTACCGCTTTGGCGGGAAGGTTGCGGCTCTCCATGCAGTCATGCTGGCCACGTGACCTAGGAGGTGTCTACGATCAACGCCAGCTGATAGAAGTGGAGATGAGTGTTGGGCGAGTGGGCTTATTAACAAAAGACCCTCCTCATAAACATATAGGAGAGTAACTTATTAGCAGCAGTGTGACCCAGCAGCAGTAGCTAAAAGTGATAAAAAGAAAAAAAACACACAGACCAATGTTATCTCGTCCTTAGGATTTTTAATTCTGTTATTATTATATTATTATTATAATATTATTATAACTTTATTTGTACCCCGCTAGCATCTCCCAAGGGATTCGATGCGGCTTACAACAGGCCGGAGCCCAACACAATACAACAATACAATACATAGCAAATAAAACAGTTAAAGCAGAAAACAATAACAATAGCAATACAACAGGACATTATTAAAAACTGAGCCGGCCGGAGTAGGGTACAGGATTAAAAGTGCTGAAGTGTCAGAGGGATATGGGGTTAAAATAAAGGTGCAGTGTGCGGTGAGGGTGATCTTGACTCTACTAAAGTGCTTCTGGGCTTTGGTAGTGGGGTTCCTAATCTGAGAAGGCACGTTGGAACAGCCAGGTTTTCAGGTTCTTTCTGAAAACCGCCAGGGTAGGGGCCTGTCTGAGGTCTTTCGGGAGGGCATTCCAGAGGCGGGGGGCCACCACAGAGAAGGCCCTGTCTCGCGTCCCCACCAAACGCGCCTGCGACGCGGGCGGGATCACGAGCAGGGCCTCTCCTGAGTGATCGTGTTGGTTTGTAGACTGTGATGCGGTCACGCAGGTAGGGTGGTCCCAAACCGTTCAGGGCTTTGTAGGTAAATGTCGTTTTAATTGTACATTGTTAGGCATCAAATTGCTGCCTGGTTGTAAGCTGCCTTGAGTCACCTTCAGGTTTGATAAAGGCGGAATAGAAATATTGTAAATAAATAAATAAATAATCAGGAGGCTTTTCTTTATAAATAGGAGGCTTTCCTTTATAGCAAGATAATATGGTTGTACTCTTTACAAGAACAAGGTTTCCATAACACAAATAAAGTTCTTTATACTTTCTTCTTTGCTTCCATTCTGGGCTTCATTCTCATGCAGATAAAAAGCTTCACTCTCACAGAGCCTTTTCTCACACTTAACTTACACAGGAGCTCCACACAGTAGCCTTTTACACACAGCAGTCTTCACACCGAGGCTTTACACATGAGGCCTTCAACCTGGGGCTTCTCTTACCAGGCCTCTCACACATTGACGCCTACTAACTCTGAGGCCTACCTCACACTAAAGCGTACTAATACCGAGTTTTACCTCACCCTGAGGCTTCTCTCAGACTAACACTGAGGCCTTCTCATACTGAGGCCTACTAACACATTGAGGCCCTTCTCCAACAAAGATCTCTCACAGACTGAGGGTAAACTAACACTGAGGGCTCCCTCAGACTGATGGCTACTAAGCTACAGTCACACCTGCTTGTATTGAACTGCAGCTTTCGCTGAGTCGCACATCCATTTTACCCGTTCAGTGCTTGACTAAAATTTTTATAATTAAAAATACCTGGTTAATATTTAATATTTCTGAAAATGAGCGCCACCCCCCCCCCCAACCTGGACACGACTAGACTTAATGCCAAGGGAAAATTCCATTGTAAGGATAGTAAATCCATGCTTGATTTTGCTATTGTTATTCCCATGTCCACTGTGAAGTGAATGGAATTGCTGAGGGAGGAGATATAGTAAGACCATGTAAAACCATCCGAGAGAGTAGATCAAGTGGGTGGTCCCATCTAGCTTGTTTCTTCCATGATTGCTGATATTTCTCTGGCCAAGGAAAATGGTCCCCTTTTGATGCTGCTATTTACACTGCAAGGATAACTGCCGATATGGATCCCTGCTTCCCCTGAGTTCCTTACTTCTCCAAACAGTCCATGCAGTTTGCCCAGGCACCCTTTTAGTCTCCCTCAAACACCTGGACCTGTCAAGCTCCACATCCTCTGAAGACTCACCTGAAAAACCTCACTGTCTGACTCAATCTTCTCTATTCTTTTTGGTCTTCCTATTCTTACCTTTCTTGTGTCCCCCTCAACATGACCACTGTCCCTGAACTGCTGCTTGATAATGCTGTTCCTAAATGCTTATGTGCTACCTTCCCAAGAGACTCTGGGTCTTTCCCCCTTACAGCTCATGTAGTTGCTGCTTTGAACAGTAGTTTCTCTTTTTCCATTAATAGCTTTAGTAACTTCGAGATTTCTACCAAAATCCCCTTTTCTGTGTTGCTCCCATCAGCTGTTTCTTCCCTGTCTGGCTCCCATTTCACTTGCTCCCATTGACAAATCCTTTCTGGTGTTGGGAATTGGAGCTTTGAAAGTTTGCATGATATGTAATTTAGTTGTCCAAAAAAGGTCTTCTTTGTGGATTTTGACTTTGTTTATTTCACTGTACCCCCAATACAGCTCTGTTGCCATCAATTCAACTTCAACTTCTGGCAACCCAATGAAACCTACAAGTCAGCCTATCCTCAACATCCTACTCAAGTCTTACAGATTAAAGATTGTGGTAGCTTTGATTGACTCTATTCATGTGAAATGTAGTTCCCTCTTTTTCTATTGCTTTCCACCGTATCAAGCATTATTTATTGTATTTTCTAGTGAGTCATGCCTCTGAATGTATTTCTTAGTGGATAGTGGTGTAGGTGAGAATCTCAGAATACTAAACAATTCCTTTGAACCCAGTAGCTTTTTGCTTTAGCAAACATTTGAAGTTGAAAGACATATAACTTGGTTTCTGCCTTGGAAGTGTGTGCAGAGATCTTAAAACACTGGCTTTATTGAATGCATAGTTCCCTCTCCCATTTAGGACCAGCATTTAGACACAATCTCTTTCTGTCTCTCTCTTCTCTCTCCTCTCTCTCATACTTCAAGGACACAGCACCCCTCATTCTAGTTATCATTTCCTCCCTCTCTTTTATGATCACTCTCCCAATACTCTCCCTCCTTCACAAATTGGCAGCACCACTGGAAAATGTGTGCAAAGTTCTTCAAAAGCCATGTTTTGCATCAACACTCTTTTTGTGCAATAGGTTTGATTTTTGTGTTTTTTGCACAAATATTTTTTTCCCCTACAGAATGTCCAAAAATGAGAAAAAAATCATTAAAATGTGTAAATGTTCCTGTGATCTTGCCTTAGGGAAGAAAACTTCTGAATCCATTCATTCTTGCATGGGAGAATGAGATAAGCAAAAATTTACACCCTTGCATTTTAATTATGCTTTGACTCAAGACGCAGGTTCTGCTCCTAAAGGCAGTGAAACAAAACAATTAAAAAGGGGGAATAAGAAAAAAAGGAGGAAAATATGAATACTTAGCATTTTGCAAACTCTTCGCTTAAATGCTTATGGGAGGATTTTGATTGCTAACACTAGGCTAAGTGCAGCAAAATGGACTTATCACAATAATGAAAAGATGAGGGAAACAAAATTAGTGATATTTATCATTTCGCAAATGAAAACAAAATACCTTCTGGGGAAACTATTGAAGATGTTTATATTCCATTAATGTAACTCTTCTAGGGATGAATTATAGTAAGAAAACACAAAAACATAAAATGCATTTGAGTTATTCAATAATGTAATTGCTCCGTTTATCAAGAATGATAGCAGGTTATGCTTCTCAAGGTGATTAGAAAATGCTTCTGAATTTAAGGCCCATGCCAATCTTTTCTTGCACCAATTTTTTATATGCTCAAAACTACTTGAATGTAACCTCTAGTGTTGGACTATGACAAAAGAAACCTACACTATATACTCAAAATATCACCTCCAAAATTCTGGGTCCACTTTCTACAGGCCAATGTGACTACTGTACCTTGTTATTTAAAAAGCAACCACCCCCATCTTTGGGCAATAAAAGGCAAGAACTTAGTCCATTGCAGCAGAACCTAAAAGAAGCAGCAACCCCTTCTACTCTCTGACATGGTGCCACTACTGGGCTTTTTGAATGCCTGGGCAGGGAAATGGGAATGGCAACAAAGGGCAGCTGGCCCCATGAAATGACATTGGAGCTTTCCCTTCTTCACAGAATAACCATTGACATATCCATGGTCACACCAAAATCCATAATTTGGGCCTCAGAACCTGCCCTCGGCTTCTCCATGAGTATATATGGTGGTTTCAAATCCCTGCAAATTTATGCAGCTTGAGCCAGCCATATACATTCACAGGGTGAATGATGTCATGTATACTATCTAATATCCATACATGTCATAAATAAAGCCATGAAGAATAGACATCAGAACAAGAGTGAACAAATGTGGAAGTCTTGCAACCTTATCACATTAGGCTGAGGATTCACGACTCATCATGGCAAATCTATGGGGGTCCAAGTGGGAAGCATGGAGAATCCATTGCTGCATGCCCCATGTGACTTATCCCGACCCCTTGCCCATCCCATGGGGGGAAGTGTCGCTGCCCAGCTTTCTTCCATTGCTCCCAAGTCCCCCATGTTGTTGTGGTGGCGACATGTGCTGCTTCCTCTCCTCTTTCACCACAGAGCCCCACTGGAAGTTGGTGTGCTTTGTGGGACAGGCTCCATGGTGAGAGGGGAGAAGTGGCGAGGACAGGTAAACCTGCCCATCTGATAAGATCGTAAGAGGTTGTGTTAGCCCCTAGGAAACATTGGAAGGCCACTCCCCTCATTGCACAAGCACTCACAAAAATAAAATGAGGGAACTTTTGGGCCATGCTTTGGTGGCCTCCTGTGCCATTTTAGGCCCAGAGGATGTGTTTTTGAACAACAGGTAGTAGAAGGTTCATCCTGTTCACTTCTTTTTGCAAAAAAAGCTTCTCATGTGGATAAATGTCTTTTTTTTTATTTTGCAATTTATGGTTCTCTGTGACTTCAATTTATGGTTCTCTGTGACTTCATTTTGCAGTGTATGGTTCTCTGTGGCTTCTCTGTGACTCTGTGACCCTGGGAGCTGCATGAAACCCTGCACTAAAGTTTATAGGATGTTGTAGAGAAGACCACTGTGGCATCAGCATATAATGCACCAACCATATTCTGTGTTTCACTGGAGGTATAGCATTCTTCTTTTCATTTGTATTCTTCTGCATAAAAAATGAGTTGATTGACCTAGGTTACAACTCTCTACATGGCCTGTGGGTAGCCTTGGCTGGCCGAATCTAGTTATGATCATAATTCCCAGGAACAATATGGACAAAGGGGGCAGGTTGCCCACGGTACTGGTCACAAGACCTGGTACTGGGCCAAATTTAAATGATCTGGTATTTACATTCATTGAAAATTTCAGACAAATGAATAAACATAATATTTCTTCTCCCAAATTGCTGTTTTGGACCCAGTGTGCATGGGACATTGTGCAAAACCAATTTTATGCATTGCTGGGGCTACCAGTCATACCTTTCTTTCTTTCAAATCACAAGTGAAATCAATATCATTTACGGTTCCCAGGTTTTCAAAACAACAATACGGTACAGTTGATATTCATGAGTTATTTCAACAAGTATGCCTGCTGTACTGAAATATCAAATGAAAATATTGATTTTAGTTAATCCAGCCATGAATTTTTACACAATATTAACATACTGCCCACACTTATCAATTGCATGATGCCCATGCCCCCAAATACATGACAATGATTTTTATTTATTTATTTTGTATCAAAAGCATTGCATAAATAAGTATAAAACTGATAAGAATAGAAGGAGCACAAGTGGCTAAATATTTTTTGGTCAGAAACGGGCAACAGTGACCGCATTGTCTGTAGCTTTTAACAATTCTTCCTCTGTACATGAGGCAGACATTGTGGACAAGCATACAGCTGCAGAGTTGTTTGTTCTGCCCCACAGTTGCATAAGATGGAGAATTCTTCTAAGTAGTGCATGCATATTGTTTTTTGATCTGTCCACTCCACTTCTGAGTCTGTTCAGGAACTTGAAGTTGCCCGTTCTTGGTTTGCACCTGGAGGCAGACCCTTGTGGCGGGCGGGGGGGGGGGGGGAGATCTAATTGGGATAACCTGGTTTAGCTGACTAGAGGGATATTCTTGCTGTTGCTGGGGGAAATCTTAAGAGGAGTGGTAGTTCCATGAAGCTTTTCCTTGATTTGACTCTACTGGGAGGAGGCTGATAGCTATGCAGGGGATGGCTTTCACAGTGTTCAATCTTATTTCTCTCACACTTAGCAGAAACTTCCTGTTGCACATTGGAGGGGGGGGGGGGCAATACCGGCTGGATGATGCTGATGCTGATGATGCTGATGCTGATGATGTATCTTGTTTAGTTTATATGAAAGGGAAAGCTTTCCAACCTTCAAATAGGAGACATCTCTGATAATAAGGGACAACTGCCAGCCTGATAAGGGATAAAACTTTCTAGCCTTCAGATAAGGGACATAATAAGGGAAAGATGGCAACCTTAACATCAACCCTGGGAGCTGTTTGTTTCTTGTAAAAAAAGGAGTGCTGAGAGTTGAAATTCAGCGACTGGATCCTGACCTCCCACCACCCACATGGTGGAATCAAATAGGGTTTATACATTGCCATTTCTGCATGATTGACAAAGCCTGGAGTACCAGATTCCTCTTAGGAACTGAACTGGAGCCCAGGACTATGTGCTAACGACTTTGACAAACAATTATCTCCCCGAACCAAATGAATGAGAAAGTCGACTTTGATTGCAACATTCCAGCAAGAGTGAGATGTTCTCTCCAGTCATATTAATGTCATGCTGATTTTCATTTATTTTTAAAGCCATGTGGCTCCCCTACCATGACGAAAACCCTAATAAATAAATAATGAAGCATTAAATGGCTCAGCATGCGCCGGCTACGGGAATCACCAATCTTTTAATTTCGGGATGCTTTAAACCTGCCATAGGAGGTTCTGCCCTGAGCTGATGGCAGATAGAGCTTTGCTCTCAACCGTGGCTTTTCCCTTGTTCCTTCTTCCACCTGGGACTGAGCTCTCCTGGAGAATTAATTACCATAAAGAAGGTCTCTTAGCCCCAAAGGCCTCCCCGCAGGTCACGGTTCATCTCTTCAGCAAAGCAGGGTGGAAATGCTTGAACTTGGGCAGCCTGCGGATCTGTTGACATATAGATAGATGGAGTCTAATTTCCAGTCTCATACCATAATATCCCTAAGCTTTAGAATTTTCCACTTTAGCAAAGGGCAGAGGTAAAGTCTGCTACATCAGGTTGCGCTGTATGATTTCTCCTCTGACAGCCTTGGTTTGTTTCTCAAGACTGGCCATCTTTTTTTTTTTTGATGTAACCAGTTGTGAATGTATCACAACATTTCTTCTTCAGCATATGTGTTTTAAATAATGTGCTGCCATTGTATTTGGACATCAGGTCAATGTTCTTGTCAGTTTTCAAACAATTGTTTGTCTGAAAGCTCTCTCTGGGGAGATGCTGGATGGATTTGTATAGGTAAAAAAGTAATTTCCATGGATTGCCACAAAACCGGGTCTTACTGGGCTGGACTTCTCATTGAATGGGCAATGCTGCCATTTCTTTCTGTGGTAATGAGTTATTGCCCAAATAGGAGTAATAGGAGAGCACGAATGATGGAATCCCTTCAGCAGGGCATTTTGGCTCATCTTCAGCAGTGGCCCCTTTTTATTAGGATTAGATCAGTGGTTCTCAATCTTCCTAATGCCGCAACCCCTTCTTACAGTTCTTCATGTTGCGGTGAACCCCAACCAAAAAAATATTTATGTTGCTACTTTATAATTGTAATTTTCTACTGTTAGGAATCATAATTTAAATACCTGGTATGCAGGATGTATTTTCATTCACTGGACCAAATTTGGCACAAATATGTGATACAACCAAATTTGAATACTGATGGGGTTGGGGGGGGGGGGTTATTTTGTCATTTGGTATTGTAGTTGCTGGGATTTATAGTTCACCTACAATCAAAGAGCATTCTGAATTCCACCAACAATGGAATTGAACCAACAGAAAATACTGAAAGGGTTAGGTGGGCATTGACCTTGAGTTTAGGAGTTGCAGTTCACCTACTTCCAGAGAGCACTGTGGACTCAAACAATGATGGATCTGGACCAAACTTAGCACAAATGCTCAATATGCCCAAATGTGAACACTGGTAGAGTTTGGGAAAAATAGACCTTGATATTTGGGAGTTGTATTTTCTGGGATTTATAGTTCACCTACAATAAAAAAAAGCATTCTGAACCACCAATGATAGAATTGGGCTAAACTTCCCACACAGAACCCCAGTGACCAACAGAAAATATTGTGTTTTCTGATGGTCTTTGGTGACACCCCCTTGCGACCCCCCCCCCAGGGGTTTGACCTCCAGGTTGAGAAATGCTGCTATAATACATGTTCTGGCTGGATCAAATCAGTTGGCCCAAAGGCTTTAATTAAAAGGCAAATTGTATTATTAATGGTCATTCAAGCTGGGGGATTCTGGGAGTCATAATCAAAATAAACATTTCCAAGCATTGATTAGGGGCAGGATGGCTCTAATTACTAGCTGCTAAGAAACAACTGTGGGATGGAGCTGCTATCCTCATGCCTTGTTTATGTGCTTGTGTACATCCCTGTTGATTTATGATGCCCCAAGAAATTTAAAGGATTTTCTTAGGCAAGGAATATTTAGAAGGTGTTTTGTCAGTCCCTTCCTCTGAAATATAGTCTAAGGCATCTAGTATTTGGTCAATGAATGTTTTGCCTTTTAGGTTTAGAATCTGTCCTGAGTCCCTCTGGGGAGATAAAGTGGAATATAAATAAAGTTATTATTATTATTATTATTATTATTATTATTCATTGGCAACCTCCCATCCAAGTACTAACCAGAGCTGATCTTGCATAGTGTCTAAGATTAGACAGGATCCAGTTCCTTTCAGCTGCTACATACTGTTCATTTCAATGGAGGTAAATAGGATGGCAGTGTGCTTAAAGTAATGCAACTTGTGGGTGGCAGCGATATTGTAATGACCAGTTCCAAGAAACTATATTTTAGGTCAGCGACACTGCAGCAAATAGACTCTAAGTGAGGGTGTCTTATGTTGGATTAACTTTGAATGACGACCTTCATCATATTTATGGTCTTGGTCAAGGATTTTGCAGAGCCCTTTGCAAAACCAAGGGTGAGTGTGTGGCTTTGGGGAAAACCTTCAATATTAAATTCATACTGCTGGATAAAGAAATATGATTTTGTAGCGGCTGATATCTCATTTTGTGAGATGGACAATTGAAATGCTCTGTTCAAAGAAGTAGCCTCTAGAGAGGATTTGTAGTGAATGGCAAGCAAGTTTATTAGTATGAAAAGCCAGGATAATGCTATGTATTACTGAGTAAGATTCACTTGTGCCTTGTCAACTGCCTACATAATTCTATAGAATGTTACTAGGGTACAGGGCCATTTAAGATGACCACCAATAGATTCCAAGGTTTAGTGGGCCCTTGTTATCTCTCTGGGGTTTGGTTCCAGGACCTCCAACATGGATACCTAAACGGACGCTCAGGCCGTGTGCTATACAATGGTGTAGTAAAATGATGTTCCTTATATAAAATGGCAAAATTAAGGTTTGTTTTTTGGATTTTTAAAAATATATTTAAGCTGTGGATGGCTGAATGCATGGATACATGGATCTAGAAGGTCAACTTTATTCAGAGGCTACATCAATATTTCACTGCCTTCCTTACTCCTTTTTGGTCTACATATCAGTAAAAAGGATAATATTTTGTACTCAGAGGAGCCCAACTTTAGTGAAAAGATATTTGCCAATAAACCCGTTCTACTTTAAATCTCAGGAAACTGTTGTCATTTGAAGCAGACAGTACAGTCGCCCTAATGGGCTGAGAATGGCGGTTAATAAGTGCATCAAATACTAGATGAATAACTTTTTTCATGTCAAGAGTGACTTCTGGAGCTGAGAAATGGAAGCTCACCCTGCTCCCCAGATTTGAACCGCTGATCTTTCGGTCAGCAGTCCTGCTGGCACAAGGGTTTTAGTCATTCATCCTAGATCCTAGATGAATGACTAAAAGGGGGGAAATCACATGCAACATTAAACGTTTTTAAGAGTTTGTAAGGACTCATTAGAAAGTATGTAATGTGCTGAAATGATTTGTATTTTGGACTTGTTATCTGGGAGACCAGGATTCAAATGTCTGCTTGGCCACTGGATGAACTCCAGCAAATCGTGGTATCTCAGCCTTAAAAGAAGTCAAAGGCAAACTTCTGCTGAACCAATCTTGCCAAGAAACCCCTGTGATAAGTTTGTCTTTGTGTCACCATAAGTTGGGAAAAACTTGAAGTCACAGCAACAAGAAAGGATGGTTACTTCTGCAACTCCTGTATGAACCCATGCCTTGTTTTCTCGCTGAAAAATAGCAAGAGTAAGAAATGCAATGGGGTGTGTGTCTGACTACAAGAAACTGGACCAGCTGTATTTTTCATACTTCTGATATTTCATCAAGATTCCCACCGAGACTTTCCTAGTAAGTCTTAAACCCTGTCCCCCTTTTACAATTTTCCTTCAAGGCAACATCTAATCTGAAGAAGGCTTTGACGAAGCTTACAATGTATTCTGTAAAATCTTGTGAGTATTTTCTTGTTTTGTTAGAGACAGATCACATAAAAGCTTTGTCAGTACTGAAAGTTTGAAGATTGGTCAAAAGAAGGTATGGATTTGCATGAAAGCTGTATATGTTAATTTAGATTATAATGATTATGAGATATGCATTAACGTGCATTTAATGGGCGATCACTCATGGCTGAGTATGATTGTCTTCCTGAGGTAGAGTCTTAGTGGTGGATCTTGAATGACTGTGAAGGCCTGTTCTGGATCTGCAAGATCTTTCACATTGAGGACATAGGTTTCCAGAATGGAAGGTGGTCATGACAAGGTTTGGCCTGACACACCTTCCTTTTGGCATGTTTCTTCTTTTTGCATCTGATATCTTGTAGTATGTAATTGCTGCCATTTTCATAGAAATAATAGCACAAGTCACCAGATAGGGACCAGGTGACATTGATATATGGCATCTAATATTTTGCTGATGAAACATGGGGCACATTTGGCCAAGCAGCATGAGAATGTGGTTGGGATGGCAAAAATTCTTAGCAAGGAAGAAAACACAAGCTAGTAGAGTTATGGCAGTTTGCTTTTGCCTAAACCTACTGGGAAGGATCTCTTTCCATTTCTCCTGTTCCAGTGTTAATTGAGTGCAAACTGCTCTTGGACTTGGAACTCACTTTGCCTCAACTCAAGTGTTTTATTTATTTATCATATCAGAAGCAAACCGAGGATACAATTGTAATGCATTTTAAAAACACAAAGTTTAAGGACTTGGCATTATACTAAATGTACTTTGACCATTAGCTGGCCACTTGGAGTGCCTCTGGTGTTGCTATAAGAAGGTCCTCCATTGTGCATGTGGCAAGGCTCAGACTGCATTGTAGTAGGTGGCCTGAGGTCTGCTCTTCTCCACACTCTCATGTTGTGGACTCCACTTTGTGGCCCCATTTTTTAAGGTTGGCTCTGCATCTCATAGTGCCAGAGTGCAGTCTGTTCAACACTTTCCAATCACCCAGTCTTCTGTGTGCCCAGGTGGAACTCTCTCTTTCAGTATAAGCCATGTATTGAGGTTCTAGGTTTTGGGCTCTCTCTTGCTGAGGTGTTCCTGTGAGTATCTGGACTGAAGTAAACTGGAGACAAAGGGGAAAGTAAAAGGGAAAAGGCACACTGAGACATTTTCACTTTTATGGTGGTCCTGGGCACCTAACCTCAATGAATGTGGGGGGCTAATTGTGTTATAAACAGGACTTTGTATTATAAATGCTCTAAAGCTGTGTTCCTACAAATATTAGAAGATAAAGTATCTCTGAAAGTGAGATCCAAGGATTTGCATGACATCTCATAATAATATATTATCTTCTGATTTCCAAAACATGCTGCATATAAAACTTCACACTGTCAAATTGCCAGTTTGTTACCAAAATGTTCCTAACAATGTTCTGAGCTAAAACATTTGTGTATAGAATTGATTAATCACATGATATTTGTGGAAGAAGTGAATTACAGCCTGTCAGTCTTATAATCAGGATTTATTACTGAGTCACACAGAAAATTTGGTAATACATTTAGAGCTGTTGTTACACCCAGTTAAAAATGGATGGTATTTATTCTACTTGATTTAAACACCTATAATTTCCTAGAATTTTAGAAGGAAATTGCAGTACTTTGGGGAGTCCCCAGGCAGAGCTCAACCTTGTCAAGACTTTCTTTTTGAGGTTCCTTAGAACAGTCTTTCCCCAACCTTGTGCTCTCTCATTGTTTTGACTAAAACCCCTATTATCCCTGGCCATTGACCATGCTGGGGAAGGGCAAGAGGTTGTTGCATTGCTTGAAAAGCCACCTTGCTATTGAATCCAAACTGTTGACCTTGGTACATATTCTTAATAAATGCAGACCCTTCAAATTGGTTTAAATCGGTCTGTACTCCCTTGCATGTGGTTGTTGAAGCCAATTAAACTAATTTGTCCAGGATCCAAAAAGTCTTGTTAAAAGCTTTCTGGATCAGGTTGTAAGATTGAAACATATGTGATGTTTAAATAAAGAAGACATATGGAAAGGGTAGATCCCAGAGGTGCACTAGAAACCATTTACTGTATTCAGGTTTGATATGTTTTTACTAAATCACAGGACTCTCTTGCAGAGAGGATTGGATTAGATTTTTCAAGGGACCAGCTAATGCAGTCATATCAAGGTTACATACCCTCCAGTATTTCACAGATAAAAACCAGGATGTTTGTAGTTGAGCTGGCTGAAGGTATTAATGAGGAAGAACATACAAGCTAGGAAAGGCCACAATCATTTGTTTTTTCCCCAAGCCTACTGGAAAAGGGAATATTCTCCCTACTCTTCTCCCTTCCCCCATGTTGAGTTAATTGAATGCCAATTACTTGGGCTGCAGCAATGGTCCTGACTTGAGGTTAAAGGGAAAAAGTGGGAGGAAGAGGGAGGAAGTAAGGGCCCATCCAGACATGGTCTTTATTGTGGAAACTCCGGCAATAAAGGAGGGGAAAACCAAGTTTGTAGCAAATTAATTTGATAGTGCGCATGATAAATGCACTATTTACCGGGCTCAATAAGCGTGTGGACACCCACCCCAGAAAGTGTGCGCTTTCTGGGGTGGGTGCGGACAGCACCCCAAAAACATCCGTGTTTTTTTTTTAACGCAGATGCTTTTGTGATAAAGGGCTGTTTGGAACCACCCTAAGACATTTTAAAATCAGCTAGGATGATAGAGGATTGGGACTGAACCTTCCAAATCAGGATGGTCAGAAAGCATATTCTGGCTTGAGCCATGAGGAGAGGAGGGTAACATTACTTTCCTTGTGGTAAAAACTAACAGGAAATTGGAGATGCCAGTTCAGATTTCTCTGCCAAAATCATGTTAGAAGTAATAATAAAAACTATGATATTTCCAATTCTACTCAAGCTAATTAGATATCGACATCAAAACTTGCCCTCGGGCTCAACGGTGGCTGCTCCACTCAAGCTACTACAGGTCACTGATCACTTATCTGAAATGTTTGGAATCATAAGTATTTTTGATTTTTCTTATATTTGCATGTTCATGCATGATGAGATATCTTAGAGCTGGAACTGAAGTCTAAACCCACACACACGCACACATATATAATCTTATACCTATAGGTAAAGGCAATTTTAGACATGAAACAAAGATGTCATTATATCAAACCCCCCATGTGAACAATTTTGGATTTTGGAGTATTACACATTTCAGAATTCTGGACAAGAGATGCTCAACCTGTATTGCTATTAGCTCACTAAATGGTGGGAAAGTCAAATATTTGAACAGTGGCTTTACCTCCATCTACTGAGCTATTAGCAACATTGAGTTAATTGATTAGGAAATTACTGCATGGAAAAAGCTTTTTAAAAATCTCTGGTTGGAGATTTTAAAACCTGCCATTCAAAAACTGTGCTATATCTCGGAATTCAAATCTTCCTCTACATGGATGCTCTTATGTTAAACACCAGCACGGACAAATACTATTTTGGCCAGTTGGGATGGTGTCTTCCATGCTAGTGGCAAAGTGAGTCTGCTCTAGATTTTAGATTCAACTTTAAAGAAGATATTCCAAGGGGATTAAACTATTTCGGAACAAATGACACCTCCTTGGATGGCTCCTTTAAGATTTAAACTAAATCCCAGAGTGTATTCACTACCCCTTTGACATGGAAGCCATCAGCTTTTGCTGTGTTTGGCCTCGAACTATTCATATATCTAGGAAAGGAGTTACCTTTGGGACCATTATAGTGTAAATCTAAGCAATTTTAGTAACTTTATGATACTTTTCTTTATGTCACTACATCTTTGGGTCTTCAGGGTCTTCAGATTGTCTTTAGTAGAGTCAAAATTCTCCCACTGGAAGCTCCCCAGAGAGTTTGTAACTATGCCATGATCACATAAGAGTTCATAGCTGATGAAATTCGATTGCCATTGAAGCATTTTGTTAATCCCCAAGGAACATTTGGTGGCAACCAAAATATGTATGTTCTGAGTCTTTCCCAAGAATCTGGCCCTGAGAGAAGCCTTGGGGGAAAAAAGGTAACAAAGGCGAATAAACCAATTAATGACGAAGTTGTACCAGAAATAGGACATCAGTGAGAATTTCACTATCTTCCTCAGGATATTTGAGCTCTCGAGGGTAATCAAAAAAAGCAAAGCAATTGCAGGGTATTTTAACAGTTTTTTTCAGTGACCTAGAACATTGGGAGCTGAGTAAAAGATTAATCTTGGGTTTATTCTTTAAACATACTGCTTGGTCAGATGCCATTCATGATGCTATCCCACACATATCTACAGAGACAGCATTGTGAAGTGGTTTAAGCTTTGAACTAACACACTACAGCTCAGGGTTCAAACCGCTCTCAGCCATGGAAGCCCATTGGGTGACCTTGGTCAAGTCACACTCTCTCAGCTTCAGAAGAAGGGAAGACAAATCCTTTCTCAACAAGTCTTGCCAAGAAAACCCCTTAAGAGGTTGGCCTTAGGGTCCCCATAGGATTGGACATGACTTAAGGCACACAACAACAGCAGTACATATCTATATAGATACAAGTTCCCTTGGCTTCAGGGAAGCTTATTCTCAATCAGCTATAGGACCAAAACCTTGGGTAATGTGGAAATTAACTGATCGGAGATCTGTGATCAAGGCAACCTAATAGCAGTTCTGATAAACAAGCTGCCCTGATTGGTGTTCTTGAGTTTTTGAAGTACACCACTGTCATCCAGCACAGATAATGGGCTCACTGTCTCTAGATTATAGGAGGCATATTTTGACACATCTTGAAGAGACCAGGTTGGCGAAAGCTGCTATAAGCAATAATATAAAATACTGAGAAAATTAACTATGGCATACCAATTATCCATCAAAATTACTGCTATCCCAGATCATTTTTCAGTGACAAATGGACAAAATATGATCCAATAAGGTTATTCTAATTGTCTAGCGATTATTTCACCACCTTTGGCTACAGTTTTCCTGTTGTATCTTAGGATTTGGGGTCTTTTTTTCCGTTTTCTTCCATATGGCCTGGATATATATTGGTTTTGGTACTAAAATGGGACTTGTATTAGTACACAGCTAGGAACAAAACGTTTTTCTGTTGTACAAACACTTTTTTTTGGAGGAAATTATTCATTGGCCAAACTAGGGACTTTTGACATTGTACAATTATTTCACTAACTGCAGTCGCTACATCCTAAGGAATACTGAGGTCTGTAGTTTGATGGGGCACTACAGCATTCAGTGAAGTCTCAATACTCAATAATTAAAATGGAATCATGGGGCCATTGTAGTAGAACACATTACACATATTGGTTTAAGCCCACCATCATTTTCTTCCAGAGTAACCACAGGAAAGACATCTGACTTTTTTCTTCTGGTTTTGGGATACTTTTGTGAAACTGGAGAGGATAATCTGATTGTTATCTCCATTCCTGTATGACAAAAATATCTATCGCTGAATATTGTTTGCCTTAGGTCAATTTTTTGAGCATTAATCCAGTGCATCAAGACCTTTCGAATAATTGTTCACATCAACATTTCCGTAAGGTGTCTCCCAGTGACATCCTTTCTTGAGTGCCTTCAAAATCATGATTGAATGAGTCACAATTAATCCGTGCTTGCTACTGAGTAGAGACAGACAGACAGACTGACAGAGACAGACAGGCACACACAATAAAGGCAGGATTCTCTGAGAACAAGGGTCATTAGTCACTGCAGAATCTCATTCATCTAAGGAAGGCATAGAATTAAAGAGACATGCTGAATGACTGGGCAACTGTCTGAAGCAAAATCCTGGCAACTTGACTGAGAAAAAGCAAAGAGTGCTCATAAAACAAGCAGCAGATATTGTTCCCCCTAGGCAACCAAGTTCTTCTTCAGTTCATATACTTCCATCTGTCTTTCTCAGGATTTCCAGAATGATAGGTTGTGGATGTGGTTATTTACTTGTATTGTAGCTTGATTGGAAGGTAGAAGTGTAGGGCAGCAGTTGTTCTACATATGTCAGGTAAAAATGCCATTGATTCCCAGTGATTTACAATTATGAACATATTGAAAGATAACACATAGAAGTTGGACCATTGGGTAATAGGATTCTGTTCTAGGGCATTGGTGGCTGATGGCTCCCATTATCAAAGTGCAGTAAAACAAGTTTTTGGAGCTGTCCTGTTGAATGTATTTAGGGGTTAAGGATCAGCATTCTGGATAGTCCATTTTATGTTTAGATGAATGTCCATATGGATTCACCACTCAACTGACTTGAAGGCCACCAACCATCACTGTTGGTTGGGAACAGGGTCTGAAAAACTGCTCACACAATTCAAAAGTCTTTGGAATGCAAGGGCAGGGGGATGGGTTTTAACAATTTAAAGTCCTTCCTGGAAAGCCAATTAAGCCAGCACCTTCATCCCAATGGTTGGTAACAAGACATTACAATAGGTTTGGAGAACCTATGGATGTCCACATTTCATTGGGTTGCATATCTCAACAGCTCCAGTGAAGAGATCATTGGTCACGGATACCTGAAATGGTTATATGGATAACCGAAATGGTTCTGTTTTATAGTATAGGGATTATTTCCCAAGAAGAGACAGACCTATTTAAAAATAACATCACATCTGTTCTAGAAGCCATTCTCCTTGACTTAGGCATAGGCAACTATGTAAGAGCCAAGGGCCAACTTAGGCCTGCATGCATTTTAACGTTACAGACTACACTTGTATGCCATGGTTGGCTCACATGTGCACTACTTTACACCAGATATTAATGAAGGCATTTGAGGAGATTATAGAAGATATTGAATTGAAAAAAATGTTTTATAAAATATCACAAGAATACAAAATTGCAAAAATTAATAGAGTCACATGGTATGTAGGAAATGTGAAAACTTCCTAATCTCAGTGAATATGTGACAGATTTTTTTTTTAAAAAAGGATGGCTTCCTGAATTTTTCAAGCAAAATTATGATATAGCATTGCTGTGTCATTGAATTTATTTATTATTATTATTTATTTAAAACATTTATATTCCGCCCTTCTCATCCCGAAGTGGACTCAGGGCTGAGCACAGCATATACACGGCAAACATTCAATGCTGGAACACAGTTTCACATACAATACATAAACATTAAAAAACATTTATTAAAATATTAAAGTACACAATTTCAAACTCTCCTAGCCATCTGCATCAAATCCAATTGGCCCTGTCATCTTTTCCACTGCCGCTTCATTGCCCTGTCCTGAAAGCTTGGTCCCACAGCCAAGTTTTTACCATCCTTCTAAAGGACAGGAGGAAGGGGGGCCGCCTGATCTCACCAGGAAGGGAGTTCCATAGCCGTGGAGCAATCACCGAGAAGGCCCTGTCTCTCGTCCCCACCAATCGTGCCTGTGTCCATGGTGGGACGGAAAGCAAGGCCTCCCCAGAGGATCTTAATCTCCATGATGGTTCATAGGGGGAGATTGGGAGAATTTCTGGTCAATATGTCTGGTGCAGAATGACAATAATTAATTAGAAGCCTGCTTTTGATTATTTTTTTTACTGGATATTTGTTACTGATAGGAATGGATGAGACTGTCATTTTATCTTTTTTGTAAGAATTTATAAATCACAGAATCCCCAAATTTCTTCATATTTAGAGTGAAAAAATACATATGCTATTTTGGGATGGCAACATCATTTTTTATCTTGTGTGGTTTCTTGTCATTAAAAACTATATGACAGGCATATGTAACATACTTGTTTTTTTTCTGGGAATAGGCATACTAATTTAATTTGAATTTGTAGGCTTTTAAAAAAAACAGAAATAGGGAGAAACTGGCAGATATCGTTATTACTGGTAGAACTATTGTAGAGTCTATTCAGTCTAACCACCACCTCATTAGACAGTCGGTGGCAGAAGGACGTGGTGGTCCCCTTCACCAGGAGGCGTGAGGAATCCAGTGCCTCACACCTCACATTGGCTGTCTCGCTGGAAAGGCAATCACATGGGGGAAGCGTGGCGCATGTGTGGTGCGTGCGACTTCCTCCCATAGATTAGGCAACATGGGAACATTCCTGTGTTGCCAGGGCAGTGGCAGCATGCTGGTTCTGTCCCTTTGCATCCACTGAGTTGGCATGACATTGTTTGATGGGAGCCAGCTGGCTCCATGGGTGACCGGGGCTAAATCAGTGTTTGCTACCGAATCTAGCCCCGTATGATGAAGTTGTTAGAATGTTGCATCAAGAATATACATGTTTTAGTGATAATACTATTGTTTTTCTTACATTGGAAAGGATATGTTATGAAAATGTATTTTTGTCTCTAGATAATTTAGCTTTCTATGGTTGCCTTCCTTATTGCAGAATCTCAGCCCCTTTCTCCCCTTCACTCTCTTTCACTCATGTTTCACATTGACATGATTCACAGCTTTCTCAAATTGGAATCCTTGCAGCCAAACCTGTTTAGTCCATTGATTTTAATTGCATCAGGGGGACTTAATGCCAAGTCTAATTGCACATTTGTCAGCTCAAGCAGCTTGTGATTCATGTCTTTTGGCTACTTTTCTCAGAATCATAGGACTTAAGGTTTGATCTTATGTTTAGGATTTAAAATGAAAATTCCATTATTGTGGTGCACAATGCAGTCCCATACCATGTTTATTAACTTTATATTTATGAGGCCTATTTATGTATCATCTGTGTGTCTACTACTTACCTACCTATCTACGTTCTTAACTATGAATGACATAAAAACAGCATAGATCAGATGAAATCAGATTTAAAATAAATCTATCCCACATAGTTAAATGTGTTTCTGAAGAAGGCCCATGGAATCATGTAAATTTGGTGAAAGCAATTTCTGATCAATTTAAAAGCTATGCCTTTGAAACAGAAATTATCTAAATCTACTTATTTGTAGCTGAAGTATAGAGGCATGAGGAAGGTCAGAGTAAAAGAATTGGTATGATATAGTTGTCAGCCTATTAGGTTGGGAGATTAAGGCTGAAGTCCTCAGTGAGCCATGAAACTGATTTATTTCTCAGGGTTGCTATGTAGATAAACTGTGAAAAAGAGCTATGTATGCTACTTTGAATAAATCGGAGGAAAGGTGTATATAACAAACAAATAAACTTGGATTCAGCTTTGTTAGTTTTGTCAGCTTTGTTCAGTTTTGTCAGATCTCTGTTGTGTTTCTGGACATGCCTCAAAAGTCCCCTGGCAATCAATAGTATGTTTGAAAAGGCCATATGCTAAGTTTTTAGTAGACATGATACAGGAGATATTGACTAAAGATAATAGACATATTCCACCTGTCCATGTGTGCAGATGTTCACATGGCTGACAAGAAACCTTTTCCCTTTCCAGTAGAATTTCCTCTGTCATCCATAGTATGGACCTCACCACATGAGGGATTTTTAGAATCTCAGGATGCTTCTGCCCTAGTTGAGGGACAGATAGGCATGCAGCGCATCACACAACATCCTTCAACTTCTGGTGCATGTGGAGGCATCTTGGGACTCTTCCTTTCAATAATGGAGCCAGCATACTTCTGCCCTAGTTGGGTGCCACTACCCTCTATGATGGGACAAGCACTGCTGTGCCAGAACCACACGTGGAGCGATGCAGTTACCCCACAAACCTGTCATTTTGCCATGCTTGACTTCTATGGAGCTATGCTCATAATTTACTTTTGTCCAGAACCAGAGTTTGGGAAGGTCAATTTTTACCTTCAGTTCCCAGAATCCCTCTACCAACACATCCAGCTGGAGTGTTCTAGGAGTCTCAACTTTCCCCAAGCTTTTCTTAGTTCTGGTCTGAACTATATGCTGCTAAAGATAAAATGTGACAAAATCTAATTTATATCCCACTTTCTCTCTCTACAAAGGAGACTCAAAGGGGCTTACATTAAAAGCATTTCAATACAGTTTAAAATCCACAACCATTAAATATACAACCATTAAAACAGGATTAAATATCAATAGTATTTTAAAATTCACAGTTAAAATCCATAAAAACCGATGAAAAACACATTCAAAGCTAAAACCCGCTTTTTTGAGCCCCCTTCTACCCTGCTCTATATCTGATCCCAGATTATCTGCTTTAAACTGGATTATATGATTCTCCACTGCCAGATAATCTGAGATAAGCAGATAATCAGGGATCAGATCCTGGGATATAAGGCAGTGTAGAGGGGTCCTGAGTCAAGTTGGCACTTTCCATTCCACATATATATACTTGCCAATTTCACAGGGACAGATTACTTCTCTGCCATCTCACTCTTTTAAAACATTCTAGTTTCTCCCTCATTCTTCCACCTTCTCTTTTGTGTTCACTTTAGTTTTATTGTTGCTAACTGAATTTGCACTTGGTTTAGCAGAAAAGGAGAGAAGAGGAGGCAAAAACAGACTGTCCTAAACTGGGTGTTCTTCCACATTGATAATTTTTACCATCTTGACTGCAAGTTTTCTGGTTTTAATCTGTGAATTGCAGGTGGGTATGCATAGAGAAGCCAGCTGGATTGGCAGCTGAATTGTACTTCAACCTTGGTGACAGGATGACATCAAACCTTGCACCAGAGGACACACAGCCCTGTCCTCCAAGGACCTCATCACATTGATGAGGGACAGCGGGGAGTTTCAATAGGCTACTCTGCGAGGCAGTGGAGCAACTCCATCACCCCATGTTCCACATTGCCCACAGCAACACTTCCCCACCACATGAGGGGAAGAGTCACCATGTGACTTCCCTTGCGCTGGTCCTGTTGCTGCCTAAAGCACACGGGAAGCTTCCCATGTTCTGGGCAGTGTCCTAGGATGCTTGTGGCACAGATTATCAATGAAGCTCCGCCAGAAGTGAGTGTGTGTCATGTGATGGGAGGTGTGGGGCTCCATAGATGAAATGTTCTGCAAGCGTGATAGGACACCTGTGAAGACCTATGTGATGAAGTCTCAAGATGACAACAACTCACAGCCCTGGCCTTTAAGACTTTTCCACTCCTCTTTGCCTCTTAGCATTTAGCACTTGGCATTATAGCTCCAAGAATTCTGGGCAGTGTAATTCCTCTTCCTCTGTCTAAAACATCAGTAGAAACCCAACACTTCTGCCTGATTAATGGTCAAAGCAAATAGAAGTATTGATTCAATAATCACTCTCCTACAAAGCAAGCTAAGTATCTCAAGGCATTTGCCTTTCACTTGAAATACTATTGGACCTGAAGCTCTTTACCTAGTCTGGCAAGACCCTTATCTAGATACTTCAGGGCAGAATTCACATTGATTTTGATGGCGCAGACCTGTAGGGTCTCAAAGGTCGCTTTCTTCTGTGTACAGATTATATACTACTTTGTTACATAATAGCAGGAAACTGTGGACTATTGTCTAAAACGTGCCTCTGGAGATTGGGGGGCTTTAGGGTGAGGAATTTATCTAAAATAGTTTAGTTTTTAAGAAGCAGTGAGACTTTGTTATAGTACAGTGGAGGCTGGTGGATAAACAACTGCTGAAATGATCTACCAATTCTCCTTAGAAAACACCATTATATATGTATTACCTAGATACACATGGGGATGTATCTTGGGCATCTGCAGATTCTTTAGTATTAGTTTTGAATTTATTTATTTAATAAATAATAATAATAATAATAATAATAATAATAATAATAATATCTTTATTTATATACCGCCCTATCTCCACAAAGGGAAATCTATTAGGATACTGATTGAGAAAATATTTTTCTCAATCAATCAAGGAATCAATCTTTGAACTGGTCATATAATATTCCTTTTAGCTTAGTTTCTGAATTTCATCTGTGGAAATGCCAAATCAATCATGTTTTTTCTTTTTTAACATTTTAGCGGTCACACGCCTCCATCATAGCATTAAAGGAGTCAATAGTTACTGGACATCTCATTAGGCACTTCACACAGGCACTCTGTGACTATTTTGGATCACATAACCACACTTCCAAGTGACAGTCGACATCCAATTAAAAAGTAAATGTATCCTCATAAATTGGGACTACATGACTTAGATTTGTATTATTTTCTGTTTCTTCTTTTTCTTTCTCTTCTTTTGAGTGCAATTAGGTACTCATGAATATGATAAATACGACCTTCCTCCTTATATTATTGGAAAGGAAATGCTGATGATTTTAGAGGAAACGTCTTCCAAATAAATGAGGAAGGGTTGGTGACTGACTACTGCTACTTTTGGGGAACTTTTGGTTGGATTTCACTTTCAATTGAATGAATAACTGATTTCTCAGCATGGTTAGTACTTCAGAAGCTCTCACTGTAAAAGCTAAGTGCTCATGCTGGCACTTGAATAAAAGTTTATTTTTGTATCAGAGTGGACAAATTGCAGTCATATACAACCCCAAGGGGTTTTTTGGGGGGAGGGGGGTTCTCCATTTTTTTGTTGTAGATTTTCAAAGTCTTTGTGTGACCCAGTCTCCAAACTCAACCTTCCAAAACAAAAGAAAACTGATCTTAAAAGGGCCACAAATTGAAACTGGCTTGATATTGACCAGTTACAGTGATTGTGGGGTGTGCGTCATCTGTCATGGTGGTCCAGGTGCAAAATTTGCTCCTACATTCTCTTATGTTGCCTATCCTTGCTCTATATCAGTGTTTTTCAACTTGGGGGTTGCTAAAGACCATTAGAAAACACAGTATTTTCTGTTGGTCATGGTGGTTCTGTGTGAGAAGCTACTTCTAAGCCACTTCCTTGTCTAAGAAAATCCTATAACATTCACGGGGGCATCATAAATCAACAGGGATGTACACAAGCACATAAGCAAGGCATGAAGATAGCAGGCCCATTCCACAGTTGTTTCTTAGCAGCTAGTATTTATATCCATCCTGCCTCTAATCAATGCTTGAAAATATTTGACTATGACTCTCAAAATCCCCCTGGTTTAAATTACTATTAATAAAATTTGCCTTTTAATTTAAGCCTTTGAGCCAACTGATTTGATCCAGACAGAACATGTATTGTAGCAGCATTTCTCAACCTGGGGGTCAAGACCCCTGGGGGGGCACATGAAGGGGTGTCAGAGGGGTCGCAAAAGACTATAAGAAAACACAATATTTTCTGTTGGTCATGGGGGTTCTGTGTGGGAAGTTTGGCCCAATTCTATCATTGGTGGTTCAGAATGCTCTTTGATTGTAAGTGAACTATAAATCCCAGAAACTACAACTCTCAAATGTCAAGGTCTATTTTCCCCAAATTCCATCAGTGTTCACATTTTGGCATATTGAGTATTTGTGCTAAGTTTGGTCCAGATCCATTATTGTGGTTGGGGGTCACCACAACATGAGGAACTGTATGAAGGGGTCACGGCATTAGGATGGTTGAAAACCACTGCTCTGTATAGAAACTCATCTGGAATCCTCCAACATACTGTATGCTATTATAAACATTCTCTACATCACTCTGAATGTGAGCAATGAATAAACAACCATTGACTCATTTTGTTTCAGAAATCTGGACTTACAAATTATTAACATAACTCACATATGAAAGGAATAACTTTATTAAACTATTTCTCTTCCTCTGTCTGTTAACAGTAGCCAATATATGGCCATATTAAAATTCCTTGCATATGCTTCCGTATTTGTCTGAGCTTAACCTGGAAATCACACTTCCATGAATTGATCTTGACTTTTTACTTGTTGGCTGAGAAGCAAAGAGGCAGCGAAAAGGAAATCTAATTACTACATTATTTATTTCTTTAGATTACACAGCCATACAAAATATTTTTCTTGGTATATTGGTTTTTAGGACTGTTCCTGGGGTTGTTTGGGATGCTGGATAGACCACAACAGCTCTAGTTTCTTAGATATAGTTATCATGAGTTTCTATGGGCAAGCCTGTGAAGACTGGTATAATGCATATTTTCTGTATCTCAAATATTAATGTGTATAGGAAAAACTGATGTCATTTTTGGAATCAGCAGGTCAAATATACCCAGAAACAAGTCTAACGTTTGAGGCACTAAAATGTGTACTGGCTAGTGTTACTTATTCTCCCTGCCCTTCAGCAATTCATTGTTATGGCAATTTATTGCGCACATTCCCAGAAAATTTGGTCAACTCAATTAGCTAAATAATGTCCAAAAGATCAGAACCAGCAAGAATAGAGACAAAACTCCTAGAAGGAAATACCATAGATACGGTACCTTAACTGAGAAGTCCCTTTGTCTAATTACCACCTGCCTAAACTCTGAAGCTGAGGGAATTGAAGGAGGGTTTTGGAAGATGAGCATAACAAATAGGCTGGTTCATGTGGGAGAATGTAGTCCTTAATGCAAAAATATATAGTTGTTTAAACTATTACCTTTTGTGATCAAGGGCAACCAGGTAACCTATCTCCAGAGTGTGTCCTCACTCTCATCTGACTAAAGATTTAGATTGGTGTAGTAGTTGAACATCTGGGGGGAATTGATATAAATTCCTTTCCTGACTTACTGGGCAGGGTAGTTGTGGTGGTGTATGCTCCCTGCCACCTGCCATGTTAGGAGCGCTCCCTCTTCACAGGGAGCACTGGGATTTCACATGCACCTTTGTGTGTGTATAGTGCTTTACCAATCAGGGTGAGCCTCATGATTAGTTCTGTTTGGCTCTTTGCAGTGGATATGAGGGAAAACCCCCATGTTTGCAGGCCGGCTATTTAAGCTGGCGCAGCTGCTCCTCTGCCTCTGTTGCCTTCGAGCTCTCCCCTCCCACCATGTTCTGTTGGTTCTGTTATTGTGTCTGCATTGTATTGACTTGTTACAACCTGGGGGTCATTAGCATGGGCCCTGGATCCAGTGCTGGCTTGTTCTTCCTCTCATATGGGAGTCTACCAAGTGGCCTGTAAAGAGCATGGTGGTGCAGGTTTCCTGGTGTGGCATGGATGGGAACCTGCACTACACACTTTCCAATTGATTTCCAGTTTTGGCTAGAAGGAGACATCTGGATTTGTCCAGAAGCTCCTGCTTTGGTGCCATTGGGCTAGCAGCTGGACTGTCAGAATCTGTGATCTAGGACCCATGTATTGGTGCTAACCCTGTTTTCAGTTGTAACCAAAAAACAAGTTGTGCCCTTTGTTATCCCAATTCCGGTGTTTGTCTAGAACTTGGCCCTGGCGCATAGGGGCAGTCACCCTGCATCCACAAGTGTATGAACTGCTCACAGATGACCGTCGTGGTCTTGAAAGGGTTATGTTACCACATGTAGAATGGAGCTCAATGCTTCACTTTATACATTATTTGAGCATTCTAGAGATGGGTTCCCAGCTAGTAAATAATTGTGTATAAGTTGATTTTTTTTGGTCAAAAATCTGGGCTGACTTATCTATGGGTCAGTGCTGGAAACAGATTATGACGATGACAACGATGACAACAGCAGCTTAGTTAGATTTGTGCTCCCCACTATTCTGGCTACTTGAAGTTGAACGGTGGCCATTTTTAATAGGGACTACTGTATAAGCCTTTTGAGATTGTAGGCCATTTTAATAGAGACTACTGTATTAGCCTTACAAAGCTGTTGGCCATTTTTAATAGATAGGCATGGACACTTAAGTAGCAATATCCACTGGGGAACACCCACCCCTTCACATACACATTGCTGCTTGTGTTTGTCTAAATTTTAAATTTGTCCCTAAGTTTTACCCTCAACCTATTCATGGGTCATAGTTGAATTATAATTTGGACCCACAAACCTCTTCTTGACTTATACATAAAGGTGACTTATACAGGTATATATGATAATTAGACCATTAATTCTGACATATCCCATGGAAAGCAACATACACTGTCTAAAACACCACATGATTACCTATCAGTTAAGAGAGAGGCTATATAGCACCATTTTGTGTCTGTTCAATTTGAAGCTAGATAATGCATTTGAGCAAATTGCAGAGTTTTATATACTCCTTGGGTTGCAAAAAGCAAATGTGGACAATTGCTGCAAACCACAGCTCTTCAACAACAATTGTGAATCTTTATTTAACCTACCACATTAATTTGTTGTACAAACTTGCAACTCATATATTGTAACCAGGAGAGCAATTCAGTTGGGTGTGTACGCCTTAAAGGACAAATATTTTTCAATCGATCCTTTGAAATTAAGGTCATATTTTTCTGATGAATCTCTGGATTCCCCCCCCCCCCCCACATGAATGCATGTGTGCTCACGTACCTCGAGCTCAGATAGCCACATTATAATGCTACCAGTGTGATAGTCTCTCCAGTATTTTTTGAATGCTCCATGGTCAGCATCTTTTATCTGCTGTGCCCTTCAATTACTGACAGAAATGGCACATGAGCACTTGGAGCAGAAATGTTCCATTTGTAAATCACCATACAATGATGAAGTGAACACAGCTACTGTGACCAAAGCTTAATGAGATATGGTAGGGTAGTCCAGTGACATTGATGGAGATTTCTGGACTTCTAGCTTAAGCAGCCCAGCAGGATCTTTTTTTTCAAAAAAACTGTACCATTATTAGCTAAAAATGAAGAAAGTAAGAAAGAAATATTTGGAGAGATTAGAGCCAAAAATAGTTGCCTTGCACTGGACATAGAATCTGGATACTTTCATGTAAAAGAAGAAATGCACAAATATTTGTCTTATATACCTTGATCATTCCTTTATGGGATATATTTAATCCTGTGAGTATCTCACTTCTCAGGTAAGACACATATTGTAAAACAAATATATTTATTTTCCATCTGACACAATTTCTGGCTTTAAAGTGAAAAAGAAAGGGTGGAGGGAGATATAAAAGAGGTCATCAGCAAATTAAGTGCGAAAAGATCAGAGGTGAGATAATGAGCTCATTTACATGAGATGCAGGATTTGTTTCAAAATGTACAACATTAACTAGGCACAAATTCACTGTTTCAACATCGCAATCTGAATTAATGACTGTAAATCAAAAAGAGCCCCCCTTTCATCAACTAACAATTAATCTCTAGACAGCTCTATGACGTTATTGCTGTTTTGGTCAGCTTTTTCATTTTGTAACTGCAGGAAGTTCAGAGATGATTGGGTCACTATTCATCTAATAAGATGCTTTTTCCCCTTGTTAGCAGTTTGAATCAAAGTAAATAACATAGCCCACCGAAACTGAGAAGAGCTTTTAGATCTAAAGCAGAACTACTGATGGTTGGCTTGTCAGCCCATTGAGTCTTTTTGGAAAGCTATTTTTCCTTCCAGTGGTGCATCACGAAGCAGAGCACAGAGCATAGCATAATAAAGGTTTGTCTCTTACAGCAGAAGAATAGAAATAAAATGGTTCTTTGAATTTTCCTTTTATACTGCCTTGGTTAATGATTCTATGTAACTCTTCCATGGCCTGCTAATATCACTGATACATCCTCATAAAATAGAGGTGGGTAAAATGTGATCTGCAATGCTCTTTTTGCAACTTTTCTCTCTCTTGAAATGAAAATTGTCATTTGCCAGTATGGGATGTGCAATATTGTATCCTGTATGTGCCTTGGTCTGTCTTGTCCTGTTCTATTGCCCAGCTTTGTGATCCAGGGGTCATTGTCTAAATTATTGAAGAGTTCTATTTCCAGAAATCAGACATTGGTAGCATCCTGATCTTGCTAAGGAAAACACAGTGAAGCATATAACCAAAGAAATATTCCACTTAGCTTTGGAATGACCAAAAAGTATGTGCTCCAGTTGTCCCTATTTGACAAGGACACTCTTAAGGCCTTTCCACACAACCCTATATCCCAGAATATCAAGGCAGGGAATCCCACAATATCTGCTTTGAACTGGATTATCTGAGTCCCCACTCAGATAATGTGGGATTTTCTGTCTTGATATTCTGGGATATAGGGTTTTGTGGAAGGGCCCTCAGTTACTCCTCTGTTGTCCCACTTTCCCAGCTGTTTCTAAAATTTCTCAATTTCTCTCTTCTTCCATCACTTTGCATTTTATCCTCAGTTTACCTGAATGGTTGCAAATAGAGCTCAAAGTGACAAAATATTTTGCCCTCAATTAATTCAGTGGAGAGGGAGGACAAGAAGCTCAGGCAAAAGCAGACTTCTGCAGCATCTCTTTTCTTGCCAGTTCTTCCTCATTAATATCTTTTGACACATTCTGTTACTTGGTCACATATGTCCCAGACTGACCAGATGACCTGTAGTGCCTGCTGAATCTGCTGTCAAGGATTAACAGTGGATGGGTGTCTTCAGTGACTCTCCATATGGTTCTTCATCTCTAAATCAGATTTGGACTGGACAGCGCCTTCAAAGAGAGGCATTTTCAAAGAGAGTTGTCCTCTTGGAGACTTGCAAATAAAGGATTGCTTCCTGTAAAAGTGTTGCTGTACCATTTTGAGTGCTATTTTCCTTTTCCTGATTGAAAGAAAACAGGAAGGATGGGTTACTTGGATTAAAATTGGAAACCATTTCATCACACTAGAAAATGAATCTACTTTAAATCCGGTTTCTGCTTCCTGCAGAATTCTGGGGTTTGTAGTGTAGTGAGGCTGTTAAAGGCTCCTCCCTAAACAACAACCCTCAGAATTCTGCAGAAGGCAGAAACCAGATTTAAAGTGGATTCATTCTCTAGTGTGATGAAATAAGTTTTCCTTACAATGGAGATACTTGTAATTCAGTTCTCTGTACATTTATTTAGAAGTTAGTCCTATTTATCTCTTTAGGATTTACTTTTGATTAAACTGCACACAGTTGGTGTGCATGGTTACTATAAATATCAGTGCTTGGTAGACTGAATTATCTGAAAGTATTTGCTAGACAGATGGGCAGAATAATCCTAACTGCTAGATCTTCTGGGTCTGCAGCACTGGGGAAGGCATCTGCTTCAGATATCCAAATATGCAAACAGAAAGTTTGCATCTATAAATGTAATGCAAGTGGTATTCCCACCAGCTGGAAGACCTGAAGTGGGCCTTTCCAACTGCAGAACGTGACAGAGATAGGTTTGGTACCATTGCACACAAAGGTTGTCTAGGTTACTCAAAGGTAGGTCCCTGAATTACACCAATCCAGAGTTGTCTTGTTTGGTTTCCCTCCAATATAGTTGTTGTAGGAATGAAGCCATTTTGGTAATTAAACATATAGAGTATAATTTCTCAAGTCTGAGAGTCAACTATATTATTGCTGTAGTACCAACTGCAAATTCCCACTTGTATCCTGGAAATGGCATTCTTTAAAACGTGGCAGTGTTTTCATCAGAGCATTTCAAATGAAGGGGGAAAAATCACCTTGTGGCATCTTGTCTGCCTCAGAAACAATCCCCTGAATGTGAAAATGTGAGCTTTCAAGGGAAAGATCTGTGGAGCATGAAGTGAGCAGTTTGTAACCTTATTGTTCTGTTATTTTATTCTCATATGTGATGGTTCAAACTCTTTTGAATTCACAAGAACCTAGTCTCCATGGAAATAGCAATGACATGTGCCTATTGTAAATACTCAGGATTTAATGTACCACCACTGGTAAGGACAATTGAGTGATTGCTAGGGATAAGGAAGAATTTTGAATGGTCTGTATTTTAAAGCACACTGATCTATGTTGAATTTCCTGGCCTGACGTAGATCAGAATACAGTTATTGATGCTTTCCCCCCAGAATGCTGATATACGGTTTTGGGAGACAAAAACTGTGTATGTTTGTAGGGAATGTTGCACAAAAAGTAAATGTATTAGGCAAATGCATGCAAAAATGAAATCTTGCATTCCCATGTTGGTTTGAAAATCATAGCTGATGTGTATATTGGACAGAAGGGACATCTTTGAATACATGAGCGACTGACTTGGAACAGATATTGCCCATTGCTTTGGGTTGCATTTGCACTGTTCAGATACAAACATAAGGGCTAAGTCCAAACACATGATGCAGTGCAAATGAGGAAAGGGATGAGTTTGGCATTTAATCCAGTGGGATTGAAAAAAACTCTCCCTCGAGTCATTTCCCAGTTCCTGTGTTCCTTCCATTTCGCATTGAATTTAACCAGCCAAATAAACAAAGCGTAATCTCGTTTGGTGCATACCTCAGTGTTGGCACTTGAACAGTACCCAGTGTGCCAGCTGCTTCTTTGTTTGTTTCTTCTTGCTGTATTAATGGATTACACATCACTCTCATTACTTAGTGGAAGGACAAAACAAAACAAAGAGGGAGAGCGGGAGAGAGAACACTAGGGATATGTGGATAGGAAAATGGTGTTGCATGGTGGAGAAAGTAGAAGATAAGGCCTTGGGTGATGTCTGTTTTTGGGAGGTGGATTTTAAAAAAATATTTAAAGAATATGTATCTTTGGCTTTGCACGAATGCAAGAACAAGGCCCTCCAGTTTGCAGTTTGTTAATGTGCACAGACTCAGCTTACATTTTGTCTTTGTTCTGTACAAATACCTTCGAGACAAAGAATCCAAAATGCCCAGTTTTTTTCAGATCATAGGTAGCAATGCATGCTCTTCCTGCCTCCATTAATCATTTTAATGGTTTTGATATAATTAAAAAGGAGAGAGAAAAGTAAGAGGAGAAGGAGGATTGGGAGGAAATGGCTGGGGGAAAGGGGGTTCCTGCAATGCAATATGCCTTTCATAAATGGGACTGTTAGAATTTAAGAATTGCAAACCTATATGTGCCTTAAATACAGAAGCAACTATGATGAAAGAAGAGATGTTGAGCCCTACAAACCATTTTCTTGCAGACAACCTTTATCACACAAATACCAACTCACATTTCCTTCTCAGCTTTCTTCATTTGAAAGACCTAGGGTCCTCCCACACAGCCCTGTATCCCAGAATATCAAGGCAGAAAATCCCACAATATCTGCCTTAAACTGGGTTATCGGAGTCCACACTCAGATAATGTGGGATTTTCTCCCTTGATATTCTGGGATATATGGCTATGTAGAGGGCCCCCTAGTTCAGGAGGAAATGCAGATCTTTTATTGGTACTGTTCTTAAAACATTTCTAAATGAAGATTTTATCCTGATGTTCCTCTAATACGAAACATTATCCTCCATTATTTTAGCACTGCTTCTTTCACTTATTTTTTAACATGAGCACAAGGCAGGATAACTGCACAACAGTTATGGTAATGATAATGGTAATGGTGATGTGTTCAGGGCAAGAGAATGGCCACCACCATATAGTTCTATGGGAACAAGGCAGATGGAAACATTGTTTGGAGGTCTGAGTGGGAGGCTTAGGGCCCTTCCACACAGCCATATAGCCTGGAATATCAAGGCAGATAATCCACAATATCTGCTTTGAACTGGATTATCTGAGTCCACACTGTCATATAACCAAGTTCAATGTGGATTTTATACAGCTATGTGGAAGGGGCCTTAGGGCAATCTCCACTCGAACACACTGATAGCTGTGTCCCAGCTCAACAAAACCTTTTGTTTGACAACCCTAGAAACTCTGTCTGCTAACCACTCTACCTTTGATGATCTCCTGCATATCACTTGAGATCGATTAGTAGACCTCAATTTACATTCTGTTCACCTCTGATATGGACATGGGCAATTACCAGCAGTTATTTATTTATTATTTATTTATAGCATTTTTACCCCGCTCTTCTCAACCCCCCCGGGGGGGGGGGGACTCAGAGCAGCTAACAAAAGGCAACAATTTGATGCCACAATCAATAACACAGTATAAAATCATAAATACATACAGAGTTAAAACAATAGCAATTAATTAACCAATTATCATAACAGTCATTAAAACAGTCATTAAAACAATACACAGTCCACAAGCCCACTGACAGAACAATAAAACTGTATCCTCATACATATCTTGCCAGTCTATTTCCAGTCAAAGTGCTGCTTTATGTTTATTGTCCGAAAGCCTGGTCCCAAAACCAAGATTTTAATTTCTTCCTGAATGCCAGGAGGGATGGAGTCCGTATTTCATTTGGAAGCAAATTCCACAGGCGGGGGGCTACAGTTGAGAAGGCCCTGTCTCTCGTCCCCACCAGCCGCGTTTGCGATGTTGGTGGGAGCGAGAGCAGGGCCTCCCCGGATGATCTTAAGTTATGAGGTGGGACGTAGAGGCAGATGCGTTCGGACAAGTTAGCTGGGCCAGAACAGTATAGAGCTTTATAGGTCAAAACCAGCACTTTGAATTGAGCTCGAGAGTGGACAGGCAGCCAGTGGAGCTGACACAACAAGGCGGTGGTATGTTTCCTGTTTGTAGCTCCTGTTAGTACTCTGGCTGCCGCCCGTTGGACTAACTGCAGTTCCCATTGTGCTGTGTCTAGAATCAGTCTACCTTTGATGATCTGTTGCACATCATTTGAAGATCTATTAGTAGACCTCAATTTACATTCTGTTCACCTTTGTTATGGGCAAATACCAGCAGTTTCCATTGTGCTGTTTATCAATCTTGGATTGGAAAGCAAGTGAAAGTGTCTCCCTGCAAATGCTTTAGGTTTAGCAATGGTAGCAAATATGAAGTATCTAAGTATGTGGCATCATTTAGCTCATTCCTGTTCTTGACAGCCAAAGACATGCAATTTCATCACATGATTACTACCTTATATTACAATGGTTTAAATGAATGGGAATCAGGAATAAATATCAGTCAGGTCATGGTTAAACATTTATGAATAGATTATTTGCGGAATGCTGGAGAATGGTCTACTATATATTACCCATATGTAATAAAGAAATGCATGAGAACATATGCCCACATGCTCATGCACACACACACACACACACAATTTGAATGCTACAGGGCTTTAAAACATCACCACCAAAAGCCTTATGACCAACGTTTGTCACTAGATTCTCTTCCAGTCTGCCTGCTTCACTGCTTATTATAATATGAAAAGATTATCTTACTGGGATAATGGACAATAACAAAAATTGTAATTCATCCTAATAAGCATGAATAGTAACCCACATGCCTTGGACATTTCCAGGCAGGCATAATTTATCCCTATCTTTGGCTGTGAAACAGTGTGGATCTCTTAACTGAGTCCCTGACAGATGGTTTGAGCTTTTCTTTTCTTTTTTTTCCAGGACTCCATTTCCAATCATTTTGCCCATATTGCAAAATTGGCCTTGAAAAAGGGTAAAGAGTTGTTATGCCGCATTAGCATCCCTCCTGAATTGCTCGCTGTGAAGGGCATGAGAAAAACCAAGGAAATCAAAAGAGGAATGCTTTTTAAAGTGTGCCTTTGAAAGTTACAAATGTTCAACACATTGACGATGGTAGATTATATCACAAATCTCCATTTACATTTGAATGCAAGCACATTAAGGATAATAATGAAAACACAAACACCCTTGGTACCTTAGTTCATAAGCCATTTGGATGGCATTCATAATACCATTTTTTTTTAAAAAGAGGGGGGAAGTGTTAAAAAGTGCTGTAATTTGGGAAGGCTTCCTATAGTCTTAAATTCCTGCTGTTCTGCTCCACTGCTGGTTCTCAGATGAACAGAGATTTTCATCGTGGCTTTCAAGTTTTTTCCCCCTACCAGCTCGTATAATGAAAGCACTCTGATATCTGCATTCATTTTCCGAGGAACATGAATTGATCACATTCTCTATGCCATTTTTTTTCATTTTCTTTTGCAGCTTCAGCTGACTGACTTCTTCATAGAAAAGTGCTGCTCTTTTCTTCTTGTCGCCTTTTAGTTTATGATCAAAATCAATGAGGACTGAAGCTTTCAACAGCCATCTATAAAATGCAATTACTGTATACAACACACAGTAAAACTCCTGTGGTGTATATGTTGAGACATAATTTATGCCACTTACCTCCAGAGTGGTATTGATCTTTCTGGCCGAATGTCTTACAAAAGGGCCCTTGAGTGTAAGCTCAAGGAAATATGTGGTTATTGGGACTGATCTATAATTTGATTAATAATGAGCTATCACTTCAACTCTTCTCTTTATATTGGAAATGTGTGTGCGCGCGCCTGCCGAGGTGACCTGACCTTATATCTTTGGCTTGGCTTTTTTTTTTCACAGCTTTCACGGGGTGGGTTGTCTGACTCACTGCTTTTTCATTGTTGTGCTCTCCATGGCAAATGTCAGTAACTATCTAATGGGGTTAAGAAGAAAAAGCATAATATAGGTATATAACATTTTCAAAAGCATAATATAGGTATATAACCTTTTCTTGGATGCTAAGCAAGCTTGGGTGTGGTGGGGTGTTGTGTATGTTGCTTAGCAAAATATGGACCTTGGATGTATTCTTAGGAGGCTTCCAGACAGCACTATATCATAGGTTTTCAACAGGGGCAAAAAAATCCTGGGACTTCAGAAGAGGTCCATATTCTGAGACCAATAGGTCCCAGGATTTCTGCCTTTGTTGTCCAGACGTGAGGCTCCCAAGATGGCTGCCATGGGACTTCTGCCAGAAATTTCAGCAGTTTTTTTTAAAAAAAACTTAAGATGCAAATGGCCATGTCCTAGAAGCATTCTCTCCTGACATTTCACCTGCATCTATAGCAGGCATCCTCAGAGGTTGTGAGGCCTCACAATCTCTGAGGATGCCTGCCATAGATGCAGGTGAAATGTCAGGAGAGAATGCTTCTAGGACATGGCCATACAACCCAAAAAACCTACAACTCAGTGATTCCTGCCATGAAAGCCTTCGACAATACATTAAGATGCAAACATGAGCAGATGTGAATCATTGTATAGATTTTGTTTCTGAGTTATATAAGCTGCAGGGCCATCTGTGCAGACAGGTGTTGTTCCTGTGTTATACATGTCTGTTTCTGATTGATCTTATTGTGAAAAGATGTATAATGTTGACTAGGGGGCCACAACTTTGTCCTGACCAGAGAACATGTGCCCTCCAAAAGTTTCATGAAGTATCTGGCACACAAACTTCCCATATTTTACTCAACTGACACCTTCTTTTTAGGAACCGACCAATCAGCAACAAACTTCTAAAACCCAGTAATAAACCTAGATAAAGAATCACATGATTTTCAATTGCAGGCAGGCCGGTAGCCAGGATTTTTATTTTGGGGGTGGAGGGGGGGGGGGCTGAGTTTGATTGGGGGGGTGAAAAGAGGGTCTGCCCTAGCAAACCCTTTGTATCGTTACCCCAATACCCCCGTGCATATGAGATATATTGAGCATGGTGATCAGGTCATGATATGAATGAACATAACAGTTTAAATAAGGTACCACTAAGGCCTTTTCGCAGACCACCATGAAAATTTTCAGCTCAAAACTGAGATATTCTCACACCTAGAAATCTTGCGTTTCTTGCCTTTTGCAATTCCAGGGAACAGCATCTGGCCACCTTCCAGTTTGCTGTGGTAGCTCATGGAATAAAATGTACTGTTTGGTCGGGCCCTTAGTCAAACAAAGAATCATGATGTAGTGCAGGGCAGGCAACTGTAGAGGAAGCAAACATTTTCCTACCCTGCGCCCATCTGGCAGATCACATTCATGTATTATGGCATCCCTGAAGTGAAGCAACAAAATATTCATATTTGGGATGTTAGCCATACTATTCCTTTATCCAGCATGGAGACATCACAGGCTTATCTGAGATAGCCCATTCCACTGGCATAGACCTCTTACAGTCAAGAAATTCTCCCTGACATTTAAGTGGAATCTCTCTTTTCATATCTGAATCCTTTGTTTTTCGTGAGAAGAAGAACAAGATAAGCCTAATCCAATCCTTCAGACATTTAGTTATGGCTGCAAATTCACATGTTAACAGAAACTCATAGCTTTCAGGAGGAATTGGCCAATATCAAATCTCTTTGCAAAGATAATTGTCATGTTGTGGTTTGGTTGTATAAAACAAGTAAAGAGGGGATGCTTTAGCGAAACACCTTTTGAAATTCTGGTCATGGACAAATCACTGAGCAGTGAAACATTTTATTTGCAAAGAACAAACTTCTATTACTTGATCTCTTGGTACCTAGTCTTAGGTAAATTCTCCAAATAAAAGGCTGCAGGGCAAAGTCACTAAACTGACAGGTTCCATTTCAAACTCCGTGTTCCCTGGGATTCTGGACAACAGTTGGTAATTTGTTGTATTGTGTTAGAAAACACTGAGTATTAAAAAAGAGTGGGGGTCCTTTGAAGGCCAATTCAGTTTGGCCATAGGCTCATGGAGCTGGTAAACTTCACCTTTAATTCAGTTATAGTTTACATTTCAATCTTGTTGTCTCAGTCTTTTGAGATTAGGAGTTAATTGCGTATGGTTGAATGCTTTCTTTGTGGCAATTACAGTGTTGTCAAAACCACAATGAAATAATAGAGATGATGGAAAGGCTGGTCTCCATAGCCTAAGGTTGGTAGCAACAGGCAATGGAATTTAGACAGTAGTATGTGCCTTCCACTTGTGTGCCTTCAAGTTGCCTGTTGACTCCATGAATTTCACAGGATTTTCTTAGGCAAGGAATACTAGAAATTGTTAGCTAGACGATCCTGTGAAATTTAGCTTATAGCATCTAGTATTTCTTAGTGATCTCCTGACCAAATACTAACCAGAGCTTGCTTTGCTTAGCTTCCAAGAGAAGCTGGGATTGACTGCTTTTAGGATAAGCCTGCATAGAGTTCTCCTGATATGATATGGAACCTAATCATATCAGGGTCAGAACAAGATCTGATGTGATTTGGATTAATATGGACCCAATCCTCTCAGATTCAAACTCTGAACCAAATTCAAATACGAGTAACCATATTGCTAGTCCTTCCTCCTTAACTTATACTGGGAAGCCCCAAATGGCTTCACAATACTTGTAGAACTGCTAGGCCTCAACAGAGTGGGTGGGATTAAACCATACATATTTTGATCAGATAACCATGTGAGATTTGTGATAGGGCCTTGTGAAGTTCTTAAATGCTATGGACTGCTCAGTCTTTGCAATTGATTCAATTTATGTCCTGGTATTGTCGTGAGATTGGAAAGATGAGGACCAACCTTGGCCGTTAATATTGATTTCACATCCGTAACCCTTGGTAGATCACTCAAGTGTCTCTCTGCTGCCCTCAGAGTTACAACATGTCACTTCCATTATTAATTTAGCCTAACTTTCAACAATTTAAAAGGAACATTGGGAGCATTGATACATTGTAAATCACCATATTTGAGGGGAATTTAAAACATTCTAGGAAATTTTGAGGTTAAAAAATCACATTGGACTCATGGTGCATTGAGATTGTCCTGGGGATCTGGAGGCCGTGTGTGGTTCTCAAATTGTGTGCATACTGGTCTGTCCTAGAACATGAGTAAGTACAGTTCATTAAAGTCGAACAAAGATCAGATATCAAAATGATGATGAAGTAATAGCTTATTTGAGAAGAGAGTACTGTTACTTCATTGTATCAGCAACAAGCCAACTGATGAAGCACCATAAGGAGGTATGGGTGATGTGAAGATCCTACTAAAGAGGTGTGTTATCAGGTGACCACAAGGGTGGGGTGGGGGCAGGCCGTAGGCGGGGGAGGGGGGGGGGTTAAGGGTTCTAACTCCCCCCTCCGAAACCTGGTTTACTCAAGAATTTTAACTGGTTAACCAAGTTATGAGTAAACCAGGTTTCTTTTTAACCGGACACATTTCAGGGCAGGGTTGAACTTTTAACCCCCCCTCTGGCTATGGCCCTGGGTGGTGGCTAATTTGCCACATTTTTGCCTTGTTGCAGGCTGCTTTAGGCCAAGGAAGTGAATTGGAAGTGACTTCGTAGATAGATTAATGCAGGAGCAGGCTTCTACAGAGAAATATCACTGTAAAGTATAACAGTGCCCCATTAGCCCTTGAGATAAGGTGTTTTTTAAACACCTGAGATAAAGTGTTTTTAAAAAAATTGGATGGAATAGGAGCTCTGTGGACAGTTAATATGGAAGGTATACTATTACAAAATATAACAAAATAAAACAGTAAATGACCATGCGAATGAGCCCAAAGGAAATTAATGTTGAATTCCATCATTATAAAACCTGAAGTGAAGAAAATGCTGTCCCATCTGTTCTTCCCATTCTGCCACTACAGGAAACCTCTCTGTAGTATGCTTTGCATTTTTTCATCCTGTAAAGTAGAGGGGGGAAAGATCATAAAAAGAATTCTCAGAGCAGAGTATTATAAACTCTACATTACATGGAAATAGCACTAGGTTAGGGTCAGAAATAAATTGCTGGTACATATAAATTAGGGTAGATTTGCATAAGCAATAAAGCTATCCCTGATACGTATACTTATTGTCTTAGATAGCCTGGAAATTGGTTTGAAATTACTACAGGAATAAAGAAAAGACAGTTGATTGCCTTTGAGGATGAAAATATGCCAAAGGCAAAAATCATTAGAATCCCCAAAGAGTTGCGAGAAGGTTCTGGTGACTTTGAGGGCATTTTTTGACATTTGCCGTTGCTTGGTACAAGCACCTGTCAGCTTCCTGTGTATTTTTAATTCCACCGGTCAAATATGTTTACTGCCCTTGAATCATGGAATTTACTCCTTTACACTTATCTGTCAGGATTGCTTTTTTGAGGTTGTATGACATGATTTGCCATTCTTTGGCCTTTGTCTTCTCAATTCTTGTTCAAAATGAACCTGGATTTGTTCATTTTGATTTTCTAGCCTGCAAAGTAATAATATATGGCCAGGATGAAAGATTATAGACACATGGATATTTACACCATAGAATGCCTTCATTTTGTGGAGGCATTAACCTCTGTATTTTTGTTGTCAGTTACCATCAAGTTGGCTTCAACTTATGGCACCTCTATGAATGAGAGCCCTCCAAGAAAACGTCACCAACAAGCTTGCTTAGGTCTTGTAAACAGCAGGCTGTGGTTTCCTTGACTTATCTATCCATCTTTATTGTGGCCTTTCTCTTTACTACCACATCCCATTTCACCAAGCATTATAATATTTTTAAATAAATCATGCCAAATATATGTCCAAAGTAGGATTGCACTAGTTTGGTCATTTAAACTTCTAGGGAGAGTTAGCCACCTTCAGTCCCCATATTAGGAGATTATGGGATGAAAATAAAAATAAAGTAAAGTAACTAATTCAGGCTTTCTTTGGTCTAATTTCTATTTATTGATTATTTTGTCATCCCATCAAGGAATGGGAGACTTAGAGGACCAGCGTAACACAATCTAGTTATTAAATACATAAAAAGGTATTTATGACCATGCATTTCAGTGGAAAGGAAAAGGAAATGGGATGCTTTTAGGTGTGAGAAACCAGAAGGGATCAACTTAAATTGCTCTTAAAGCAAGAGAGTGGGAAAAGAGATAATGTTGGAATTGTTGAACATGTTCCCCAGTCAATTGGGAAGTAGTTAATTGACACTGTTACCTCCTCACCCAAGCTAACTGCATTGGGATAGACAGAAACAGGGTTCCTGCAACAATTTTCCATTAACTGAAGATTACTTTTGTGAAGCAACATGGCAACCTCCTTGGCAATGGCCAGCTGTTTCTTGAGGAACAGATTCCTGTGATTTGCAGCTACTGCTTCTCAGTAGGTTGGGATTGGGGATTTCATGGCTCTTAAATTAGAGGGCACGATGGTGAATTTCTAAGAAGTCACAAGTGCATCGCTCTAAGTTGCATAGTCATCACAATCATGGATGAGAAGCTGAAATACAACAAACAAACAACCAAACTTTCCAAACTTTCCAAACTCCTCTCCCACTTTTTAAAAACACAATTCACTACAACAACCATTGTTTAATTTAATGGATTTACAAGCTAGTAGGAATATAGGATTTGAACCTGCAGCAAGTTGGAGGATATTTGAGATAGTTGGTGTTAAGTCAGGGCTGAGGTTATAGAAGAGGTCAGGCTCTAATGCTGCTCCTCAAGAAATCAAATCCTGGGTGTCAGGCCTGCCATGTCCACAGCCTGGCAGATGCCAAACCAAATCCCATAGTGGCCAGAGAGGCTGACCTCCTTGGAAGGAGATGACAGAGATGTGGCCTTAGGGACACTGTTGTGTCAGCCCCCTAATTCCAGGAGCAGAAGGAAACCAAATGAATATTGCAGCTGTATTTCAGAAGCAAAGGCAACAGAGGCAGAACTCTAATCTGTGCATTGACAGCAGCATCTATGTATCTCACATGGATTCCAACTGAATGGAGATATAAACGCAGGAGGCATTTCAACCCCCTTCTCAGTTTCTATTTCAATGAGATTTTCCGGCAGGCCCACCCAGCCAGTTTCAATCATGAATTTTAAACTTGTGTCTTATGTTTAATCTTTGTTCTGTTTATTTTAATATGTATTTTGTAGAAATATGTTTTAATATGTGTATTTTATAGGAGGTTTCAGCAATTTTTTTCTTACCTGCCTCAAGCCACAAGGAGAGGTGGGTAAGAAATAAATTATTGTTATTCTTACTACTACAGAGATGAGACTATGAAAGGGGAGCCTTTATTTTAACTCATTGGTAACATCAGCACAGCTATGGAATGGGATGTTTTCAACATTCAAGGATTAGACAAGGATTAGAATATTTAATATATGATAAGGCTGCCTTTTAAGGACAAGCCCTCACCAGGCAGCTTTTGTTGCACTGAAATAGAATCAAAGTACATTTAAAACAAGAATATAGAACATCTAAGCATAAAAAAATAAATGAAAGCAGCACAGAAGGAAGCAAGAAGAATGAGTAAGAACAATAAAAAAACATGGAAGCAACTATAGTAATATCATCAGACAGCAAAATATAATTGAAACGAATACAATAATTTAACATCAGTGTTAATTAATAGCAGTATATTAATTTCGGAAAGAACAGTGTGGAACAAATAGCTCATTGATGGCCATTTGAAAGGCTGTAGTTATGCAGCAATACAAAGCTCTGTTGTAGGGATATACATCCTCAACTCTTTCACCCTTGCATGTGAGGAGAAATATTTGTAGTCATTTTTTCCCCTGCTGGAGAACATAAATGTTTCTCCATAGCATTTTCCTGTATTTGACATACCTGAAATGTAACATTGGATTTTTTAATGTGTAGAAAAACACATAAAAACACATTTGGGAGTTGTAGTTGCTGGATGTATAGTTCACCTACAATCAATGAGCATTCTGAATCCCACCACCGATAGAATTGGGCCAAATTTCCCACACAGAACCCCATGACCAACAAAAAATACTGTGTTTTCTGATGGTCTTTGGAGACCCCTCTGACACCCCCTCATGACCCCCCCAAGGCTCCCAACCCCTAGGTTGAGAAACTCTGCCCTAGGTACTGGTTTCAAAGAGACATCACTCTGGGCATATTGGGCTTTCCCTCCAATCTCAGAACTCCCTCTCTATTGTGGAAGTCAGACACTTAAAAGGCTAGCAGTACAGACAGAAAAAACAGAGATATTTTGAAATTTTGATATTTCAAATGATTAAATTAATTAAAATATTATAATGCCAGATTCATGAAGCGGGATTTTGGGAGAGAAATGTCAATGCTTGGAAGGGGATCAAACACAATAACGCCCCATACCTCATGCCTCTGAAGTGATTCAACAGGAGCATATTTGTGTTTTTGCTGTTTTATTCAATCATATACCAATTCCTGATCCCAGAAGATGCCACCCCCTCTCCTTCAAGGATGTCTGAGACACTTTTCAAAGATTTATGATGGGCGCAGATAGGAAGTCTCCCTGCATTGTGGGAAGGGTTCCGTCATACATTGTTATCTCTCTGTTTTTAAACTGTCTGGAAAGGTGGTGGTGGTGGTGCGATGTCATAAAACTTCTGCTATATTTCAGGATGCTTGACTATTGTGCAATGTTCTGGCAGGCCCATCATTCTGATTGATAGATTTTCCTGGCTGTTGGAGAATTTCTTTTTCAATCTGGGAACAAATGTTCTTTCCATACACATTCTCACTGGCCTTATCCATTCTAACACCTACACTTTCAGCATGGTCATGTGATAAGCAAAGACTAGCATATTACACATGGTCATCCTAAATGAACTACATCAACACATAGGTAGAGGAAACATCCATCCTCTATTCATCAGCAAATATAATGAACACATAAAATGTTTTTTTCAAGGCCTAACCCCAATTGCTAGGCACAGCTTAAGGAGGCTCATTAAAGTCTTGAGACACTGAATTGCATTGGATTTGGCTGCATGGTTGTTAATAATGTTTTTAAACATTATTTTTAAATGGATTTTAATGTGAAATGTTGTGATATATTGCATATGTATTCTGTATGTGTTGGCATCAAATTCTTGCTGTTGTAAGCTGCCCTAAGTCCCCCTTCATGGGTTGAGAAGGACGGGGTACAAATGTTGGAAATAAATAAATAAATGAACAATTCAATAATCCAAGGCATGGTGTAATAGTTTCTGTACTGGACAAGGACTCTGGGAGGCCAGTTTTTGAACCCCACTCAGTGAAGGAATTCTACTGAGTCACTTCGGTCAAATCTCTCAGCCTTAACAGACGTCAATGGCAAATAGTATTTGATAACTGTTTGCCAAGAAAACCCTAGGAGACAGTAATCTTAAACTGAAATCAAAGGCACACCACAGGTACAAATTCTAATTGGGACTAACAATTAGATTTAGGACCTCGTCACATTGAGGTCGTTAAGCCAGGAGTCAGCGGGGAAATCGGTTGAGCAGTGGGGGCAAATCTGTCGGGCAGTGGGGAAGACTGCGTATTGCCCTAAGCACTGCGTATTGCCCACATCGGCCTCTTACCCATCACATGGGGGAAACTGTCACTCTTCAGCTTCCCCCCACACTGTCCCCGACTTAGCTACCTGTGTTCTCAGGGCTCCATCCTAGGACACTTCCAGGACAGAGCCAGGATGGAGCTCTGCCAGAAGTAGCCTTGTGTGTCACGTGACTCCATCCTGGCTCCATCCTGGAAGCATCCTAGGATGGAGCCCAACCCCATGTGATGAGGTCCTTAGGCAAGGTGTGGATTTTGTGCAGAGCTCCTGATATTGTTGAACTGTGACCCAGCAATGTTAGTCAGTGTAGTCAATGCCAATGAATACTGGGAGCTTCAGTTTGACAACTTTTGGAGGACAGCATAATTGCCAGATCATACTCAGGTCTGTTGTTTTATTGGCTCCTAGTGACATTTTGATCCCAAATTGTTAGTTTTCTTGAAAATGCCTAGAAATTGTATCCATGGCTAATGGTGACTCTTTTTACCCGCAAGATGTCAAGGGCCTTGGATTAGAAATTGGTACAACTGGATAATATTTTGTTTTATTACAACCTTGGGGGAGGGGGAAATAACTACATTGGTGAATCTAAACAAAATGACTAAGAGCCCCTGAACTGATTGCTGTACATTTGAAAGAGAGACTGTACTGATAGCCTTGGACTTTTGTTAGTCTTAGTGCCAGCTGGAGGCCCTCAGACTCATCACAGGGACAAACCACATAATTGCAACCTTGATGTGGTGTGCATTTGATCAGTCAAAACCAAAACGTTGCTGGGTCATGCATTTGATCAGTCAAATCCCACTACACTGTATTTGTTTATATATTTGGATGATTTTCAATTTGTCTACTTACATCAGAGTTGGGCAATAAGGAGGGGCAGTTTTTGTCCCTAAACCGCCATGGTGGACAATATGTCATTTTCAGCTAAATATTAATGGGGGGGGGGAGGGGTGAATCACAAATGAAAATTACTTCTGGTTGTGTATTCATCACATGTCAAGATATTTAGGGGAGGGCTATGTGCATTGGGAGGGATTCAGCTATAGAGATCTACTGTCATAGTTCAGGGAAAGTGAACTAGAGCAAAGAATTCCACATACCTCACCAGGCTGTGGATCCTAGGGTTCCATAGGATGGATCTACAGCAGTTAAAGGAGTATAAAATGACAGCATGGATAACTATAAACCTTTTTTTAAAAAAAGGAATGTGGTGCATGAATTGTGCATTTCTCAATACAGTTTAACTGAATTCAGTTAAGGCAAACACAGTAAACGCTTCATATTTGCTCTTCTCTAAAATCTTTAGGCTCTCCAGCATGGCTCTATGGTCAATATCCAGTAGAAGTTGATCATAGAGTTGTCCTGAAGGACTTCATACCATCCAGACAGGTCCTAAAATGCAAGAACTCTTGCGCTTATACTGGAGGCATCCAAACAATGCCTCCAGTAAAAGAAGAACAATGTGTGACAAAACAGGAAACCCCTGCTCTGTCACAAATTATTTAGATACTCCATTTGATCTGAGTCTTCCTGAAAGACCTGGGTCTAATGGAGTATGAGCCCTGTGGGGACTGACTCCCGGAGTACCAAGGGGTCAATCTGCACAGCCTAATTCACTTCTTTAGGCCCTGTAGGCCTGGAGAAAGGAAGAGGGGAACCCACTCCTCCCCAAATCCCCCCACAAACCTTTAAAATAAAATAAAAACTTACTGTGCTGCCATTAGGCCTCTCTGTATGTTTCCTGGAAATTGCTAAATAACACTAGGAGATGGTGGTGGGGGAGGAATCGCTCCTGGACTCCCGCTTCCTGGTGCAACATTGGTACATGCTAGAAAGCATGCAGAGAGGCATAATGGTGGCACAGCAAGTTTTTCTTTTATTTTAAAGGTTTTATGGGAGATTTGGATTGTCCCTATTCCAGTGCGGTAGTTACTATGCTGCAATGGGAACAAGTGACAGGAAAGCCCACTTTTTTTGGGTGCCCGTGCGGACAGCAACATGGGTGAAAATGGGTTACTTTAACCCATGTTCACCAGCAATAAATTGCTGTCTGGAAGCACTCTTAGAGAATCCCAAAAGCACTCTTTAAATCTGTGAATAATCAAATGTACAAACATCAAACCAAAAATGTGGAGGGCTGACTGTACAATAGTCAACAAGAGAACAGGACACCTTCCCAGTCTGACAATGTTATAGAGTGAGACCTATTTCAGTAGGGATATAGAACAATGGTCATGACAAAATGTAGGTTATGCAGTTATGAAATGTTGCAGAGCAAAGGTTTGACACTTCTTATTCCTGTTAGTATTATTCCATATGCTGTCATTACCAAAGATGATGGTGTGCACCATGGAGATGTTCTCCACCATCAGTACCAGAATTTAAGGTCAACTAATAGCAATAAATTCAGGACAGACAAGATGAAGTGTTAGAGTTAGAAATCAAAGTGCAGTTTATTTCCACATGGCTACTGGCTTTCAAGGCTGATTAAACAAACTATGGAAGAAAATACTGCCTGTTGCTTAGCATCATGAAATCTAAATGGAGTGACTCCCTGCTACAGATAGTAGCTAAGGTTGGTCAAAAGTGTTTGGCATTGGTAATGGAAAGTCCATCCCTGATGGCAAAGCAACATCAAGAAATATAATCAATCAACAATTTGCTGCACTTTTATTATGTTCAGAACCAGTTGGCCGAGACAGCTGCCTACTTCTGTCTAATGACAGGACTGGTTGTGGATTACTCACAGTGTAAAAAGGATTACTAGATTAGATGGCGCCCTTTCATGATGTTTTCACACGTCAGCTACCATAATTTGCATCCAGCGGGGCAATGACTGTGATCTTGAGAGTTGTAAAAGTTCCTAAGCTTTTTAGTCAGATCCAGAGAGCTATTTTTCTGAACATGCTGGTACTTGTCTATATATGGACAATACCATACATGGACAATCCCAATCATCTGTGGATCCTGTCTTTTTATTTTTTCCCCTCAGCTTCATTGAAGCATACTGAGATGATTAAGCTGATATTACAACTTAACAAAACCCAGCATGCAGGGAACAAAATAAAGTGTGTTTGCTTGAGAGCTCTTTCCCTATATCTTCTCAAGGCAGCAACATCAGGAAGCAGCTGGTGGGTTTTCAGTACCATAAGAAATCTGGAGGTGGTTTCCTCCTAGCTCTATCAGTCTCCAACTAGTAATAAAACTCCAGGCAAATGGAAAATCCATTTGCATTTTGCAGCTCAGCGCCAGTCGGAACTGCTGAAACAATAAGTGTGGAGGAAGTGTTGGTTGATCTTTCTAATAACCGAGTTTGTTGATTAGATGGTTTTGTTCGAAGGAATTAAACAGGGCAAAAAGGAGGCGAAGGAAACATGCAAATGTAAAGTGCTTCTCACAGCTAGCGTTCATCCATCAGAGATTGCCGTAATTGGCATTGCAGTCCCATTGTGGGTGGGATGGTTAAAATGTTAGCTTAGAACAGAACTTGGAAATACTATATCTTTGTCTATCTCTTTCTCTCATCATTAAAAGTCTTCTTATAGATAACTGGTAACCTGCCTTGAATGAGAAGCAGGGTGGTGAAGTTGTCTGAGTGCTGAACTCCGCCTCTTGGAGATCACGGTTCAAATCCCCATTCAGTCATGGGGACACATAGGGTGACAGTGAGACAAGTCACACTTTCACAGCCAAAAACAAACCCCCATGTTAAGCTTGCCTTAGGGTCACTACAAGTCAGAAATGACTTGAAAGCATATAACTACAAAGCTTGGCCTGATCACTATCCTTTCTCCTAATGTCTGGCATTAACTTGGGCATGGGTACCTGAGAGACAGGATTCATTATGTTCTATACCTGAGGGATTTTAAAATGATGGAACGCTGAAAGGTTTTTTGGATAGGGAGAACTATCTGCAGAGAGGATTAAATTCTTCAGAGCTGAAGCTTCAGGCTTGGAAACTGTCGGTGCGCTGGAGGATTTTATAAAGGAAGACTTCAGAGCTTGATGGTATTACCAGGGATACATTGACAGGTGGCAAAGAGTACTCAAGCCAAACAAAGACATCTGCTGTTGATGCCAATACTACAATATTCAGTCTGTAACCAATAAATGACAAGGTAGAAATAGTTGTTTGACTACGGGAAGGGAAGAGTGTCAGAGCCCTGCAAAAAGGATGATAGTAAATTGTAAGAAAGTCCCAGCAAAAGGTTGAAGCAACAGAAGCCAAAATGTTCTCTATATAATTAGTTGCAAAACTGAAAAGTGGGGTGACTCCTTGTGTTGAAAGTGGCTATAAACTACATAGTTGTGAAGTAAGGAGCAACAGGCTGCCATGAACCAACGTATTTTTTTCTGTCTTCAGTAGCCACTTCTTTGTGTCCTTCATAAAAAGGGGAACCATGAGCGTAACTTGCTAATATGATTCTAGCCAATGTAACTTAACATTTAAGCATTGCCCTTGAGCAGAAGGGGAACAAAAGTTGTGATTTTAAGATTACACCTCCATGCATATATCACAAGGTTGGGCGCTTTCCAAATTCCTTTAGTGGGTTTCAGGAGGTCCAACTTATGTGGCTGGCCTTATTTGCAAAGAGGAACTCTTTGTTAGGAATGCTATATGGATCTTTAAAACATATTATTGTTTATTAGTTTGGTGGTCAAAGCTACACATGGGTGCTGGGTGCAGATTTAAATTAATTCACATTTTTGCATGTGCATTACCCTCCTTCCCATGAGGATTTTAAAAATCAATCTTCTGCTTTTGGTGGTTTTTTGGGGGGAGGAATTTTGGTTGTTGTGTGGTTGCTACAGAATTTTGACCTCTGAAACCACTAAAAAAGTGAGTTGCAATGATGTAAGTCCAATTTAGCTCAATGTAGTTCACTAACAGGATGCCAGATCCTGTTGATAGACTAAACTAGTTCCCCTTGGCTGATGTTGGCTGGAATATATCTTAGGATACAATACATTTAGGGCTTGATTCCATTTTATTTGTGTGTATGTGTGTTTGCATTGTGAGTGATGCCTTTTGAATCTTCCAGACCAATAGTAGCAATGGGAGATGTCGCTTTTGCCAGCTCTCTAGATTTATGACCAGACCGACTTTTTTGTTAAATGAGGAAGGATATCGTTAACTAGCTGACATCTAAATTACTGGGCATTTGAGAACAGCTCTTGGAGATGAATGGATGCAGCATCCAAGAGACGTCTCTATATCAATCACACTCAGTTCACATTTTTTTGAGTTCTTGCTGCTGCGCTGACAGCTAGAGATTTGCTTCAAAAAAGTAATAATAAACAAAAATGGAGACTTCTCTAAAGCCGAGACAGCTGCTTTAGAAGAGAACTGCCCTTTATGCAAATATTGAACTTGAAAGGCGAAAGAATTTTACAATTGCAAACCAAGGCCTGAGATCAATAGGACAGAAAATTGTTACTTTGGTTCAGGGCTCGCTATCCTTTCAGTGGGGGTATAGAATGAAGATTCATTTTCTGATATATTATGGAAAGGCAGCTATCTACCTATGCCCTGAAAAAGGGGAGGGGGTGGTGGTGAAAAGGGGCTGTGATGGTTCCCCATAGTATCTCAATATGAACATTATAAACACATAGATTTTTAGGATAATTGGCACTGACCTCAATTATTATGGTTTCTGATAATGTCTGTTTACAGTGCACTGCTCACATATTCCTGTGGTGGTAATAATACTAATACTGCTAATAAAATGTTTTGTCTGTGATCTGCTTTCTTCTTTCTTCCAAATTAAACCTTTTCTTTTGCCTAGGATTTTAAATTTAACTTTTGGTTTCTAATTTATTTTAATTCTAGGTAGTTTTGTTTCTTTCTTGACTGATGTTTGCATTGATTTTTTAAAAAAAACATAGTATATCTAACTTTCTGTTCTCATGTAGAAGAATGTTTAATAAATATTTATGAAAAGGAAAACATGAATGAGGAGAAAAGAATTTTGCTTTTAATTTGACAGTACAACCCATGGTATTGTTCATGCATTCCAAGATTGTGAATTCAGGCATGTCAACAATAAAATAAGAATACCAAATATTGATTTATAGGAATGCAAGGGTTTTGCTTGAATCCTAAGGACAACAAAAAATTACCGGACATGTTGGAAGGCCATCTGCCTCCAAATGTTATTGGATTGTATTTGTCATTGTTCCCACCCAACATGACCGCTGGTCAGGGATGGTGGTGGTTCAAGTCCTCTGGAACTCAAGGTTGGGAAAGACTTCATGAAATGCAAATCTGCCTCCCAAAACAGCAGCCTTATCTTTAATACACCCTGCCCCAGTCTTAAAGTTCTCCTTTTTGCTTTTCCAATTATAGTAACCATATTCTAGCTCCCTGTTGAGTTTGATTTCTGCATCTTCCATGCCAAGAAGTAAAGAAAGAGCCCATTGGATATGTTATAGTCTCCATTCCGTGTCTTATAATAAAGAGGGGCCTCCATGGATAACAAAGTTCATGGAGGCTCAAGTCTCCTTATTTACAATAGCGTAATAAAACTGTTTCCCTTATATATAATGGCAAAATCAGGGTTTACGTTTGGGATGTTTTTGAATCCATGGAAAGCACTGATGTATACCTAAGTCATTTCTTCTTGATGCTGTAGTAGATGATAGGGGAAAAGCTAATCTGGAAAACTAATTCTGAGAGGGCTTTTCATGCAGCCAAAGGGAGTTTCTTATGATGGCAGTTTATCAGAAAGTAGGCTTCCAAATAGAAAAGTGGTTGTATCTTTCTCTTTTCCATTGCTTCTAGCTGATGGGAAAATCATGCAAAATCCCTATAATCACCACCTGAGGTGCCTATTGCCTTCAACACTGTTTGGAATGCTATGATAGAAGCCTTCTATATTTGGACCTGAGACATATTTCCTCAACATATGTTGACATTTTTACGCGTGGTTATTGCATTTCAAAAGTGTCATGTTTTCCAACACAGGACATCTGTGCTGATAGACAATGTTTGCGGAGTGTAAACATAAATTTAATTGAACGCACAATAAATATACCGATGTAGCAATGCATTTTCACATTAAATGTGAAGTATAGCCATGCTCACCCACTTAGCTGCGATTTCCAGCACATTGTCAACCCGGCATACATCATGTGGACTTGCATAAAATGAGATATGTCTGAAACACAAGCTTTTTCTTCATAGTTTCTTATGGTTTATGATTTAGTTTGATACACAAGTAAAATCAAATAAAAATATGACTATATGATCTGATGGTTCTGAGAGATCTCCATCTTTTTGTCTTTGCCATCATGTATTTTTAGTTTTCAAATAAGGGGATCCTTTGCTGTGACAATAATAGGTACAGGAAAGATGTAGAATGGGGAAACTTATCTTGGGTATGTATATGAAATACCACAGTGGTGTCACTAGAGGAGTGTGGAGGGTGTGGACTGCACTATATGGCATCATCAGAGGAGGTGACACCAACCATGGAGGGTTGGGAGAGAAGTGGAGAAGACAGGATGGAAAGCAACCAAATAATGTCAAGTGGCTGTTTTCTCTCCCTTGACTCAATTAAGGTTATAGGGAGAGAGCTCAAATGGATTTCTTTCTGCTTTTGTGACATACTTTGATTTGTGAAGATACTTTTGTGAACACTCTGACATGTGCAGTCCCACCACCCTCTAAGTCAAAACAAAGGAATTTATATATCATAAGCATATGGAATGTGAAGAAATCTTGTCAATTGTTTCACTCTCATTGAAGCATGCTATAGATCAAGGCTGCCCAATGTGAGATTCCTCACCTGTAAGAGTCTTTGCCTTAGGTATAGAACAAAATAGAAAGTGTATTTTGGTCACGTTTTGGTCAAGTCTGTATACAAAATTGTGTTGCTAAGTATGTATACCTAGCAGGCATGGAAATACTAGCTGATTGACCAAAGGGACCCAGGCATCAACCAACCCACCTATAGATTGATGTACCAAGATGCAGCCTCCTCCTCTTGTGCATATTCTCTGGGATTGTGTGTATACTGATCAGTTCAGGGGATTTGATGATGGCGGTGGTATCATATAAATTGGATAACAACCTGATCTTAAGTTATGTGTCATGCAAACTACTATGATGAAGGTTCAGATACAGGACTTGTGCTGAAGTCTATATTCACTTATTTTGGAAGTGAACCCTGTAGAACTCTGTTAAATAAGATCAATGGGACTTACTTCTCAGTAAATATAGAGCAGCACTGCTAATCCCTCATGTTGACTCAAAGCAGTAGGACTCACCTTTTGTCATTGGTTCTAAGTGTGTGTTGATTCAGTTCTCATCTCTGAAAGAAGGCCAAGTTCAGAGACATCTGCTTTTCTTGACAGGCATATGTGATTTGAGAAGTGGAGAAGATCTGATGCTGATATTCTGATCAATGTAGAAGTCGTGAGCATATGAGGGGGTGGGAAGCCTGCAACACCCACCATTCCACTTTCTTATTTTCCTTACATGGAAGGTGACTTTATGAAGAGATGATGTTCTAGGTCACATGGAAAACTTCTGTTGATAGAAGTACTTCTCTTCTTTTCAAAGTTGCCTCTGTGGATGGGTGACTAGACAGATTTGATTGACTGATTCTGGGGACAACATCTAATTCAGAAAGGTTCTAAAATATTCTTGATAATGAGGCATATCTATATTTGGTTGATAGAACATCCTCTGATGCTGAAAACCACATTTACACAGGGCATAACATTCAAATAAAAATTAAAGCCAAGTCTAACAAATTAAGAAAACATACATGCACAAGTTTCAAGGCATGAAGACTGAAGTAAATGCTCTGGTGTCTGAAACTCTGGGCCAGTCAGTGAGATCCCAGAACTCTACTTGTATACTGTATTAATTCTACAGTGCAAAGGTACCCCATAGCTACTGTTTCAGTGTAGCTTAATTGGGATAAATATTTGGAAGTGGAACTCACCCTCCTCCTCTTCCTCCTCTTCCTCCTCTTCCTCCTCTTCCTCCTCTTCCTCCTCCTCCTCCTCCTCCTCCTCCTCCTCCTCCTCCTCCTCCTCCTCCTCCTCCTCTTGCTATTCTTGTCCTGTTCATTGGAAAGATAATAAATATACAAGTTGTCTTTAAAGTGTCAGGTGCAATGCTTTGCAGAAAATGACCTGTAGAATTTTATATTACCAATTAAACTAAAACATTTATCCTCAGCATCACAGCAGACAGTTCTTTTGCATTTGCAATATCTTTGTTTGTCAAAGGTGGGCCAGACAAGCTATTGGCTTTAGCGAAATAGAATGAGAAAAATGTTTTATTTGTTGTGTTTCTACATTGTATATTTTACAGAAAGCTCTTACAAGGCAGCTTACAAGAAAAGTTAACGTGAAAACAGTTGAAGAAAAACAACAGTATCAGATTAAAAACATGCACAGTGGGTAGCACTAAGATCAATAGAAAGCATGGTGGAATAAAAAAGTATTTAGGGGAACTCAATAATTTTAAAGAAAGCATGCCTTTATGAAATCTTCGAATATGACATGACAAATAATATGTATGCAATGTATTCCTTTTTCTAGAAGTCTGTGAAACATAGATGCCTGAAACTTGGCATGATTACAAGGATTTGCAAAACTCTTCATTTCTACATCTGACCGTGTATGCTTAATTCTTACATATGTTTACATATTGCAAACAGGAGAGGGTGAATTGATGCTTTTTATTAGTAGGGTGAATCAAAGTGACACAAAAGCATGCAAGTTATTTTTTATGATATCTAGTGTTGAAATATTCCAAAGAACCTAGGTTCACAAATTTGGAAGATATTTTTGACTAATCCTAATGACCTCAATTTTATTATAGGCCACTGGCATACCCTCCAAAATTTCATAGATGAAAAACAGGACACATGTGGCCAATAAATGTCAGTACGGGGCCAAGATGGTAAAAGGAATGTATGAAAAAGAGATTGCTTTGGAGAGATAAGACTGAGCATATCTATACGAGCAGTTTAACTCAGGATGGCCAACAATTGACCTCATGGCATCCACAAGGGTCTTCTTGCTCACCATACAAGACAAAACTGCTTAATGATTTTTTGCCTTGTGTTAGACAAAGTTGAGGAATGCTCTAATGTTTCCCTGAAGCTCCATAGAAGCCCTGCATTTCAGGCTAGTGTAAAAGTTTGCCTGATTATGAATTGGAATTGGTCACACTGTTCACAAAGCTGTCTCACTATCCCTGGGATTCATGGTGTGAGGACAGGAGGATGGTCTCTACCTTGGTTGTTCTCTCATGGTTGTTGTGGTGGCTAAAGATCTACTAGCTATCCCTTGGCCAGCAATGATGCCCTGGGACAGCCAGGATTGATTTGGAGCTCTGTGGTCAACATTACAATGGTAACAGGACAACCAAGGTAAGGGTAGCCATTCAATGGGGCTGAACCCAGTTTGGCTCTACAGAGGGATGAAGGTGGGCAGTGGAGTCACCTCCAGGGTTGGTATTATGGACCAACTCTCGATTTTCCTGCCCATGTAGATACACACTCTGTCCTCTCCAAACCCTGGCTGAACCTAGTTTGTAGTAACTGAAAGTCTCCTTCAGTGCCCCTATATCATTGCTAGGTTGTGAGGAATGCTTGGAGCTATAGTGCCAAATCATCCAGAAGGCCACACTTTTCCTACCTGTAACTTAGAAAATTTAAACTTAACAAAAAGTGCAGTTCTTAAAGACTTTATAGGCCATTAGCCACAAGGTTACAGAAAGCTGCTTTTCAGCAGGAGTGCTTCCTGTTGTAGAGGGATTAGTGATTGCATCGAGGATATCTACACTAACGCCATGGCTCTCTGGGGACTCTCCAATGCAGTTACCTCTGTGTAAATTTGCTTGTACATGTTTCAGACTCCTGCTTGGAGCTCAGTGGGAAGTCTCTGTATAGGGTCAGCAGTTCATGATCCGACTTATAAATATGTTAGATAATAGACTTCTTTGGGTTATGTCACCTGCAAGAGCAGTCTTAGCAAACACAGGGAAATCTCCTGAATGGCACCAGAAAGATTTACAATTATTTTTCTCTGTGCTTTGGATTGACAGTTGTATTGATCCTTCCCTTTCATCTTGGCAAGCTGCAAAAGAGCCAACCTAGGCAAAGCAAAACAAAAACAGATTTTCTAAGTCTGGGGTAGATATTGAAGAGAGAATCAAACTCCTGAAGAAAAATATACTGGTATTGCCAATGAATAGAGGTTACAATAGTAACAATATAGAAATCTTTCAATAATTCTTCTAATGCACATAGAAATACATCAGATCTCTCTGTGTATTTTTTCACTTTCATTAAGAGAGTTGAATAATTGCTTTTCTGTTCCAACATATATGTGATGACTAGCTCAGGGAAGTTACTCAAAGGGAGGATTCCATACACTCTATCCCTTCCAAAACATTGGTCTGCAATAGCAGAATGGCTACAAATTACTTCCAGTAGAAGAATACCAGGCTTTACTTTCACTAGATGACTTGAAAGAAATTTCCAGGCTGTTCAATCCCTTGTTGGGGTAGTTGAGGCTATTGAAAAAGTTTTCCACTTCTCGCCTGATCTTCCTGACTTCCAAATATTCCTCATAAGTTTGCTGACATCCCTAAATTTCCTTCTCCTTAAAGTAGGGGTTGGTAAAAAGTGGCCAATGGGGCTCATGTATATATCTATTGTTTGTTTTTAATATTTTTTTACTGAAAAAAACTGCACAAAACATGGCTATCTGGAAAAAAAAGTCACACTTTTTAATATAAAATTCAGTTTTATTTATTTATTTATTTACTTTACTTGTATACCGCTCTTCTCAGCCAATTAGGTGACTCAGAGCGGTTAACAATAAGAAGCAGCAAAAATTCAAAACAACACCATACAGCCATTTAAAAAACAATTGACACACTAACACATTAAGCAAATAACATCAGTGACCATCAATAACATCAATAACAGTTCAATAGCGTCTCATAACTAAAATCATAATCCAAGTTCGTCATCCGTTGTTCCGATTCCTATAATTCATTGTAGTTCATTGCACTGCCTGTTCAAACGCCTGTTCGAATAACCAGGTTTTAACTTTCTTCCGAAATGCCATTAATGAGGGGGCTGATCTGATGTCTATGGGTAGGGCGTTCCATAGCCGAGGGGCCACTACTGAGAAGGCCTTGTCCCTCGTCCCTGCCAACCGCGCCTGAGTTGTAGGCGGGATTGAGAGCAGGGCCTCCCCAGAGTCCTGGTGGGTTCATAGGCAGAGATGCGTTCGGATAGGTATCTTGCAATTATCCCATATCTGATATCCTATACTATCTACTGACTATTTTCTCAAAATACTTTGGGAAGGATAAATGCAGAATGAGAACAGTATTGTTAGGGGTTCACTATTATCCAAGGTTTCAGGCATCCAAGGCTGGGTCTTGGAATGTATCCCCTATGGATATGTGTGTGTGTGTGTGTGTGTGTGTGGGGGGGGTCCACACAAAAATAATACCAGACAATGTTTTTATTGTAAGCTACCTTGTGGATTTTTAAGAAGGATAGATAAGAGGATAGAAGAGGATATGGATTGGCTTAATGTTTCTATATGCTAATTTATATCCCTTAACATAACAATAATGGAGAAGACTGCAAACTGGTTACTTTATATCTGTTCATTCTGATGTCTACATACTGCTGATGGATAGTTTCAAATCTTCTATTGTTGCTTCCATGATTTTAAATAAATCTTCACATTGAACTGCACTTCAAATAAGAGATGCCTTCAAAAAGAAGAATGCCATTGTAAAGTAGGACACATGGCCACTTTAGGCCTAAAAGGAAGGGTAGAAATATTTTTCATAGATTCATTGTGCACACAAGTGTTTGGAGTGGGCACTGTTAAAGCATCAATTGAATTCATATTCAAACTGAATTCAATGGCCAATAGAAATCCTGTTTATTTTACCAGTTTTTTTATATAATGGTAAGCTGTAGCATTGCTTACACATTCGCATATACTAATGCAGAGAGAATTTATGGCGTAACCATTGTGCCAGTGAATGGCTATTGAAGTGGAATATATTTTTCCGGCTTTCCATTTTGATCAATAGGTTAATTAAAGGTCTGTTTTGTAAAACACAAACATGCAAAACCACTCCTACACTCACAGTTCTATATTATTGATTATTTTCATAATTAAAACACAACCAGTTGTAAATATCACCCAATTCAGATCCAATGCCTTCATTCATATGCAGCCAAGAACTGTACACCTACCCCCGAAATCCCATTTTTCTTGTTTAATCCAAGGCAGCAAAGCAAGCTGGCAGCACTTAACGTGATTATGTCAACTTCTCACACAAGTTAGCTTCCAGCTGAGGGAGCTGACGTGAAGCGTCAATACGCCAGGGCTAATTATATTGATGGAGAAAAAGTTACCTTTCCTTTGAGTGCAGCAAATGTTTCCCATGGATAAAAGCTTGCTTTGCACCTTCTGTGATCTTACCCCAAAAGATTTCACAGAGTGGTTAGAAATCTCTGGTGCAATGTAATTACAATAATATATATGATTTAGCCCTCATTGTCTGACAGTTTGACCAGGAATTAAACAGGGGAGCTCTGAGGACTCTGTCATTTGATCACAATCATACTGTATGTTGTCCCCTGTATGTTTACGGTCCAACCTGTGGACTTCATCTTGGATGGAGTGAAGTGACTGCTTCAGATAGTATCTATTGGGTGTAGCAGTGGTTTCTATTAGGCCTGATCAATTATCCTGCTACCTTTGATGAAGTGGAGGAGCACTAGTATCTAGAGGTGACGAGTCAGGAACATCCCTGGCTCTGTGATTTTAAGGCCAAAATGGGAGACCTAGGAATGATTATTGTGATGACTCAGGGTCAATAGTCAGGTGTGTATCCTTGAGAGGTGGACATCTAAACTTTGCTTAAATTTTCTCTTCACTGGAGGTTTTTAATGAGTGGTTGCATGTTCATCTCTCAGGGATACTTTGGTAGTAGATTTTTTTTTACTGGCAGTGGATTGGCTAAATGGTACTGAACTGTCTTCTAATTCTATGAGCCCATGATTCCATGTGATGTTACAAGGGGTGGCCTTTGGTGATTTCACTAATCATCAATCACATTTGGACAGAGGGCCTCAGTCAAAAAGAAGCTATCAAGTTCAACCAATCAGGAAATGCATACAAAAACATTTTTCAGGATAGCACTTTCACCCCAAGATTTCCTTCCCTTAGTTCTGAGGACTAAAGATGCAAGTTGAGATTCTAAGGCATATCAATAATAATTAGTAGTAACAGTGTTCAAGAAAAAAATGAAATGGTAGTCCAAATGGTGTTTGTATGTGACATTGAAGGCTGAGGGCACCGTCCCCTCCTTCACGCCAGGCCATAAACAAATAAACAGCTTGGACCAGCCCTGAGAGCCCAATTCAAAGGCTACTCATGTTGCCTCCTCTTGCATGAACATATGCTGGACTGAAAACCTTTTCTATGTGGGGAACATCAGAAGTTGTGTTGTGCTATATGTTCATTTTATGCACTGATTTAGGCACTTATGACACAAAGTGCCTAAAACAGTGCATAAAATGAACCTATAGCACAATAAGCCAGCCCAAGTCCCTTTAGGGAGATGGAGGCAGGGTACAAAAATAAAGGTATTATTATTATTATTATTATTATTATTATTATTATTATGTTTTGTGAGAGACCTCTCAGAATTGTTCATGGTGGTTGGACATTTTGGGAAATGTGACACCAAATAGTGGAATTTTCATGTGCTTGGAAATATATCTCTCATGCCAAAGACTTCTTTCTACATTTTAGCTAAGCTTACTAAGCAAATAGCATATTTTGAATAATACATTTTTGTATTATTTTGTACCTCTGAGGATGCTTGCCATAGATGCAGGCGAAACGTCAGGAGAAAAATTGCCTCCAGAACATGGCCATATAGCCTGGAAAAACCTACAACAACCCAATACATTTTTGTTTTACATGACAAGTGTGGTTTGCTGCAAAAACTTTATAGTATAGAGCAGTGGTTCTCAACCTGTGTGTCCCCAGGTATTTTGGCCTACAAGTCCCAGAAATCCCAACCAATTTACCAGCTGTTAGAATTTCTGGGAGTTGAAGGCTAAAACATCTGGGGACCCACAGGTTGAGAACCACTGATACAGATTGTTGTAGTCACACGGCTTTCAACATATTCTGTTCCACTGCCTCCCCATACAAAACATCATGTGATCAATGATTTGGACATATAGGAATATATAATATAATGAAATACAAATACGTTTTTATTTGCTTTGATTCCCACTGAGGCCTAGTAGGATGCCACAATGAGAAATCTCATGTCATTTATATAACTTTTAAAACTAGCTCATAAACAAGTACTGTATCAGGTGTCTTGTTCTGATTGCCTTCACCTGCATATCCAATACAGTGAAAAATCAGGGACTTTTTAGTTCTGACAATCTGTTAATGGAATGTGTCCTCTGGGACATTGAGTGAACATGAGCTCTTTTGGGCACCAGGTGAAGATCTTTTTATTCCCCTTGAGTTTCGGTTTGGGGTATGTATTTTTAAAATTTCTGTCCACTATGCTACTTTATGACTGGTAGGAACATCAGAACCAGCCTTACATCAAATCTTGACATTGATTCTACAGTGTTGTCAATGTTGCCCTTGTAGTGACTTCCAAGGGATTCCATCACACTTGTTGGAGATGCTGAGGTCTAAACATGGAATTTATCATGTGCAAAGCGGCATTCTTCCCACTGAATTATTATCTATATTGCAATTTATTTATTTTATGCGTTTATTTTTGAAAACTCACACATTTTGATACATGTATGAATATGCATATGTGTATGTGTAAATACACCATAGTGTTTAAACATCATATGATTTTTGTTTTTCACTTTTTAAAAAGTTAATTTTTATTTCTGGTTTTTGAGAGTTGTATCTTGCTAAGAAAGTGCTTCTATATGTATTTTTTCAAGTTTTGATTATATATAGACTCCAATAACATCTCTAGATTCCTAACAGAATATCTGGGAAATGAACATTCCCAGAGGTTATAGTTTGTTCTTTCAGTAATCGGAATTACTTGATTACAGTTTCTAACATTCATGTCCTGCCTTGGGAATTGAAGTTTAGCTCTCCTTTGCTGCAGAGATTAGGGAGAGAAACAGCAAAGGTTTCGGCAACAGCTGCTGTCCTTAAATTGCTGGTATTTGTCTAGTATCAGAATGTTCCCATCTTGAAATATGAGATTGGGAAATGTCAGTGGCTATTTATTTCTCCAGTGGTAAAAGTGGCACTGTTAAATAAATAAATAATGAGGAGACAAGGCAGCCCAATTTCTCCAGACGACTCTCCTTTCCCCTTAACTTTCAAAGAATTCAAAGTGCAAAGTTTGATCTTTCTAATAGCACTCTTTGCCTCCCTGTTTTCCCTCCCTCCTCGCCTCCTCCTTCCCTCCTCCCTTGGACAGAATACAACAGTAACTCAGTGGTAGAACATGTGCCTTGTATTCAGGAGAAATTAGATGGAGACAATAATTAATTAGGTGATTCAATGGCCCAGCTAGATGTAAGATCTCTTCTAATGATACAATGGCTTGAAAGATACACCTTGATAGTATATTTGATGGAATATATATGATCTCATTGTTTGTGTTGGAATCAATGTAAATAAAGCTTTTTCACATCCTACTTCCATTTGTCTTCTAGTAGTAGTGAAATGCTGAATAAAGAGAAATGGCATGAAACTATTGCTTTCACTCAGGCTAGTGTCTGTTATTTGAATCCTGGGTTTTGGTGCAAAGGGACATGGAACTTTTGGGGGTCAGATGGCGAGAGGAGGAGGTTTGACTGCAAAGGAAGGAAACCCAAACGTATGCCACTGCTTCAAAGACAGATTTCTTGAGCAGTTCACAGATAAAATCCCTAGGGGAACATAAAAGTCTTGGCATCTGTACTTTGTTTTGGGAACAAGTCTTCTGAAGAGCTATCTTGTTGCCTAATGAACTAAGAATCAAAACCTTGGATTGCATTACTGTTTTGATTCCTTATCCCACTAGAGTCTCTTATCAAAATGTGGTCTCATTAAGTTCAAGTAGCACTCTTCAAAATGCAATTTAAAATGTGTTGAACTAACTCAGAATAAATGGAATATAATTATTTGGAAAAAAAAACCCCCACCATGATCTCAATTTATGCTGCAATTTAGCAAGTATGACCAAAAGTTTGTATTTTGCATTTATGAAACCTGCATGTATTACTGATCAGGTCAGAGATCACTGTTTTTGCTAGCTCATGTGTTCACACAAGTGGCTTCAGAGCACTCCTCAGAACTCAGTGCATCATGTTCAGTGGATAAGATGAACACCAGTTTTGCAAATTGCTAGTCATGAGAACTCCTCCTCAGTTCCACATCTCATTCCCCTAAGTTTGGAGTCAATTACTGAAATAAGTTGTAGACAGGTGAACAAATTATTTTATCTTACTGTTGAACTTACTGATCAGTCAGTCAAACAAGAACATAATCTGGCTTTTAGATGTTTGCCAATAGCTTTGTTTCACGTGCCTGCATGTATTTATAAATATGTCTGCATGGCAACTGGATAAGCAGTTTTCTTGTCACAGATAGCACTTCCCATACAAATGCAGGATATAGTCTCAGGCCTAAACCTGACTGTTGTTGTGAATTTCCCATTGATTCCATAGGACTGATAATTCAATTTATGCTTTTGAGTCTAGTTGCACCATTCTATGACATGTTTGTTTCTGGATAATTTTAACTAAACATCCTTCCTGATTAATAGCGAGTCATGGCACATAGATATGGAAGGGATAACCATTAGAAGGCTAACATTCTGGGGAGTATGACCAGATCCTGGAAAATAACTATTTGTAACTACACCTCCACGGATTCCCTGTTCCAATGGCTCTGAGTATGACCCTTCTTGCATTCCCTTTTCCTTGTCTCATGTTTCACTGCATCCTTCTACCTCTCTTCTCTAGATGGCATGGGTAACACACTTCTGTCTTTTTTCATAACCACCTTTACTCCTGTTACAATTAATAGGACTAAGGACCTCATCATATTTGCCACCAAAATCACCACAAATGGTGCCCAGAGTGGGGCATGGGGAACCCGTCGTCCTATGATCTGCATTGCCTAGTTTTCCATTTACCCATCCCATGGAGGGAAGCGTTTGCCACCCAGCTTTCCCTCATTGATCTTAATGCAACACAGGAAGCCTTGTATGTTGCCTCATTGTTGTCGGACACCAGTTCCTCTTCAGTTTTGCCACAGAGCCCGTTGGAAGTAGATGTACATTGTAGAATGGGAGCCAGTGGGTTCCGTGGCAAAACTGAAGAGGAAGCGGCAAATGCCATTGAATCTGGACCTTCTAATTAGGTCCTGAAATAATAATAATAATAATAATAATAATAATAATAATCTTTATTTGTATTCCACCCTTTCTCCCCTTGAGGAATTAGGCTGGTTTCCAACAAACAAGATAAGCATTCAATGTCAGCATCAAAGACAATAATCATAAAAATTTAAACAGAAAAAAATAAATTACAACACTAAACATTATACGGCAAGAAGTTAACACTAAGCAATTCACATCAGATTATAACAATTTAAAAGTTAGCCTAGCCAGGGTGTCATACCAGTTCCATTCCGTTGTCCATACTACAGATTCTATACCTCCTCATTATATGTTTATGAGCATAGAAGAATTTTAAGCTATTTTTAAAAAGAAACTAAGGAGGAGGGCACTTTGATCTTTTTGGGGAGGGAGCTCCAAAGGTGGGAGGTGACCACTGAGGTGGGAGGTGACCACTGAGAATGCCCTCTCTCTTGTTCCCATCAGTTGTGCTCTTGAGAAAGGAGTGGGATTGAGAGCAAGGCCTCCTCTGCCAATTGGGGAGCCCAGGCAGGCTTGTAAAAGGAGATGTGATTTGCTAAATTGGGTCCAAAGTTACTTTAAAGGAGTCTTGTAACTTTGCTTCCCCTTCCAAGTCCTTCATCTTCATAAAATGACACAAATTGTCTTGTTTTTGCCAGAGCAACCAATTCTTCTAGAGACATATGGGAAGTACTTTGGATTAGTCCTAGACAATCCAGTAACAATAATCATGGTTTTGCTGCATTAATTGCTTCTGTTGTCTAGGTTTAGATTACTCTTGGCTATGTTAGGTGCAAGAAAGGACACAGGGCATCCATTTCTGTTTCAATGGAGAGGAATCTCTCTTTCTTTCTCTGTTTTGTCAAGTGACCTCTGCGGAACATAAAAGGTGACACCATTATGCCACAGAAAAATGGAAAGTCCCAGAAGAGCTTGTAAATATTTGGTGTATTTTAGTTTGCTATCTCCTTTCTCTTATCTTTCTGAATGCTAAATAAGCATATATAAAAAGATTGATAAGAAAAAGAGACAAGGACAGGATCAACTGGTGCAGTTGGAGCCAGACATAGTTCATTACATGTTATAACTCCCATAAAATAGGTTTATATCACTTTTGACTCATTGGTTTCAATTAGAATTAGTTGTGAATAACATTGGCTCCAATCCATTCCCATTCTGGATGCTGAAATTTGAATTGGATCTGGAGCCTTATGCAATTTTCTCATGCTGTCTGAACCTACTCTAGAATACAAATCATAGTTTGCATAGGGATGGCAAATTTAGGATATCAAACCACAGTTTGTGCTAATTGTGATTAACTCCTGGTTTTTGAAAAGTTACACAGGTTTCTGAAGCTATTTTGGGAATAGAGTTAATCAGTTTAGATAGCTCCCATCTAACAGGGAACAACTTATATTAGGAACCTCATCACATGGAGATCATTAAGCCAAGGGACAGCAGGGGCATCTGTGGGGCAGCATAGAGAATCTGTCAGCCAGCAGGTTAAATAGTTGGGCAGCACCTCTTATCACTCTCTTACCATCCAATGCTGAAATCTGTCAGGCCCTGGCTAGATCCCATGCTGTCCCTGGCTTTTTCTATGAGAACATGGATAGTTACCAAGACTGCTGCTTAGCATGCTACCAATACGCAATGTGTACGGAGCCAGCATGGAGCCTCACTGGAAGTAGCCCTGCGTCATGTGATAGGCTCTGTTGGGCTCTGTCCTGACTTCATCTTGGCAGCATCCTAGGATGGTACTGAAATACCATGTGATGGTGGCATCAATCCACTTTGGATTTATTGACCCAGGATTTATTGACACCACTGCCTTGGGTGTGGTGTGACTTGAATTGAGGTGCTATGTACAAGCAGCAACTTCTGTTTGATGAAGTTGTTTCCTAGCTGGGACTGAATGGCAAAAAATGCAGTTGGCCTTCTTGTAGTATACAAAAGAACTAAATACATAATGGGACAATTGGCACAGAACCTAATAGTATTACCATTTTGTGCTCCCCAAACTGTTGTTTAAAGTAATACTGTTTATATGATTTATCCCTTCCTCTCTTAAACATATAATAATTCAGAAGAGGTGTTGTTTGAGAATGCTACAACTATTTTATTTAAATCCAATGATTTGCAGAAGACTGAAATCTCAGTAAAGTGGAGAAGCCATAATCATCTGTTGAGCTCTACAGGAGGTCCTAATCCCAAATCCAAATGGGACACTACTTAGAATTTCATAAACAGCATTCTCATATATTTATCCCAGCAATATCTACAGTTGATAACAATGATACAAACTCATTTTGTTTCTCCTTGTTTTAGTGTCTAAGCAGAACCATTACAGAATGAAAGGAGATGGTTAAAACCTTTTTTTACAGAATATTCTTTTCTTCCATTGGGACTTAGATGGTATTAGCAAAGTAATCAGATATTGAGGCAAAAGATAAACACTCAGAAGCACTATATATACTGCCATATAATGCAATTTGAAATTGCATTATATGGTCAGTGTAGAGTCATATAATGCAGTTCAATGCAGTTAAGTTGTGTTATGCGAGTCTACATTGATCACATAATACAGTTTCAAACTGCATTATATGGCAATGAAGTTGGGGCCAGGGACATGTATCTCAAATGTGCATGGCATCAAACTTAAAAAAAAAAACCAAACTCAGCGAGACTATTTTTGCATAACTGTGGCAGGAAATGCTGCTCTTAATTTAGAAATATTATGTAGTTATGTGCAGAATGTAGAATTAGGTTAATTCCCCCCACCCCCATGACTATTTCATTACATTATATTGCATCAGCTCATTTGGCTATATTAATCCCATAATGATATATTAACCAACTTGGGTTGGCCTTTGATTTCAGGATTTGTTTTAAATGTCTAATAATTAGCCAAAGGAAAGAAACCAAACTTTTAAAGGAAGAATTAAGAAAAGAGAGACAGGCCCATGCGATCATTTCCAGTGTAGAGGAAACAAAAAAGGAACTCAGCTCACAAAGGCAACAATCCAGCTCTCAGCAGTGGCAAAGAGGCTGCTTGTGTGGAAGGCAGTCCTGGAGAAATGGGGGACTTCCGCAGATGTGAGAGTGGAAGAAAGATGCATGGCATAACAAGAAGCCATAGAGATCTGAATAAGATGGCTGATGTAATCAAAACAGTGTTCTGCTGTATCCTTCTGGTGCAGAGTTTTTAGATGTCATTGGTTTAGTTCAGTGAATGAGAGCACAGTTTTCTTTTCATTAAGGCTAGGCACAGAAGCTGAAACGAGCTTGTGACTCACAATTTCTGTTTCGTTTGGAAGTGGAATAGGCCATAATAAATTTTAGGATTAGATTGGCTCTAGGTTCAGGATGGTGAACTGTAGCCCTGTAGTCATATGTGCCTCCCCAAATTGCTTTTTGTCACCTGCTTCCAACATCCCCAAACAACCTTCATTTTTTTCTGGCAAAAGAAGGAAAATTCTTTCCTGTGGAAGCCTCCAGGAGTAACTTTTCACCTTTTCAATAAATTATATGCCTCCTTTTAAAATGTATTTAGAATTGGGTCTCATCTCTAAGATGTCTCATTTTGTACGTATAGGTAAATACAGGAAATCCAAAACCTGCAACAATCTGAAATCCAATGCTTGAGACTTTTGGTCTCAAGCATTTTGGATAAGAGATTCGTAGTCTACCTTTTTGTTTGTTTGAATACTTACTTACTTACTTACTTACTCACTTAAATAAATGGACATGGTGCATTAAGTTATCTTGACAGAGCAGAAAGCTCCAGAAAGCCCACCTCTGCCTCCTCGTTCCATATGTGCATATACAACATACTGCTCAGATGCCAGCTCACAGATAATTTACTGGGCAGAAGATTGGGTTTTCTTTGTGTCAAAAGTGACTTGAGAAAGTCACTTCCGATGTGAGAGAATTGGCCGTCTGCAAGGACATTGACCGGGGAATGCCCAGATGTTTGATGTTTTACCATCCTCATGGCAGGCTTCTCTCATGTATCCACATGGGGAACTAGAGCTGACAGAGGGAGCTCAACCCACTATCCCTGGATTTGAACTGCTGACCTATCGGTCATCAGTCCTGCTGGCACAAGAGTTTAACCTATTGCACCACCAGAAAATGGTGGGAGTGAGATAGTCGAGAAGCATCCAATTGTGTACCTTCAGATGTATGAACCAAGACAATGTCATCTTCCCAGGCCTTGAGAGGACCCCTGAGGGTTGGAGCAAAAGTGACAGCCCCAATGTATCCTGAAACCTCTGTTTCTAGGGCTTGCTATCTGGTGACTAATTTGAGTTGTTTAATTTGCATTCATGGACACATAGGGATGAAAGAGTGAGATGTTCATCTCAGTATAGTTGTGAATGGAGAACGTGCTTCCAAGTAGCATTTTTTTTTCATGTAAGAGTATTGTTTGAGAATAAATTAGAATTGCTCAATAGGTCTGCGTGAAACGATCTAAGGGGCAATTTAGACATTACTTTGGTTCCAGCCTATGGAGTAAAGCAACAGGACACCCGCTTTTAAATAATTAACACAAACAGACTTTATTAACTACATAATCCTAGGTAGGATTTGCAATGTAAAAAAGCTGCTATTCTGTTTACAGTGTCCCACTTTTCATTGTAAGCATATTAACTTCTCAGTTTATGAGATGATAGTGCTACTCTAGATGAAGCAAGGGAACCTGGTCAGGACTTGGAATTCAATATGGAGGAAAGGGAGATTTAATTTTCCCCTTCCACTGGTTGTTCCTCATGTTCTGCAATTTATAGTGCCAAAACATGATCTGTTTATATAAGTAAAGCTCTTTTTGCTTTGATATGCTCAGGTGTAGGACAAAGAGCTGAACCAGATGCAGCCGAAATATTATAGTTCTACACATGAGAATCTAAAACAGGATCAGGTCCTCTGTGTCTTTTTTTAAAAAATGCAGTTGCTAGTTATGTCCTATAATATGTGGAGTTTCGCTGTAAGTAAAATCAGGAATACTTTTGGCATGTGTGAAGCAATCCGAGATTCTGCCTGGGTTCAAGGAGCAAATAAATTAACCAAAAATAATAATAAAATAAATGAACACAACAACCCAAAACTTATTGCTTTGATCTAAGCTTGCAAAAAAAAAAAAACCCAACAAACACAAACTGTTTCTGATCTATGCCCCCATTGCATCTTTTGACCCATAATTCCATTCATTATTCCTTTTGCTTTAAAAGGTGTATTATTGTTTTTTTTTTCTGAAAAAAATCAGATGTCCATGTGTGTGACCTCTCAAAGGTCATTCTAATTCCTAATATGGTGTTGTAGTTTTTAATTTTGCTCATATTAAATAAAATATTAATTTTGTATTAAAATAATTTTTTTAAATAAGACAGATAGTGAGGACTCTTCACACATTTTTGGGAGGCTTCAAACAATGGCTTCAAACTACAAGAAAGGAGATTCCATCTGAACATGAGGAAGAACTTCCTGACTGTGAGAGCCGTTCAGTAGTAGAACTCTACCCTGAAGTGTGGTGGAGGCTCCTTTTTTGGAGGCTTTTAAACAGAGGCTGGATGGCCATCTGTCAGGGGTGCTTTGAATGCAATATTCCTGCTTCTTGGCAAGGGGTTGGACTGGATGGCCCATGAGGTCTCCTCCAACTCTATGATTCTATGATTCTAGGTGAGGAGAAATAATGCTTGGCAACCTTTAGCACAGCAGGTTAATTCACCAGCTGCAGAACATCTTGTCAATTGAAAGATTGACAGTTTAAGCCCAGGTCGCGATGAGCTCCTGGCTGTCAGCCCAGTTTCTGCTCACCTAGCAGATTGAAAACAGCAATGTGAGTAAATAAAAAGGTACCTCTTTAAGCGGGGAGATAGTATAAGGTGCCCATAAGGATATGCTGGCGATTTGATTGGGAGGACATCTATGGACAACAAAGCTCCTTGACATGGAAGATGGAGTGACAACCCCCCCCCCCCGCCATGGCCAGAGTCGAGCACAGCTTCCAGATGCCAAAGATGGAAAAAGATGGGAAAGCCTATACCTCTGTTTATGTATTGTCTGTCCTTGTTAATTGTATAACGGCATTGATTGTTTGCTGAATATGTGTAGATAGGGCAGAATATCAATAAAGTATATTATTATTGCCTAAGAAAACCTATGAAATTTATGTTGTGACCATAAGTTGACCACCAAGTTGAAGGCACTAACACACATGGATCTGGTCATCAGTTTATAGAGGGATTCACAAAGACTTATTTCTTCAAGCATTCCTCTCCCACATACATAAGATGAATCCAGTTTCTGACTGGTTCTTTCACTGTTCCTACAGAATATTCTTTCAGCATGTAGTTTCCATTCAAGACTCCATGAAAGGAAACTCTTTTGCCTCGGTTATATGCTGCCAATTCAAAATACTCCAGATGGAATTGTTGTTCATTCACCCATTCTCTCCTGCAATACGGCATACTGTCATACTGAAGTTTTCCAATTCTGCAAGATTCAGCGCCCTTCTTTGTTCTTTCTTTCAATTTTCGATCACTTTTACTGCTACAGCGACTTCCCTTTTATGCTTTCATAGTTTGAAATGCATGGTGTATTTTTTTAAAACCAGAAATAAGGAGGAAAAAATCAATAAAACATTCAAATCCGAATGTCTCAAAGCACAAAGAGAGAACCACAAACAGAGAGGTGAGGATGGTGTGAGATGCAGTTGTAAAATACTTTTAAAAGGTCCGTAGGGTTCCATGAGAACTATGGATTGTTTAGAGATATGCACCCAGTTGCTTTCTTTTACTTCCTACACTTAGAATAAGTCGGAAACCACGTTTTGCTTTGTTCAAGTAACTGGAAAAAAAGTCATATTATTGTAGGACAAAGGGAAAGTACTTTATTTATAGTTCTCTTGATGACAGAAAAGCTTGACCCCGAACTGAAGCTTTTCTCTTTATGTAGGTTATGAAAATGCAGTGTAGCATGCCAGTGTATTGAAGCTATCCACTTCTGTGTAGATGAATAGCAACGAAACATACAACCAACCATGTCAGAATGGTAAATATTACAATTAAAGGAAAAGAAGACAGCTGCTTTTACTGTATGCAGGGGTGCAGAAGAATAGGCAGTAGGTTGGACAGATTTTGTTTTTATGCACACTCACAAATGTTGATGGTTACTGTCAGATTGTTTTTACCTGACACGTTGAAAGATATCCCTAAGACAGACACAAAAGGGGTAAGAGTCCCTTTACTTGGAACAGAAATGACAGCAGATATGATCGGAACATGAAACACTGAGAATTGCTAGAACTCAGATGATTTGGAGAACAGACTAGGATGAAACCAAAAAGAGATTTGGATCACAGGTAGTGACAGATGCTTTTGGAATCCATCCTTCCCCTGAGCTGTCTATCTTCTAAGACAAGCCTAAGAAAGGATGAAAAGTTGTATAAACTATATTCACTAATTATTGTATGGGTCTGTACTGTTTCAGTAATATGTGTTTGCTTTGTGGATATACGTGAGCAATTCATTTGTATACTACAACCAGTCAGTCATAAATAATTGTATGTTTTACACCAAAAACAACTGTCTTACAAAAGCAGTGGGCAAACCTGTGTTTCTCCAGATGTTATTGATATGGATCAACATATTTACCTGCATTTTTGGACTGGATATTTGCTATGGCTTGGCTAATGTCAGGGTTGGGAGAGCTACACAGATCTCCCATGAAACTTTAAAGCAGTGTTTCTCAACGTGGGAGTTGGGTCCCCTGGGGGAGGTTGCGAGGGGGTTTCAGAGGGGTTGCCAGAGACCATCCAAAGACCATCATTTCTTATGGTCTTTGGAACCCCTTTGGCAGAGAAGGCTGGAGATCTCTGAAGGCTGAAGATTCTCTTCCTTTTTGGAAAAAGACTATAAATCCCAGCAACTACAACTCCCAAATGTCTATTTTCCCCAAACTCCACCAGTGTTCACATTTGGGCATGTTGAATATTCATGCCAAGTTTGGTCCAGATCTATCATTGTTTGAGTGCTCACTGGATGTAGGTGAACTACAACTCCAAAACACAAGGTCAGTGCATAAACTCACTAAACTACAAACCCCAGAATTCTGTAGGAGGCAGAAACTGGATTTTAAGTGGATTTTTTTTCTTTAGTGTGAGAAGTAGCACAACTATAAAAATGTGCTCCCAATGCTCTTCTGAAATGTGAGTGAAACATACTATTAATTTATAGAGATGGGCTGTAATTATCAGTATCAATGCATGTATAAATGAACTAAATGAGACGAGACACCTTGTATTCAAGAAAAAACTTCACGTAAAAGAAAAGTGCTCTTATTGGAAAACAGTGTGGTACAAAATGGCAGACACATATATCATAAATGTATCTCACTAAATTGCTCTACAGTGAGAAAATGAAATGGATTATTTTATGGCTTTTTGCCATGATCACTTTATTTGACTGTAGCTCCCTAAATTACTTCACCTTTTATATTGGTTTTAGAGAGGTTATAAAGATTTCCACTTCCTCCTCCACTCGATACCGAATTGAAGGAATCTGGGAGGAAGATGAAACAATAATTGGCAGCGATATTAACAATATGAAATATCCTTTACTAAGGGCTATCTCAAACATTCTGCTTCCCCAACAAATGAAAAGAGATTTTGTCATGATCCTCATTCAGTGGATATTGTGGCCAATGTCCCAGCCTGAAACTGGTTCCTGGGGTGTTTGTGTAGGTGCTGCACAGTGAGACTGGTTTGTTTTAATCCACTTCCAAACTGGATTATAATGTCTGTGTAGAAGCACTTTTAGTGTGATGAAAAAATTGTTTTAGTGTGATAAAAGGCTTTGGTTACTGAACTTTTCCATAAATCTTTGTTGAGTTGTCTCTTACTTGAGTTTATTTTTGAAGTTCTTATGTTAAAAACTGTGACCATGGAGACAAGGTAGAGTGTCTATTGTAAGAGGTCTTCCCCCAGGTTTTGTACATGTTTAAATTTTGTTTTTCAGGTAGAGGATTTATTCTTTCAGCATTTTACTGACTTGCCTCCCTTGTGTAGAATGCTTTAGGGCAGCGTTTCTGAATTGGGGGTGTCAAAGGGATCACCAAAGACCATCAGAAAACACAGCATTTTCTGTTGGTCATGGGGTTTCTGTTTGGGAAGTTTGGCCCAATTCTTTCACTGGTGGGGTTCAGAATGCTCTTTGATTGTAGGTGAACTCTAAATCCCAGAAACTACAACTTCCAAATGTCCAGTGAATGAAAATACATCCTGCATTGTGATTCATAACAGTAGCAAAATGACAGTTATGAAGTAACAACAAAGATAATTTTATGGCTGGGGGTCATCACTACATGAGGAACTGTATTAAGGGGTCATGGCATTAGAAAGTTTGAGAACTACTGCTTTAGGGTGTTGTTGGTAAGCGGCAACATGTAGGATATTAGAAAGTGACAAGCAGGTATCTGAACATCAGATGCTGTAGATGACATTGCTAGGTCCAGAAGCAGAGTTTCTGGAGTAACCATAGGGATATCATTGCCCTCTAGGTACACCACAAAGTCTGTCACCTGTGTCATTATCTCTGCGACATTGCTGGTGAATAACTTTTTAATGTCTGTTGGATTTCTTGAAGCAAGAAATCCAAAGCTTGTGGGAAAGAATTGTTATTATCTAGAACAGATCTCTTTGAATGCTGTGATGGTAAATGACTGGGAATATATTTCAATAGATTTATCTGCAAACTGTAAGTGATAGTAAGTAGTTTTCTTTTCTGACTTTGTCCCGTTCAGTTATTCTGGGTACCAATCTGGCACTGTTGATTGGTTTCATTGGAATGATATTGTAATGTGAAGAAGGCCTGATTTAAATTCTTGAGTTGTGTCTCTGTCTAAAAGGTCTGAGCAGATGTGGCTGTTTCATTTGATTTAGCTGTAGACAATGAACATTGTCTTAGAAATGGAAATGGGAAACATTTCAGGCAGTGCAGGGGCTTTGCAAAAATGGTTGGGAAAGGAAAAAGTTCTGCCCTGAGGACTAAGGAAGTCTGTAGAAGAGAAGGTAAGAAATAATAATAAACTTTATTTGTTACTCTGCTACCATCTCCCCAATGGGGACTCGGAGTGGCTTACATGAGGCCAAGCCCAAATGACAATTACAATAAAGAAAAACCAAAAACACAAATCAAAAACGTGAACAATAAACAATAACATCATAGTTATATAAAACACATGAATACATAACAATATGAAAAATAAAGAATATGCACAGGCACAATAATAATGGGCAGGCAACATGTAGTAATCAAAAGGACAAACTGATTAAAACTAATTAAAAAGTTGGGCGAGATAAAAGAGTGAAGCAGGTAATTTACGGAGGAGGGCTCATTCCAGCGGGAGTTGTGGAAGCAAGCTTTCCCATGAGGGGGGACATATACTCCAATGACAGAACTTTGAGGCAGAGCAATCATGTGGGATTATATACCTACTCATCAAAGGTGCAGCAGAAGAGCCAGGTTTTAAGGTTCTTTTTAAAGACCTCTAGGGAAGGGGCTTTCCCAATTTCTCCAGGCAATGAGTTCTGGGAGAGAACTCTCCCTTGTACTCACTAGGCGAGCTTGAGAGACTGACAGGGGCGAGAGAAGGGCCTCCCCAGAGGATCGGAGGGCCCGAGATGGTTCATGGCAGGAGATACGGTCACAAAGGTAGGCGGGTCCCAAACTGTTTAGAGCTTTGTAGGTGATAACCTGCACCTTGAATTGGGACTGGAAAAGAAAAAAGAAAGCCCATTTAGTTCCACTAACAGCAATGTTTCCAATTGCTCAATTGCATTCTGTTTAGTAATGGTGTACTCTAATGCCAACAAATAAATTAAAATAATAAACTAAAGCTCATCCATCTCATAAAATCCAAAAAAACCACAAAAAACAAAACAAAACACGCAGCCATGACTGCTTACATGGAAGTCAATAAGTCCTACTCTGATATGGGGGAGGTTTATTCTCCCACCAGTGGGCCTAGGACTGCATCTTTCCTTAGTCAAACAAATTTTTCTTAATTTAGCTATGTGTCGCACTCTTAAAACATCTTTTATTGCAAATTCAGTACATGCCCTACAAAAAATTCTAGGTAATAGGATTTCAGCTGGGTTTGTGCAGATGATAGAGAGATAGTGGTAAGTGTAGAGTTATCGAAGAATAGTACAAAATCTAGGAGAATGAGGAAAAGAAGACAAGATTGGAAGGACAGAGATAATAGAATGCCTCGGGCAGGTTGTAATTCACATGGGTTTAATGTGCGGCTGGGGGAGGGCTTGAACAGTGTTTCAAAACCAGGGGGAGCAGGAGATGGAGGCAAAGAGCCAAACGAAGCCAGTCTTGCTTGAGGTATTTTTGCCATTTGTTTTCTGAAACAGTGTGACCTTTCCTATGAAATCACCAACTAGCCTGCTGTGGAACCGGCATCCCCTGGGTTTGCTTGGTCCAGAATGCCATGGATATTTCATGCTGGATTAGCTTACTCCATTAGCTAATACATAACATAAGGCATGCAAACTGTCACTCTAGCCATTTGCAGTTCTTTGCTGAGGTTAATGTCTTATCAAGAAATGTCATTGTTCTGATGTATCCACCAAAAATTCTATAGCTCTTTTGTTATGGTACTGCTACTAGTGCTGTTTTAATCCACTTCCAATGTAGAATTCAAGATGAAGCAGATTAATATTCTATTCTTTTTCCTAATGGAAGATAAAAGATAAATCAAGGGAACACTTATGCCAGTACTCAATATTTGTATTCATGTTCAATGTTTACAAAAGCTGATGCCTCAAGTGTAGTCACAAGAAATGCATGCTGTTGAAAACAAACCTGAATACATTCTGTATAATGGAGTAACATGTGACTCATTGCTAAAAGTATTCTATGACCACTTGATACGTTCTAGACCCTTTGATTGTGTCACAGCTTGGAAATTTCCTTTTAAAAGTTATTACAGTCATCCCTCCATATTTGCTGAAGTTAGGGGCAGTGAAAAAATGCAAAGACATAGATATGAAAGAACAATGTTAGAAATTCCTAGCTCTTCCAGCATGAATCTGTGGCCAACTTTCACTGGAAGCTAGCCATAGAATTACATTGAAAGACCCAGAGTTTCCTAGATAGAATATTGTAAACAAATCTGTGAGTAATCAGATCTGCCAAACTCAACACCATGAATGTGGAGGGACAACTGTAGCCGGAGTTCTAGCCCCAAGATATCAAACTCACCTTTAGCCAACAGCTTAGTTATATTATAGTTATATTAAGTCTTCTTGTGGAGAGAAAAAGCAAGGTATAAATAAACATAATAATAACATAATGATATAATTTAAAAAATAGCTCTTTGCTTTCTTAGGTTCTTGTTTGAAAATATCAAAAGACTTTAAGTCCTTAGCTTGTGGTATCAAATATGGCCAAGTCGTGAATCCAAGTAACTATACTACAGAGGCAGTGATGTTTCAGTAAATTACAATTTTATTAAATGTTATGCCTTAGTTTTTACAAAAAAGTATTCATGGCAAGCAGCGCATTTTTTCTAAGTTTCAAACTTTGGATTATGATGCATTGAGCAAAATCATGCATTTTTAGAAGCGTCAATGTTGCAAAATAGGCATGTTTGTTTATTGATTTACATAGGATTACCCTCTTAGGGATTCAGCATTTGGACTCATGAATCCACCCAGGCATGCTGCAGGTGACTACCAATAGTTTTAGCAAAAGGCCAAATATTTATTTATTTATTTACTGCATTTTTACCCTGCTCTATCTCACCCTGAAGGGGACACAGAGCGGCTTCCAGATTGCAATAATTTAATTCCACAAACAGCATAAACATACAAATACAATATATACCATGCCTTAAAATCAGTAAAAATAAAAAAAAAACATATCAGTACATTAAAATAAACTGTTGAAGCAACACAAGATCCAAAGTCATAATCCAGGAGCCATTCCAAATGTGTTACAATCACTTCATAGATGCCTATTGCACTGTACTACTTTCTGAAAGCTTGGTTTCACAGCCAGGTTTTTTGTTTCTTTGTAAAGTTCAGGAGGGAGGGAGCTGATCTAATTTTACTGGGGAGTTCCACAGCTGAGGGGCCACCACTGAGAAGGCCCTGTTCTTCGTCCCCAACAGCCGCACCTGTGAAGGAAGTGGGACTGAGAGAAGGCCCCCCTCAGAAGATCTTAGCCTCCAAAGGGGTTCATATAGTGAGATGCGTTCAGACAGGCAAGCTGAGCTAGAACCATTTAGGGATTTATAGGCTAAAGCCAGAACTTTGAATTGTGCTCGGTAGCAGACTGGGAGCCAGTGGAGCTGGCGTAACAGGGAGGTCATGTGCTTCCTGGCTGCCACCCATTGTACTACTTGGAGCTTTTGAACAGTCTTCAAAAGCAACCCCACATAGAGCAACTATTAGTAGCCTATTTGAGAGGTAACAAGAGTGTGGACCACTATGGTCAAGTCTGGCTTCTCAAGGTATGGGTGCAACTGACGCACAAGTTTTAATTGTGGAAAAGCTCCCTGGCCACTGCTGAGACCTGGAGTTCCAGGTTCAGTGATGAATTCAGGAGAACTCCCAAGCTGTGAACCTGTGATTCCAAGGGGAGTATAACCCCATCCAGCACAGGCTGTAACCCTAAACCCTGTTGGCCTTTCAACTAAGTATGAATACCTCTGTCTTGTCTGGATTCAGTTTCAGTTTGTTTGCGCTCATCCAGATCGCCACAGCTGTCAGGCACTAGTTCAGAACCTGGTTAGCCTCCTTAGCAGTAGGTGGAAAGAAGTGATAGAGTTGGACATCATGTGTGTACAGATGGCATTGAATTAAAAAAAAAACTCCAGATGATTTCTCCCAGAAGCTTCATGTAGATGGACTGTACATTCCTTTTGTTAGGACCAAGTTGGGAACTGTGTGACTCTCCAGATGTTTCTGAACTGTAACTTTCAGAAAATCTAGCTGATGTGGTCAATGGTAGGAATGCTGAGAGCTGTAGATTGGACAGATGTTCTTGAACTCCTGCTCTCAGCTTTCCTCACCAGGGACATATAATTCCCACCCATGTACAAAGGAGACTGGCTCATTTTGCTCGATTCCCAGCCTTCTAAACGGTTTGCAAATATCTAGAAGAAAAGGTATAATTTCTCTCCTTTCTGCAAAAGATGAACAATCCTGTTGTCTCTCTATGCCAGGCCTGCAAAACCTGTGGACCTCCAGCTGGTTTGGTCTCCAACTCCCAGAATTCCTGGCTATTAGACAAACTTAGAGCTTCTGGGAGTTGGAGGCCAAATTAGCTGTAGGGCCAGGGTCGGCTCAACCCATTACGCAAAGTAAGCATTTGCAGTATAGTTGATTTTGCCCAGGGGTGCTCTTGAGGTGCTCTTGGGGGAAAATAGACCTTGACATATGCAAGTTGTAGTTACTGGGATGTATAGTTCACCTACAATCAAAGAGCATTCTGAATTCCACCAATGATGGAATTGAACCAAATATGGCACACAGAACTCCCACAACAAACAGAAAATATATACCAGTGATTGGTTGGGGGGGGGGATACTGTTTGCTTACAATTGAAAATTACTTAGGGCCCCCTCTGTGTAGGGCTGTAGGTAGTGTAGGCCTGCTCTAGGGTGAGAAACTGTAAGTATGAGATAGATAGAAAAAGACATGTGGGAAACTGAGTTTGGGCTTGTGTGGTAATCTTAGGGGACTTCCCAATTCTCTGAAGATCTAATGTGGATGCAGTGGCCTTTGACTATCTATCGGAATGTTAAAACGGTGAATCTGTATAGATCTACAAGGGACACTAAACCCAGATAAGCTCCTAGAACATCTTACCAGTTGTTGCTACATTAACTGCCCACATGCATGGCCTACCCAAAAGAGCCATATAATTTGGTGGAACATTTTCACAAAAAAGACTTTAAATTTAGGAATTCAGTGTTGTCCCAGGATTCCTGGGGGACTATCACTATGTCACCCATATGCATGTGTAATGTGAAACGGCAAGAGAAGAATATGCAGAGGTTAGAATCAGGAATTCAAATGTCTCTACAGCTGTCCTACACCGAAATACCAGGGCAGATTGTGTTTTAAAAGCACAAAATGTTCCTGGGTTCTGCAATGGCTGCACTGGTCCAGTTTGGCTATTTAGCCTCTCTTGACCAGGAAGACTGTTGAGTTAGGCATTCATTAAATAGCTGTTGCACTCACTGGCCTGGTCACTGGAGTGCAATTCTGAGTGTTTATTATTGGCTATCTAGAGCCTAGACTTAACAGAAAAAGTACCTAGGAAAGAGAAAAACAGATACTAGGAAGAAAGATAAAGTCAAGTGCCCATCATTCCTGTTTTGTAGAACCATCAACCTGTTGTTGATTTCCCTGCTGTTACTGTCCATACAGAGAATATAGGTTAACCTCTTAACTGCTAAAGCAACCTTCCATTTTTGGAGTCAAGAAACTGCAACTATCTCTCCTAGTAATTGTAAAGATTTTTCACCTCTCTCTTCCCCCATCTCCCATCCCCGCAACATTCCTAAGCTTCAGAAAGCCAGGCTGTGGTGATCACACACCATATCAATCCCAGGAGAAATAGCCCAGTAATAGCCACACACAAATACAGCTGCCAGGAAAGAAAGAATGGAGATCATGAGAGAGCAGCCTTCAACCTTGGCTATAATAAGATGCTCTAACTTACTGGCCCTGTTTTCAAGCAACACTTGAGAGAAAGAAGTACAAATCAATACTAACAGAATCCATAGTATAGGAATTTTCATACTTGTTGTTGACATTTGTAACAGACTTGTTTTCATGATCTTAGGATATCCAATAGTGTAGGAAATACAATGGTAATAATATAGGGAATACAAAGGTCTGCTTGTGCTAACTTACTGGGCAGCAGCCAGTGATGATGATGTATTCCTTTGATTGGGGTGCAGCAGCCTCATGTTTACACTTCTCTGTGAAATTTCCAGTGCAACAGTCAGAAGCAGGATTTCTGCTGTAAATCCATCTCATACCAGAGATTGCTTACAGGGGAGGGGATTTAACATTTAATTCACTGTGTTCCAATTAACAGGAAATGGACACCCGTCATTCGCAGTGGCTGCTGCAAATGACAGGATTGTAGGGAGTGGGGTCAGGTATACTTTACTACATAGCTGGTCTAAAGTCTCAACCTATATTTATTTTAATAAAATAATTTATTTTAGAATGATGAAGAAGTTCAAGGCAAGTTGTTCAGATATTATCTGTCTTTCATTAATTGATACATTTTTAGGCATATTTACAATTTGGTTTTGGAAAGGAAGTTCCAGACATTATAGACTACAGGACTTCTGCAACAATGGAGGTGGAAGGTGATTTAATGCCCCATATTTGTGTGGCAATGAATCTCTTCCAGGTTTTACAACCACATCATACCTTCTGTGGTGCTCCGGTTCACCACCAAGCACCAGGAAGCCACTGCCAACATTCCCTGTTTCACTGGACTTCTCTGGCAGCTCTTCACACAGAGGAAGCATGGTGTGCACAAGGAGTGCGTGGCTTCCCTCATTTTAGGAATGGCAACATGGGAAGCCTCCCATATTGCCAGGCCAGTGGCTTGCCAGTTCTGCCCTCCTTCATCCATGGAGCTGGCATGACGCTGTGTTTGAACTTTAAAGCAGCTATCCAAGGTGCTGAAATCTATTCCTAAAATGGATTTAACACCTTGAATAGCTCATTTAAAATTTAGACTAAAATCCAGAACATACCCAGCAGCCCTCAGACTTGAAAACCACTAGTTTCTGATGATCCTTAGTTGTTATTGTTATTAACTTTATTTATACCCCCCTTTATCCTCATGGGGTCTCAAGGTGGCTAACAATTCCACACTTTAGTCAAGTTTAAAAAGCACAATGCAAAAGTTAAGCAATAATTAAATAGTACAGCGTGGCAAAAACAGAATAAAATATAATAAATACATATAAAATAGCCTTTAAAATTCACACACAACCTCCCCTAAGCCTGCCTTTTATCCTACCCCCAAATGCCTGCTGGCAGAAGAAGGTCTTAACCTGTCTGTAGAAGGCCAACAGAGATGGTGCCATCTTGGTTTCTCTTGGGAGGGAGTTCCACAGTCTGGGAACATCCACCCAAAAGACTATCTTCCATGTTCTCACCAAATGTGCTTGAGCGGGTGGTGAGACAGAGAGAAGGCCCTTCACAGTAGATCGTAGATGCCTCCCAGGTTCATAAAAAAGAGATATAGTCCTTCAGATAACCTTTATCAGAGCCATAATATGCTTAATAATAGCTCAAAACCAGCACTTTGAATTGTTCCCAGAAATGTATTGGCAGCCAGTGGAGCTGTTGAAACAGAGGAGTTGTACGCTCCCTGGCAGAAGAAGTCATCCCCAGCTAGCAGTCTGGATGCTGCACTTTGGGCCTAAAAAGATTCTGGGATTCTGAGTAAACCCTTCTGGAAACATGGTGGCAAACCCTTAGTACCTAACTGCTCTTGATCTCTCTTGCTTCTTACCCGATCTAGAATCCTCAAGTTTTGTAGTGTATGAAGTACTTCCACTGCTAGTATTATTGTGTTCATTTTTCTAGATATGATCATGTGGGACACAGGTACTAGAAATGTCCCTCCACATAATAAAGTATTTTAGTCACAGGAGTTCACTTATAAGATGATTTTCAATCAAAGCACATTATTTCATCTCTAGGTTCCCAATTCAAGCCAGTTTTCACTGGGCATACAGTGATTAGCCATTGGAAGCAGAAGCCGGGCAAGTAGTATGTGAGATCCTAGTGTTTTTACTTAAATTAATGGTTTCATTTAATTATGATTACATCATGGTTACATTTGAATGTTACAGGCCCCAAAATCACAAGGAACATGAGTACAACATTTGGCGATGGCTCCTTCCTAGCTGATTTTCGATTCCTCTTTTGTTTGGGGGCTGCAAGAGAAAACCCCTTAGGAGCCACATCCTAAAAAGTAATAAATCCTGCTTCCACTGGCAAGAAAGTTTCAATTCAGCAGAGGACTGAAAAATTGAAAAAAGGAATTGAAAAGCTGTTTGAGATGTACCAAAAGAACAATTTCTTTCTGCCCTCCCTATTTATTTTCTTTTTTTTTTTAAAAAAAGCAAAATGCACAAGGAAAAGGTTGTCAGTGACAGCAACAGTTATTTTGGCTGTGCTGACCAATCACAAAATGTCAACCAGCTATAGAAAGAAATCTGGGATAAGTGAAGGGGCAGAGCTTGTTTCTAGCAGGAGTCGTGCATGTTCTTTGTTATTTAGTAATATCAAGACCCAGACCCTGGACATTTTGCTCTGGTGTCTGGGAGAGTGTTTGCCAAACTCATCAGCCATATCCTTAGGGAGGTGGATTTTCTAATTCAAAGCTGTCCCATCTGGATTCTTCATTTACTGGTAGATCCTGTTGCTGCAAAGCTGTTTGATAGAGCTTGTTCCCATCTCCTGCCTGTTCCCTCCTGTCCCATTGCTATGTGGTGGAGAGAAGGCCACATACTCACTTCTTAGCTATGCTACCAAAACCATTTTTAAAAAATCTTTAAATTGAGTCTGCTATTGATCTGTCTAATGGCCAAAAGTCTGCTATCAGAAGTCATCAGTGCATGTCACAACTATTAAATGTTTCATGTAGCTTTAATATTACCTGAATCACGAGGCATTGCTGTGACTCTGTGGATGAAATAATATAAAAGGAATCTTTTTAAAGGTTTTCTCATACCTCTCATACTGGTGGCACAGTGGGTTAAACCACTGAGCTGCTAAACTTGTTGACTGAAAGGTCACAGGTTTGAATCTGAGGAGCGGCATGAGCTTCCGCTGCCAGCCCCAGCTTCTGCCGATCTAGCAGTTCAAAAACATGCAATGTGAGTAGATCATGGGTACCGCTCTGGTGGAAAGGTAACGGCGCTCCATGCAGTCGTGCCAGCCACATGATCTTGGAGGTGTCTACGGACAATGCTAGCTCTTCGGCTTAGAAATGGAGATGAGCACTAACTGCCAGAGTCAGACACGACTGGACTTAATGTCAGGGGAAAACCTTTACCTACATCATACCTCTAAATTTATGTCACAGCCACAACTACCATGGATCAGCTGAGACTGCCAAGGCTATTCTTATGCAATCTTGGATTCTCAGCCAGTGTTAAAGACTCCTAAGTTCTCCTTCATTCTCATCCGCTCTTGTACCCAGGCTTCAAAGTGCAAAACCTTGCAATTAGCTCAACATTGATGGAGCCTACAGTCTAAATTGAAGAAGAAAAGAAGAAGACTCAGGGGAAAAGAGGAAGAGCAAAAGCAGGAGTTAGAGTATTTTGGAATGGAATGGCCTATCTGCTTAAAATAGTGGTTTTGTGTCTTCTTGATTCTTAATAACTTGCACATTCTTGTTCCCTGGTCAAATCCTTCTGAGTGCCCTCTGATATTTTTTAGCTGCAAGTGTTCCATTTTTTATCTGTAAAATGTTGGAAAGTCTAACGGCACACAAAATGCAGGTAAAGGTAAAGGTAAAGGTAAAAGCTTCCCCTGACATTAAGTCTGGTCATGTCCGACTCTGGGGGTTGGTGCTCATCTCAATTTCTAAGTCAAAGAGCCAGCATTGTCCATAGACACCTCCAAGGTCATGTGGCTAGTATGACTGCATAGAGTGCTATTACCCTCCTACAGAAGTGGCACTTATTGATCTACTCACATTTGCATATTTTCAAACTGCTAGGTTGGCAGAAGCTGGGCCTAACAACGGGAGTCCACCCCACTCCCCGGATTGAAATCACCAACCTTTTGGTCAGTAAGTTCAGCAGCTCAGTGGTTTAACTCCCTGCGCCAACTGAGGGCCCTGGCTTGTAGTTGATTTTTTTAAAGGGAAGGAAGCATCTTACCATTCCAGGTCCCAACTCTTTTTCTCAGTGGTATGTAGAGATGTAAATATTTGATCTTCTCATTTCATCTGCAAGAATGTATAATAACAAAGGATTTCTCCCTACTGTGAGAAAGCATTTTTCATACGTTGGGATGTTTTTGTCCAACACCCAATATTCCCACAGAAAACATTGCACTTTGTGTCAGATGCCCTGTTATCTTTGAAAAACAATTGGCTTTATTTTTAAATTCCATGTTTTTCACCAAGAACTATACATAAACAAATTTTGCGTTGTTTGGTTGTTCCATCCTTTCCATCCCCAGTTGTGTGGCTTCCTCCCCTTCATATTTTGTGATGATGTACCAACACCTATTCATACTGGGCTGCATGTTTACTTTTATCCTGAAAAGGCAGCTATAGAAAACATAATGATAATGATAACAATAGTTTTTGAGTACCAGTGTGGTGTATATTTTGGATTAGGACTCTAGAGACCAGGGTTCAAATTTCTGCTTGTCCATATAAACCCAATGAGTGCTCTGGGGAAGTCACAACCTCTCAGCCTCAGAGGGGGAGCCAAGGTGGTACAATGAGTTAAACCCTGAACTGCTGATCTGAAGATCCAAAGCTTGGTGGACTGACAGCCCCAGCGTCCTATGCGGGGACATGCGGGAAGCCTCCCATGGGATTGTAACACATTCAGGCATCCCCTGGGCACCGTCCTTGCAGACGGCCAATTCTCTCACACCAGAAGCAACTCTAATTCGCGTCAGACATGATTTAGAAAAAAGTCTCAGAGGACGGCAAAGGCACTCTCCAAACAAATCTTGCCAAGAAAACCCTGTGGTAGGTTGCCATTGTTGGAATTTACTTGAAATCACATGAAGAACAAAATCATTGTTTTCTATCAGGCTTTTTGTCAGCTACCTTACCCCTGAGCTGGGTTGTGCCATACATTGAATACCAAGGTAACAGCATAGGAAGGGGCTAGTTCTGACAGTCTGAAACAATTAACTGAAAGACCCCAGCATTGCAGTTTCTGTCACTGATTGGCTTCATCAAGTTTAAGGTGGGTTCCAGGGGGTAATTGTAAATAATGTTACAATTATGAACATGTAGCATAGGTAAATCCATAACTCTAGGTTATGAATCCATAACTGCAGGGCAGGATACCATACAAAACAAATGGCGATAAGCATACATATGCACACACCAGCTAACAACATGCCATAATTCTGCTTTAAGCACTTATTTTTAGTGTACGCTACTCTTTCAGAGCCGTAGGCAATACAGGCAATACTCCAGGCTTGGCCATCTTTTAGCGATTTACTAATATGCTTGGTTCCGGCAGGATCACATTTATTTTAGCAGACTTGTTTTCCCAGCCTTAGCAAATTGATCCAAATGCGAGCATGACGATGACATCTAAAAGAGCCCCGCGAGATCACTATCCAAAAGTTGCAATGAAAACCCAAAGTGATGGCATCATTTTTCTCCCTCCACTACTCTTTTTACCATGGCAATGGATGAATGAAAGCCAGTATAGCTTCGGCTCTTGCAATAGTCATTTTCCATAAGAATATCTTAGATACCTAGTGCTTAATGTATTTGCTGAAATTATACTGCTCTGATACAGATGTAATGAAAGCACACTAGTGAATGCAGAAGGAATTCCAAGAGGCTGTCAGAGGCTGAGATTTTTACATGTAAAGTGACTTTCTTCTTTCACATGCAGAGAATTTTCCATGCTTTGAGTGATTACTTTTAAGACTATAAGCAGGCAGAATATCTGGAGTATAGTCAGGACTATAACTTTTAATGTCCTGGCTTTGGGGCACATACATCCTCCGGCATAATGCTGTGTTATCATTTGAAGGTATAATGCCCTTGCCTTTTTCTTTTTTCTTTTGAAAAAAGTATGATGAACAGAGAAAACTTGAAATAACCAAGGATGCTATCATCCAGCCACAAGATCTGTGATTAGTACAGCAATTTTCCAGAATTTCATGACTGTTTGTCCAAATCTTAAGCATAGCTCCAACACAACGTGGATGAGAAGGGCGCTTTGTTTTTCCATTCTATCTGCAAAATAAAAAAATGGAATATGAATAGAATTTAAAAAAATGTAGTCTTTGAATACCATTATTAGGCCCAAGTAAAACGTCATGACGTTGAGAACATACAAACCAAAGAAGTGCAAGGGAAATAATTAGAAAAAAGAGGTCTGAAGGATAAATGTACATGGTTACAGGATGCCATGGTCTTAAGATGAAACACAGCCATTATTATGGAGATATAACCAGAAGAAGCTGGTGGCTTCATGTCAGGACATGGCAAACCTATTTCGGGTTTTCCTACACACTTTAAAGAAGCTGTCTGGGGAACTTCAGCTTATCAAAATACCTTCAATATCATTTAAAGTCTATCAGTTCATTGACATGAAAGCAATTGATCAGCACTAGACATAATTATCTAGTTTAGTTGTCCAGTTTAATTGTTCCCAAATTTTATTTTGGATGACAATTTTGGGGACTCCTAAAAGAATACTCAGAGGAGAAGAAAGTCCTCTGAGATGTGAGATGCATTGTTGTTGTTTTTCCTTGAAAGCTCTAATAAAAAACCACACCAGTGTACTCAAATGTATACCTTTTTCTTTTATTTACTAATTTGAAGAACTGGGGACACCTATTTGGGGGGGCTTCTGCTACCAGAACCCCCCATATTGGGTGGGAGATTTTGAGAACGGTGTTCCAGCAAAGTAACCTTCTCAAGGTCTGCCAGTGGTGGCAGTATAGCATTCGTTTTGGCCCACATTAGGATAACAAGGCACAATGAGATGTAAGTGTATTCTGTCCCTAATTTTCTTCTCAATTCAATCTTCATTCATGTTCTTACAATCACCCTTATTAATACCCCACCTTTCCCCCCAAACCCAGAACTCAAGGTGGCTTACAAACTAAAACAGATACCCAATTTGGTGTAGGGTGGGAGAGAGAGAAAAAACTCAGATAATTTCTGATTTAGACTAAAGTGTGTTGTTAAGAATTTACCTATCACTTTGAATTAGGTTGAATTAGGTTGGATGACCTTTGGCTCCAAGTTCCATCATCCCTTTTCATGGGCCATACCAGGTGAGACTGATGGGGACTGAAGTCTGAAATAGTTGGAGGATTAACTGTTCTTGATGCTCCAGTTAGAGCATGTTAGGTCAATTTTTAAGGCATATGAAAGGTCACTGAAACAAGAAAACTGATATCCCTTACAAAATCTAAAAGTCAGCCACTGTCTTGATTGGTTTCCAGCATGAATAAGAATGCCATGTTCCTCACAAGGCAAAGGCCAGAAGTAAAGGGGAATGTGGCATTAAAAAAGCAAGCTATTCATATTTCATTTTTCATGGAGCAGTGACCAAGGACAGTCAACAGAAGGCATCTTGGATAGTGTCATCTGTTGCCTATAGAGTATATTCCTCTCTGGACTTTATTGCATGGAGGTGGAAACCCGCACAGATAACTGTTACCGATCTGCCTGCGATGAAGACTTACCTGTGCTTTGTGGTGTCATAGGGCGCATCCAAACAGCCCCTTTATTGTGGTAACTCCAGCAATAAAGAAGGGGCTGTCCAGATGACATCCTGGACAATCCCAAATTAATTTGCCACAAACCAGAAAAACCCTGGTTTGTAGGGAATTAATTAGATAGTGGAATTATTCCACACCTGTGTGGAAGGCGCAGGGTAAACACACTTTTTCCAGTTCTGAACTGCAGAATACTGCTGTCCAGACACCATTCTCATGTTTTCTGGACTAAATTAGTCCGGAAAACTGTGTGAATACTCACCCCTTCCCCCAAAGCCGCCAACCCCCTTTTAAAAGTAAAGAAAACTTACCAGGCCTCCAGTACAGTCTTGCAGAAGCTCTTCCTGCACGCAGAATTGACTCACCAGGAGAGTGGGGGGAGGGAAGTAGTGATTTTATCCCACACCCCCTGCTCTCCTGGTGCGTCATTTCTGCACGCAGGAAGAGCTGCTGCAAGACTGTACTCGAGGCCGGGTAAGTTTTCTTTACTTTTAAAAGGGGTTTGGCGGCTTTGGGGGAGGGAGGTAGGGCTTCCAGATATTCTCATGGGCTAGTCCCGCAAGACCATCTGGACACCGTCTCCAGAAAGTACATGCTTTCTGGGGTGGGTGTGGACAGGCCCCCAGGAACATCCATGTTTTCAAAATGCGAATGGTCCTGGGATAGCTGCCTGTCTGGAAGCGCCCATAATCTCCTCTCCCCACACTAATTTAAAAATGAAACAGTAGTTTGCATTCACAAGTGCCTTAAAAAACCCAAAGCGGGGTGTGGTACAGTGGAGTTACGCTGTCCATCTGGAAGTACATAATCATTATCTCAGGCATCACCTGACATCCGCCGGGAAGTAGCAGCCAATAGTGAAAGGACCAAGGCAGAGACATCTCCAGCTCATCCCCTGTTTGGGTATCAGCCAGCACGTCAACGACTTAAATCAAGACATAGTTTTCTTAGAACTACAGAGACACTCGCTGGAACACTCCAGCAAGCGAGAGTCCAAAAGTGGCAGGCCCAAACCCAGCACCTCAATTCATGGGTGATACCAGATGAGAGACTCCCCACTGGGCACTCAGAAGACTGGGCGACTTGGAAGGCGCTGAACAGATTGCGCTCTGGCACCACGAGATGCAGAGCCAATCTTAAGAAATGGGGCTACAGGGTGAAATCCTCGGCATGCGAGTGCGGAGAAGAACAAACCACTGACCACCTGCTGCAATGCACCCTGAGCCCTGCCACATGCACGATGGAGGACCTTCTTGCGGCAACCCCAGAGGCACTCCAAATGGCCAGATACTGGTCAAAGGACATTTAACCAAATACCAAATTTACAAAATCTGTGTGGTTTTTTTTCTTTCTTTTTTTTTCTTTTTCTTTTTAATCTCTGTGTTTGTTTTGCTCTGTTGGAATTGTAATACAATGGTTGCTGATGACACGATAAATAAATAAATTATCTCAGGTCACGATAGGGGCTTCAATGCAGCAATGTCCTCTCTCTGTCTCTCTTCTCCTCCCTTCCTCTCCCCCTCTCTCTTCTGCAAGAAAAGTAACTGGGCCAATCGGATTGAACTCAATGCTTTTTACATTAAATTAACTGATGAATATAACAACAACCCAGACAGGAAAAAATCAATTGGAAAAAGTCATGTTATTTGGAATGCTTCATGCATTTTCTTAAAATGTACACAATTTGAGATTAAGTGTTAATCTTTATTGCTAAGCAGCATCTCCCAAAGAGCACTAACTCCGGTTGATTTATTATTCAGCATGCTCCTTTCATGTTGCCTATACAAAAGCAGTATCACAGTAGCACTTGTGGTGGGGGAAATCTTATCTTTAGAACAAATGTTGTGCATGTGCGTGCGTGTTCTGGGTGTGCGAGAGAGAATGTAAGAAATAATGTAATAACCGAGAATATTTTCATTTAAAAATGGCCTGTGGAGTCAATTAGAGGCAAACTGAAATACTTTGAAAAGAAAACACACACACTTAAATATGCATGAGGTTTCAAATCATTAAGGACCAAAACAGCTCAGTGATAAATACTGAACACATAGGGACATGGCAGGATAGTCCCTTATATTAGAAAGATGGGGAGGAACTGTTGGAAGAGATTAAGGAATGCTTCATACATTACCAGAGTCCATAAAGGTTACATTTACAGGGTGGAATATTGGTCGTGAATGATGCTAGGGTGGTTATTGGAGGCAAAAGAAGGCAGACAAAAATCTCTCCATTTTGAATATCCTATTTTCTGATGCCGCCCTTTTTTCATGGCTCACTATACAATGTACCAATAGGATTATAGACATTTACTATAACTCCCAGGATACCACAGCCATCATTGCCACTAGTCTGACTAGTGGAACATTCATGATGTGTAAAACACTCTGAGCCTTCTTATGAGGCATCTCCTTTGTCCTATTGGACAAAGAAGCTTCTTAATGCCTGCATACAGCCACACACAACCACTTAGAAGGGTATATATGTATGTCTTAGTCTTGTCTGTTTGCATCCAGTTTTGAGCACCACAATTCAAGAAGGATATTGGCAAGCTGGAACATGCCCAGAGAAGGGCGACCAAAATTATCAAGGTTTGGAAGCCAAGCCCTTTGAAAAGTATCTAAGGGAGCTAGGTATGTTTGGTTTGGTGAAAGTAGACTGTCAGAAGATGATAGCCACTGCCAGCCATGTTTAAATATTTGAAACAATGTCACAATGAGGAGGGGGCAAGACTATTTTCTGCTGCTCTAGACTAGGATGCAGCAATGGATTCAAATTGCAGGAGAAGAGATTCCATCTAAACATTATGAAGTCCTTCAATGTTTGGCAGTGGACTATGCTGCCTCGGAGTGTGGTGCAGTTGTTTTCTTTGGAGATTTTTAAACAGAGGCTGAATTGCCATTTGTCAGGAGTGGTTTGAGTGTGTTTCTGCATGGCAGGAATTGGACTGGATGGGTCTTGGGATCTCTGCCAATTCTATGGTGTGATTGACTATTCATGGTGTCCCCCATGGACCTCTTCCCGTACCAGACCTTACAGAATTCTTTCTGTAATATTGTTAGTCATAAATCACAATTTCCAAAGGTGAAATGGAGTGCATCTGCCCTTTCCTTGCAAAGGAATTCCACAGCAGGTGCACCTCATTTGGAAGCACACCCTCATTTCTGCTTCCTTGACTGAGCTGCTTTTTTCACCCTCTGTATTGCTTCTCCATTCTCCACCAGTAATGAATAGCCACAGGGGCCCTGCGAAGGATCTCACCTGTCTAGGATTTTCCTCCCCAGGATTCCCCAGTGCTTAAGAAACCTGTTTCACATATGTTCCCCAGTCATTTTAGAATATTCTTTCCATCAACTTGTCAGGTACCTTTAATGGTGGCATAGAAGAGGAAATTCCCCCTCCCACACATGGCCACTTTTAAGTCTACACGAATATTCCATCCTATAGTGCTGTGTTAGTCCTATCCTTCAAAGTATTTTGTGTCTTTAACAGCCAATCCTTGCAGCCACTCAGATGTGCCGTTTGTTGTCCTCTAAAACAAAGTGTGCTTTCCCCGCCTAGAGATGGTGGGAGAAGGGAGTCCAGTTTTGATGATGCGTAGCAACAGGAAAGGAGGAATGCCTTTTGCTGAAGTTGCCTGCCCACCATGCTGTTGAGATTGTAAGGGGCAGGATTTCTGAAAAGAAAAAAACAGGGAAGCCTTCATTAATTAAAATTAATGGCCTCAGGAAGGGCATTTCATTTCTATTTCTATGGGGTCTAGGAATGAAGAAATTCCCTTAGAGCATTTAAGAAGTTGATGATGAATGAAAAAGGGAGGAGAACCAGATTTTGCTACCTGAGTGACAGAAATGTGATATTTAACACTGACTGCTTTGCCAGCTGTCCCTCAACACGTTGACGTGTCCAAGCTTGGTAGTTATGACCAATAAATGTCAACCATTTCATAGTGCATTTCAGGATAATCTTACCCCAAATTCAATTCTATTCAAAAGTTTTAAATACACATTTTGATATGAGTGCTTTCCAAAATAATATGGTGCAATACATAAATAAAATCATGGATGACTAAGATCCCAGTTCAGATTTTGTTCTCAGAAACCATGTGTATGTATGTGCTCATGCACATTGTATATTTGTGAGAGATGAGAGTAGTTGTGGCTGGTGGTTTCATATCAATGGGATTATTTATTTATCATATCAGGAGCGAACAAAACAGTTGCATTGTATTTTAAAAAAGAGTTTGAAAACTTGGCATTCTATTAAATGTCCTTTGACCAGTAGCTGGCCACTTGGATTGCCTCTGGTGTTGCTATAAGAAGGTCCTCCATTGTGCATGTGGCAGGGCTCAGGTTGCATTGTAGTAGATGGTCTGTGGTTTGCTCTTCTCCACACTCGCATGTTGTGGACTCCACTTTGTAGCCTCATTTCTTAAGGGTGGCTCTGCATCTCGTAGTGCCAGAATGCAGTCTGTTCAGCACCTTCTAAGTCACCCAGTTTTCTGTGTGCCCAGGAGGGAGTCTCTCATTTGGTATCAGCCAAAGAGGATGCGGCTCTTAATGAGATATGCCGCATTATCACACTCCATGATGAGCCACATTCACTGGATCAACATGTTTTAGCGTGGTGAGATGTGTTCCACACTGGATATGTATACTCAGCAGCAGAGTAGCAAAGTGCAAGGGCAGATGTCTTTACTATATCTGGTTGTGATCCTCAGGTTGTGCAAGTCAGCTTTTGTATGATATTGTTTCTAGCGCTCACTTTTTGCTTGATATTCAGGCAGTCAGTGGGGTGCTGATGGTGCTGAATGTACTCTAGGTTTTAATCTGAATGTCTAATTTTGGACTAAATCCCAGAGTGGAATGACCAGCCTATTGAATCAGGTACCACTGCTTGGAAGAAAAGCATTATGGCAAAGATAGATATAAAATCAACATGATCATGGATGCTAAAATGGCTATTTTTATCCCTCATGATTATTTAAATCTTCTATAAGAATAAGCGGCTTCCAGTGTCAGGAGACAGGAAAATATTGTAAATGATGTTAGCTGCTTGTGATATTCTGGAGAAGTGATGATAAACTTGCCTCATGCTGGAGCTGTTTAGTCATTGTCTCATTCTCTTAAGACATTAAGCTTAGAAATGGATGCTTGGCATATGGATGGTGGGTTTCATGTGGTTCCCAAAGCCATTTTCTATAACCTGACTGATCCTTCATTTTATTTACTCTATATACTCATGTATAAGTCACAAATTGTAGTCAAAATATCAAACCCAAAAAACTGGATCGACATATCCATAGCTTAATATAAATATTGTAGCTCTACTCTTATTTTTTTAAAAAAAACATACCCTTCTCTGAGTACAAGTGGTGAAAAGTGAGAGTGTAGTCCATCTCAGGAGAACCTAAAAGAGGCTCTGAATCCCTCAACTATTTCCAACATTGTGCTGCTTCGGGCCATTTTTAATGCCTGAGCAGGAAAAGGGTGGCAGCAGCAGTTGGGATTGCTGGTCCCCAGATGTGGTGCTGGCATTTTCACCTCTCCATGGAACAACCCATGATATATCCATAAGTCATATCAAAATCAAGAATTTTGGCCCTAATGCTTGCCCACAACTTACACATGAGGTCAACTTATTCATGAGTAGATAACCTAGGGTGAACTTGTATTCAAATTTATTTTGGGGTGCCCAATGTCCCCTGGAACTCAATGGCCCTTTCTTCTGAGTAAACATATACAAGATCCTACCAGGAAAGAGTCATTTAAGTATTGTAGCCCTAACAACTTCACTTCCCAACTATGCCTGCTGTCCTTGATTGACATGATTGAGAATGGGAGGCTAATTTTCTATGCAGTTCTTGGCAATGTGAGTCAAGAACTAAAGATCCAGCAGTTTATTCCCCCATGCCACAAGCATCCAAAGCCTGAGATTTGAAAGAATTCAACCAAACAGTTCCTAGCTATGCACGTGTATATCCCAGCTACTTGATCTTTGTGCAGCACCTCACAGTTTCCCTTTTAATTTGGCTTTACAAAATGCAAGAATGCTCTGTGAATGAATAACATATTCCATAGGTTCCCAGTGATTGCCCAGATGTACCATTTATCTTGCCAAGATTCCTTGGACTTACAATCACCTGCAGTGTTCAGAAACATGATGCCTGTGTAGCTTTTCTTTCCTTCATTAGCCCGTTTGTTGAAGATGACGTAAGTCGGTGCCATTATCTATTGCCAGGAAAAAAGCAGATGAATGTACATCTAAGATTTCTTTCATGAATTTGACATGAGCAGCTGACACATACACACGCTGCCTGTGGCTTTAAGATTTAGATCTGTGGATAACACCTGGTTATTTTTATTTCACATTTTTATGTGCATAGTACAATATCTTCCTTTGTTAGTGCAGAACATTTCCTCTCATGTCCTATGGACAGCCAGTACATATGGAATCCAGCATGCTGTAGTGCTTTGAGATTGGATACAAGGGTTCAAATCCCTGCTCAGTTAGGAAACCTACTGGGTGGCCCTGAGCAAATTATATTCTGAACAAATTTTGTGTTGCTTTAGGGTTGCCTAAATCTGAAATGGTTTGAGAACATACACAACAACAGTTAATAGAGTGGTGTAAAAATTCAGTGTGAGACATCTAGAATCTGTGTTCTTCTCTCTGCATAGCCACAAGTCTTGAGTAATCTTGGTGTAGCTGCAGCTTTTACCCAGTGATATAACTTGGGAGGAAAGAGCCTTCCAAATGAGATTTCCACACTTCCCATTGAAATTTCTTCCAAAGCCTCCAGGTTTCTAGCCATGCAGAGCATGAGACATCGTTCATATTTAAAACTCATATTTCAGTGTGGACCTAAGCTATATAGCTATTGTTGTTCCAGCTTGTTGGCAGTCTTGCTCACCACCCTTTTAGATGTTTTTGATCTAGGTGTCCTTCCCAAGTCTAGCATGATATTGTAACAGTCACAGCCGTTGTGGCCCTTTGCCTATTTATTCAATAAGTAATAGCATTTTCCATGAAAGAAACATGGCTGGTTTGTTTTTTATTGGTTTGCAGAAGCCCCAGGCAGCTCGGCTAACTATCAGGAATTCTGGGAGCTAAAGCCCAAACCACCTGGTGCACCAAACCATGATTTTAGTAGACAAACAACACTCTATTCTAACTTTTGGATGATTTCAGAGAAGCTGGAAAAGATCCCTTTGTATTGATCTCCATGGCTTCATGCCCTATACAAACTGAAAATATAAATAGTGCCAAAATTGTAGTCCTTTGAGAAGTAATAATGATGATGATGAGGAGGATGATGATGATGATGATATAATAAAACTTTATTTCTAGACCGCCCTCTCTGCTGAAAGGGAATCAGGGTGGTTTACATACAGAGACAGGCAAACATTCAATGCCTTACAAAGTACAAACAACATAAGAAATAATACAAAATAATAACAGTAATAAACTTAAAATGAAAAAAATTAAATATTGAAATGGGAACTAGGTAGCAAGAAACCAATTAGACAATAAAACCAAATAGACAGTGAAAATTAAACATATATAATTAAAAGCAGTTAAAATAAATTGCATTTGAAATTACTAACAGAGGTGTTTATTAAAAAAGTATATGGTAGTTGTGTCATACAGTGCAAATGGTTCACCGATGTTCCAGTGAATTAAAGTATCTTAGTCATTTTCTCTACATACGCTAAGGTGCATAAGTGTGTTTTCAGAAGTTTCTTAAAGGAGAGGAGTGTGGGAGTCATTTTTATTTCTTTAGGGAGGGAGTTCTAGAGACAGGGAGTGATCAGGGAGAAGGCCCCTCCCACCAGCCATGCTTGAGACAGGGGGTGTTACCGAGAGCAGGGCCTCCTCTGCTAATTTCAGTGCACTAGATGGCCTATTTAGGGAGATGCAATTGGACAGATAGCCTGGACCCAAACAATTTAGGGCATTATAGGTAACGACCATATGAATGGGGAATTTAAACACTGTCAAACTATAAGCTGCTCTGCCTTCAGTTAGACAGTCCATTTAAATAATGTGCATAGAGCTTATTTAAGTTTTCCCATGAATATTCAGGCCTAGACGTCACCTTCTCCTGGACCTTAGCTGCAGGCCTGCAAAGAAGGTGCTAATTCCCATCAGGCTGCTGTTAAGTGAAAACAGCATGCAGTGCCTTCTGATCTGATGGTTCTGCCTGTGATTACCATTTTTGACTTTTGAAGAAATCTCTTAGTTATTTTAAGTTACTTGGCTTTTCCAAGCACAGAGGCATTCACATACCAATGTGTTACTAATTTAAATTGAAATCAAAATGCTGGTATATTTGGGCCTAAAATAAATGTAGGCTTAATCTTGCATCGAGCAAGCAATAATTGCAGGTGCCTTTACAGCATTTTGCCTGATTGCAGTTTCAATATCTCCCATAGGCAGCTGTAGTGAAGAGTGTGCCATTGGGGTATGTTTTTTTCAATCTCCTCAGGATTGTGAATTTCTCAATTTATTGCTGCAATTGTCCTGAGGATTATCATTACACATTGATAGTTCAGGGGGGTCTCAAATGTTGTTGCCTTCTTACAGGTGGTCCCTCAGATGGAAGACTTGGCTATGACCAGAAACCTGTTCTTTCCTATTTATTGTATGTCAAGATGGGATGACAATATTTTGTTTGTTATGAACAGTATCAGCCTTAGTACAGTGGGGTTTATATCTGAGTAACATGTATCGGATTGGACTGTGATTATTTAGTCCTATTGGAAAGATAAATTATGACCTCCTTTACTGCTGCCATGCTGGCCAGTTTCAAAAATTTGGCAAAGGTGGTCACTCAGGAATTAGGAAAGGGTAGATGAGTAGTTCACAACCTATGGGTCCCAGATGTTTTGGCCTTCAACTCCCAGAAATCCTAATAGCTGGTAATCTGACTGGGATTTCTGAGAGTTGCAGGCCAAAACACCTGGGGACCCACAGGTTGAGAACCACTTGGTTAGATAGTTGCAAGAAGTGAGTACATCTGTCAACATTTTGCAGATGAAAACCAAGCAACATCCGATTGTGGCTCAAGTGGCTAAAGTGTGTAATGATGAGGAAAAATATGCAAGCTAGGGGAGACTGCAGCGATTTGCATTTGCCTGAGGGCACATCCAGACAGCCCCTTTATTGTGATAACTCCCACAATAAAGAAGGGGCTGTCCAGATGACCCTGGTTTATAGTGAATTAATTAGTTAGTGGATTTATTCTGTGCCTTCTTGGAAGGCGCGGGATAAGCCCACTACTTCCGATGTTTAGACTGCAATTCAGACACCATTCCCACAGTTTTCTGGATGAAATTAGCCCAGAAGACTATGGGAATACCCACCCTCTCCCCCACAGTTCCCAAACCCATTTGAAAAGTAAGGAAAACTTCCCGGCCTCCAGTAGACTTTAGCCGGAGCACTCCCAGCACATAGAAATGACATGCCAGGAGAGGGGGTGGGGAGGAGGAAAATTGCTCCCCCCCTCTCCTGGCACATCATTTCTAGGCACCGGGTGACCTCCAGCTATAGTCTACTGGAGGATAAGTTTTCCTTACTTTTCAAAGGGGTTGGGAGGCTGTGGGGAAGGGTGGTAGGGCCTCCAGATGTTCTCACGGGCCAGTCCCATGAGAGCATCTGGACACCCACCTCAGAAAGTGCATGCTTTCTAGGGTGTGTGTAGACTGTTTTTTATACATGGATGGTTCTGGGATAAAGGCCTGTCTGGAACCACCCTGGGCCCACTGAGAAGTGCATCATTCCACCCCGTTTTCTCCTTTCTCTCCACTGAGTTTGAAATAAAAATGAGTTTTGTGTTTTGAGCTTGGTTTCAGTAGATGAAGAAAGCAGAGCAGAGGTTAAAGGGGTGGGGGAGGATGAAGCAAGAGAAACTGGGGCACTTTAAATTGTGAAGTTGGGACAATATTTGGGATTGTCTCTGCCAAATCAAGACTGTTGGAGGTTATGAGTGTAGCTATAAAATAAAGTTAGTGAAAGAAAGAGCCCAACTTAGTTAAACCTCAAAAATAATGTGTGTTCTTTGTCTGCAAAAGAGTCAAGGTTCAGTACCTAGGAATTCCAGGTCAGATTGTGAAAGAATCTCACTTGAAATCCCTTAGAGTGAATGCATAGACCAGCAAAGGAAATAATGTAGCCCTTTTGAGTATAAGTTGCAGCAACCTTGGCAAGCATAGATAGCCAATGGTTAAATACACTTACAGCTGCAGTCAAAAATATCCACATAATCCCTTAGCAAGAGTCAATTGATTGACTCATTAGAAATCTGGTGTTAAAGTAGTCATGATAAGGAAAAAGAAATCAAAGGGTACAAACAGAGGAAGAAGTGTAAGAGAAGAAACAAGTATCATTCAGATGGCATCAAAGGGTCACACAGTCACAATTCAAGGTATATACAACAATCTCCTTTCTTAAAGAGTGACAGAACATTGAGTATGCAAATACAGAAGTGGGCAATTCTTTGGGATGACTGAGCAACTCTGTCTTTTTGAATTTTGATGCAAACTGACCTTATCTGTACTTCCCAGACTAATGCCTGGATCAGCATGTAATTATCCTTCTAATTTCACATTTCTCCAAATTTTGCAATGCAATACTTGTTCAATAATATACCCAAATGCATTAAAATGCAAATTTTAGGAAGTGTGTTTAAATATGAATTTTTCCTGAGGATTAAAAATATTGCAGATCATTGCAGAAAATTAAAATGTAAAATTGGCACATCCTGAAAAAAGAGAGACTGATCAGTATTCAAGAACGGAACACACATTGTAGAGTAATAAACAGAACAATTATAGTATTGTGCTGGATGGGACACCATTATATTGCACGGAATGATCCTCTCAGTATGATTCCTCTAGCCTAAATCTAGTTGCAGTGTGTATGTCTCACTTAACAAAGTCAATGAGTTCATTTTCTAGGGTGGAGTCCAGAAATCCAAGAAGGCTGTTTAACTGGATGAATCACACGTACCGCTCTTATATACGTACTCTGTTATATTTGACTAATCAAAGGCTATTTGACGATTAAATGACCTTCTTTTATGTAGTTTCACTGTACTGTTGCCAACATCAAAAGACTAATTTATTTTTATTTTAACTATAGATGACACTGACGTACTTAAGCATTCATTGAAAATGGAATGTTATATATTGCTCATGCTTATGAAGACGTAGCTATAGGTAAGCATGGATATAAGGTTTGCACTTTATAGAAAATAAAGACTGCACTGCAGTCCAGAAATATTTAGTCCTAACATTTGGGCATGGGAATTACATAATATGGCAGGCATCCACCAGTGGAATGGACATCACTGATGAAATGGATTTCACTTTCCATTTCAAGCCCACACTTTCCCTGCAATACAGATCTATTTTAGACATTGTATGGAGAGATCTGAAATGATGGCATCTAAGGAGAATCTCCACTGTGTGAGCAACATTTGGTTATGTTATTGGATGTAGTCAGTAGTACAACTTGGGTTGATATCACCCAGTGTGGTAACTCATGGTGTAACTTCCATGAACCTATTCCTGTACCAGACCATACCATAACACTGTAGCAAAAATATAAAAAAATTGACAGCAGTGCATGCTTGAACTGCATGCAGATGAAACTACATGGTTTGAAACTTCATTGCAATTATGTAATAATGACAGCTTTGACCAGAGTGCATGCATACGAGAAGGTTAGAAAAGCAAATGAACAGAGTTTTAGCTTGTAGGCATATAGATGCAGGGCATGTAAGCTGTATTACAAAAGTTATGGTTATATCTAAGTATAAGGATAGTTTTATAAAAAAATTAATTCATTTTGTTGAAATTTATAGATTCCAAAATGTTCTAGACAGTAATTTTGGTGTCACTCCTTCTCAGTGCAATCTGCACCCTCTACATTTCCCACTGAATGTAGTCCATAGTGACTTCTGTAATAGCATAATAACATTTTGTTTTCACATGCTTTATTTTCATCGATGTAGACATTATGCCTAAACAGTGAAATTCAATAGGAAGAAATTAAGCGTGAAACTAGTATGTACATCAATAAATAAAACAAGATTAATTTAATAATGTAATCAAACAATCTTCAATAGAATAGGTATCCATTTTAATCTAGTTTAACTAAGCTGTGTATCTTTCACGGTACTGATAAAATTATGAATACTCCGCTATCAATTTTTCCTTCTAAATCAATGAAAACAACCCTGATTAATTCCCATTTAAGTAGTGAAGCTACTAAGTACATGAAGTGCACTCTTCTTTGTGCTTTAAGTGTTGTGTTTACCTTCTCTTTTGTTACCTTGTCTGCATGTTGAGGTGCTTACTTGCTTGCTGTTTATATTTATGACCCACCAGATTTTTTCTGGAGTATGTCGGAATAATAGTTCTTGGGGTTATAAATATCATAAGAACCTCCTTCACACCTGGCTGTGTTCATTTTTCAATCAAATTCACTCCTATAACTCCTTTGCTTAAGATAGCTTCCTTGGACGAGGACAGTATATTGAATTATTGTCCTCTTTCCAAATTGCCTTTGCAGAGATGAGAGTGAAACTGCATTGTTGCAACATTTTACCAATAATAACCTCCAAAAGTAAACACTGTCTGTAGGATACATTCAGGCAGATGTTTGGCAGTATTGCAACACTAAAGTGGGCTTTAAGGACAACTCCAAATAACTTTTTTCACCGATAACTTTAGAAACTTTATTATTAATAAAACTGGAACAATTAGAGATAACAAACAACTAGGAGATAGATTGATCAGGTAGGTCTTGGATAAAATACACTTCATTTTATTTTGGGAGGTTGCCACTTTGAAAGAGGGTATAATGTACCCTTTAGAGAATGTTCCTGGACTCAAAACTGTACACAAACTATGTACCACTTCATCACATTGTTGTGTCACATGTTTTCAAGTTGACTTCAATTTGTGGTAGCTGTATTATAGAATCATAGAATCAAAGAGTTGGAAGAGACCTCATGGGCCATCCAGTCCAACCCCCTGCCAAGAAGCAGGAATATTGCATTCAAATCACCCCTGACAAATGGCCATCCAGCCTCTGCTTAAAAGCTTCCAAAGAAGGAGCCTTCACCACACTCCGGGGCAGAGAGTTCCACTGCTGAACGGCTCTCACAGTCAGGAAGTTCTTCCTAATGTTCAGATGGAATCTCCTCTCTTGTAGTTTGAAGCCATTGTTCCGCGTCCTAATCTCCAAGGAAACAGAAAACAAGCTTGCTCCCTCCTCCCTGTGGCTTCCTCTCACATATTTATACATGGCTATCATATCTCCTCTCAGCCTTCTCTTCTTCAGGCTAAACATGCCCAGTTCCCTAAGCCGCTCCTCATAGGGCTTGTTCTCCAGATCCTTGATCATTTTAGTCGCCCTCCTCTGGACACATTCCAGCTTGTCAATATCTCTCTTGAATTGTGGTGCCCAGAATTGGACACAATATTCCAGATGTGGTCTAACCAAAGCAGAATAGAGGGGTAGCATTACTTCCTTAGATCTAGACACTATGCTCCTATTGATGCAGGCCAAAATCCCATTGGCTTTTTTTGCCGCCACATCACATTGTTGGCTCATGTTTAACTTGTTGTCCACGAGGACTCCAAGATCTTTTTCACATGTACTGCTCTCGAGCCAGGCGTCACCCATTCTGTATCTTTGCATTTCATTTTTTCTGCCAAAGTGGAGTATCTTGCATTTGTCACTGTTGAACTTGGCCTCACATGTATTATTGGTTTATCATTACTTTTCTCTAAGACCTGGGACCAAATCACACTGAGGTCAAAAGCTGGGCAGCAGTGTGGGGAGTTACTACAGTGTGTGGCAAATTTGGCAGGCAGCAGGGGGAAAACATTGCCCTGTGCCCCACACGGCCTGCTGTTCTATGGAAAGTGTCCTAGCACACTGCCAGGCTGCTTCTTCTACAGAGTCCCACCAGAAGTAGCCTTATGTTGTATGATGGCACCTGGCAGGCTCTGTCAAGGAAGCATCCTGTAAGCATGTAGGATGCTTCTCTTTCTCTGTGCAATGAAGTAGTGAGAGTGGAGTTTCTCAAACTGTGCCCCTCCAAATGTTTTGGACTTAAACTCCCAAAGTTCCTAACATCTGGTAAGCTGGCTGGGATTTCTGGGAGCTGAAGTCTAAAACACCTGGAGGAGCACAGTTTGAGAAACACTGGGCTAGAGTGTAAGACTTGTTCATAGTCACCAAGCGGATTTTTGTGATGGAACAGGATTTGTACTTTGACCTCCCAGAATCCTGATCCATCACCCAAACCACCAAATAAGTAGTGTCAAACCCATTTTCATGAAAGGCCATATCAGTCTTTTGTATAGCCTTCAAAGGGCCATTGAATTCATGGATAGAGAACATGGATACAAAGGACTGGCTATAATTTTTTTACATAGTGGTCAGTGCTCTTTAGTTTTTACCCCAAATGTTATTGAATGACAGCTTTCATAACTTTTGATGATCGGCCATGCATATTGGGGAGTATGGGAATTGCATCCCAACAACATTTGTGGCTCTTAGTTGGGGAAAGGTTAAAGGACATTTCAAAGTCAGACAGCATATTGGCAAGCCTTGTATCTAAATTCAAATCACACCATCCTGAATAAATAGAACAACCTTCAGCCTTCGAGATGTTACTGAATCACAACTCCCATCAGCTCTAGTCATGGTGTCACTGTCTACTGATGAGGAATACTGGAGTTGTAGTCCAGCATCTGAAGGGCCACAGAAAATGACATGGAGGGCTAGATTTGGTCCACAGCCTTAAGTTTGACAAATGTGCACTACATCACACTGGTTCTTTGGTATCCTATTGGTAATATTCTGTGCTTAGTTGAGAGGCTATGATGGCTTGGTAGCCATCATTGTAGAAATCTAGTTACTGTATATCAAGGGGAAGCAACTGATAGCCTTTGAGGGCCAGCTTCCAGTTAAAAACACATTACACATTCAAACATACATGTTGTGCACCAAATGTCCTTATGACCAGTTGAAAGGCTGTTTAAATAAGAAGATTTCTGCTTATTGGCAAAGAGAGAGCAGAGAGTGGGCTAGCTGAGATTCATTTGTAAGGAAATCCAATAATTAAGAGACTCCACATAGAAGATGAGTTGAGTGGGGAGGAGAGAGAATCCTGTTCCAAAGATTGTAGAACTTGGGTGGCTTAATATGCAGGATTTCATTGTTCATCCATGAAGTATAAAGTGATTCGGTGGAAAGCTTCACTATCGAATTACTGGTTAAAATCTTACTATATGGTTAGTTATTTCTATTTCTGATTATTATTTTCCATGTATTAATTGATTGGCAGGTGTCTAAGGATGAATATGTTTCATATTTGTAAATGGAAAAATGTAACAAAAAGAAGGAATTTCATGTGAATTAACAATAGTTTAAATGAATGCAATATACAGTATAGGCTGTTCCAATAATGTGTTAGAAAAAGCTTAATAGATAGTAGTTTGTTAAAAGACACCAGTCATTTCTAAAAGATTAAATACATTTTGACTTTATAGCAGAAGAAAACTGAACTGTTTGATATCATTGTTAGTGATTTGACTTTGTTTCTGAACTCTGTATTTTGGCTTTTGTTATGTTGCCTATTTCTGAAGGATAAATTCTGGATAATCCATGTGCTGGCAGAAAGACATTAGATTTTCAGAAAATTAATTAGACCATATTTGCATATGCATATCTCTTTTTTGCATCTAATGGATAAAAATAGCTCCCATTGATTGCCTGGGGAGTTCGGGATGACCCAGCATGGCTTAGTTTAGAAGAAAAATATACACAACAAAACAATCCCTTTATCCTTTCATACAGCCAATATGTAATCTATCATTATTTCAATTAAATAGTCACCAGTTTTTAAACTCAGTATGGAAGAAGATTGTGAGGCTTTGGATGCATCTACGTTGTAGACAGTTAAAGTAGTGCAGTTTGACACTGCTTTAACGGTCATGACTCAGTGCTATGGAATCATGGCAGTTTGGTGAGGCACCAGCACTATTTGACAAAGACAACTAAAGAAAGACCTTCTAAAATAACAAATCCCATGATTCTAAAGCATTGAGCCATGGTATTTAAAATGGTGTAAAACTGTGTTGATTCTACAGTATAGATTCACTTTTTTCTCAGCTACATATGTCTCAATGTGAAATATTTTGCAACATAGTTCAGTGGAAGTGGGGGAAAATGGTCTTCATAGTTCAACCTTCCTTTTCCAACTCAAAAACATGTCCTGCAGAGCTGGTGAGTGGTTGGGAAGCTCTGAGAATGAGAACACGGGAAGCTTCTGAGATATTGAGCACTCACTCCAATAAAAACTGAGACACCTGTGGCCACACAGCATTAGAGTGTGATCAAGATATTAGGTATTATTACTGTGGAAGAATACATAAGCTTGGAAAGGCTGCAGCACTGTGCTTTTGCCTGAGTCTACAGCAGTGGCTCTCAACCTTCCTAATGCCACGACCCCTTTATCCAGTTCCTCATGTTGTGGTGACCCCCAACCATAAAACTATTTTCATTTCTACTTCATAACTATAATTTTGCTACTGTTATGAATCATAATGCAAATATGTGATATGCGGGGTCACTGGACCAAATTTGGCACACCCAAATTTGAATGCTGGTGGGGTTGGGGCAGGGATTGATTTTGTCATTTTGGGGTTGTAGTTGCTGGGATTTATAGTTCACCTATAATCAAAGAGCATTCTGAACTTGGCACACAGAACTCCCATGACCAACAGAAAATACCGGAAGGGCATTGACCTTGAGTTTTGGAGTTGTAGTTCACCTACATCCACAGAACACTGTGGACTCAAACAATGATAGATCTGGACCAAAGTTGGCACAAATACTCAATATGTCCAAATGTGAACACTGGTGGAGTTTGGAGAAAATAGACCTTGACATTTGGGAGTTGTAGTTGCTGGGATTTATAGTTCACCTACAATCAAAGAGCATTCTGAACCCCACCGATGATAGAATTGGGCCCAGCTTACCACACAGAACCTCCATGTCTTGAAGGGACTCACTGGTGCGAATCTCCCTCCAGCCTCACATGCTCTCCCTCGTCTGCAATTGCACACCATGCCGCCATGCACTGGGCACGCCTCCTCTCCTCTCCCCCTTGAAGTCTCAGAAACAGCCCTCTCCTTGACTGAGAGGCCGGCTGAGAAGGTGGCCAATCACAGCAGGGGAGGGCTTTTGATGGGAGGATTCACTGTCTGTTTCCACAAAGGATGAGAATGACAGGTGGCGAGATCTTCAGCCTTCAGCCTTCTCTGCCAAAGGGGTTCTCAAGACCACCAGAAATATGTGTTTTCTGATGGTCTTTGACGACCAGTCAGAAACCCCCTCATGACCCCCAGGTTGAGAAACACTGGTCTACAGGGGAGGGCAGGAATCTTCCCCTCCATTCCCTTTCCTATTGCTGAGTTAACTGAGTGTAAATTACTTTTGCACTTTCAATTCAGTTTGCAACAATGGAAGTAAGATGAAGACAGAGACAGATAGGAACAGATTAAAACAAGGACATTTTAAAATCAGCCAAAAAAGTGGGATGACAGAAAATTAATGAGGACTCTCTTGGTCAAAACCAGACAATTTGGATGGGTATGCTGCTGTGGAGAAGTGAAGGAGAGGAAGCAGGATGTATATATTCTTTCTGCATGCCCTGTTTTCTAGCACACAGAGTGATGAAAATCCCATTGCTGGTTCCAGCAGTTTCATACAAGATTCACAAGCTCCTGAGAAGTGCTAGCAAATTTCCTATATGCCACTGGAGATTTAACACTCTTAATATTAAGACAGCTCCTACTGAGATATATTTTAAACTCTCTATTCTCTCTGCTGAGCCAACAACACACTAGATAGCACAGAAACAGCTCAAAACAAATAGGCCAGATAAAAGCCCTCGCAAGAAATGTTAGGTTAAATCATTTTTCTGAATGTGTGTTTTGCAGTGTGCCCAGTGGATTGAGGCAACTTGTTGAAATTGGCTTCTTAAATCTATCAGTTGTTTGGTCAGATAATACTGGAGGGGACTCTAGTACAATTCCAGTAATATTCATGCTATTTGTGAATTGGAGGGTAGGGAAAACCTTATTTAGATTTTCTGTGTGCATTTTACACAGTTTCAGTATCCTTTTTTCATGACTTATTTCCATTTTTGTGGTAAACTAGGTGGGCAAAATTGAACTCTCTAGATAGTGTCAAATGGCAACTCCTATCAGCTCTTGACTATCTAGCAAATAGTGAGCAATGATGGCAGTTGCAATCCAACAGCAGCACTACTCCCAAACCTTTTTCATGGTAGTGGGAGTCCTTTGTATGCCCCCTTTCCCTTCATATTTCATTGACAAGTCTGTGTTTCTTCTTTTGCTTCCTCTGTAGAGTTATGAATGAGAGGAGAGGAAATATTTCCAGCTTGTTCATCTTTGTCTCATCAAGACACCCAAATATAATTCATAGATATGTTAAGATTTCAGGAAGAGATAAATCGTGATAAATTTACTGTAGCCATTAGGATATAGTGGGATAGAGATAGAAGAAATAAATAAATGAGTAAACCATTGTGTACACTCAAACTATTCCAATTTTACTGTCCTTAGCAGTCCTTGAGGACCCTTTCAACTGTAGCGTTTTATGATTTTCCCACTTTGTCAGATTCTTTAAAATGCCCTAGTTTTTCTCAAGTTGTAATATCCCCCCCTTTGTCCTCAGCTTGCTTCAGGTGCTTCAAACTGAGTTCAAAGTGCAAAAGTAGGATTGCATTCAGTTGATGTCTAGAGGAGGAGGAAGGGATTTTTGCCTTTCCCTGTAAACTCTGGACCCTTCCACACAGCTAAATAAAATCCACATTATCTGCTTTGAACTGGATTATATGGCAGTGTGAGTCAGATAATCCAGTTCAAAGCAGATAATGTGGATTATCTGCTTTTCTTGATATTCTGGATTATTTGGCTGTATGGAAGAGCCCCTAAATTAAAAGCAAACTTCTGTAGCTTCTCCTAGTTTGAGTGTTTTTCCTCATTAAAGTAGACCCACTTATTACATGTGCTTATCAAATGCATTTTCAGTAATATATCTACATGATGCCATAGAATCATGCAGGAGTAGCTAGCAATGCCCAAAGAAGTGTTTCTGTAGGTGATTTTGTGATCAACTTCTGCTGGAATTGAATTTCATTGGAAACTAAGGACCTCATCCTATGAGCAGAGGAAAAGTAGAGGGAACCGTATTACGGTACTTTGTTCTCTACCGTCAAGGTCCGTCTTTTGGGAAGATCAGTAATCAACTCCTGAAAATGCATTCTGCGCTCCATTTCCATGCGCTGAGAAAACAGAGTTCCATGGAGTCCTAACGGAAGTGCCCTTACATCATGTGATGACCTTTGTGGGACTTCATTTCCAAAATACAGGGGAACGGAGCCCAGAATGCATAGAATGAGAACCCTAGAGAAAACACTTATGTTAGGTCTACAGTGCAATCTATGGTCAACCTCTGCTGGAATGTCTGCCAAAAGTTAACCATAGAATTGCAGTGGAGGCCTGGAGAGAATTCTTCTCTAGGTATCACTAGATCTTCTTGTGAGATTCTATGAAATGCTTCATGCAGAAGCTCAAGACACCATTCATTTTAGGTAAGAAATATCGTATTCCGGATCATATTGAAAAATTGCGCTACATTAAGTTGTTTTGAATTGATCCCTTTTGTAATACTTATATAAATGTTGACATCTTGATCATATTTGGCTGTCTGTTGGCCATACACATCCCAGTTTTCCTTTGTGACATTGCTAGTGTGCATCCATTTAAAGGGAATTGCCGACACTGAAGTGCTTCCTTCTTCTTTTCCTTCTTAAGTAGCTTTTTCTGCTTCAAGTCAGTATTTGGCCAGCAACCCTGGAAGCAATTTTTAATTATGAAAGTCAATTAATGTTTTCATTTCAGCTATAGCAGGTGTACAAACAGCTTAATGTCAAAATTCTCATCAACTCCACGCTGCTGCATACAGAAGGAGCAAAAATTCAAAACTCCTTGAAACAAATTGGCACCAGAGCTGTTTATTTAAGAGTGGTTTCTTTGGTGTCAGAATGAAAAAGTGCTTCTTTTTGCTTTGTTTTGTTTGGAGATGTAAAGAATAGCCCTCAATCTTAATTTCAACAACCATTTATTCAGATATTTTAGCCCTACTGGCAGTGTATTTTACATTAGCTAGAGTTATATGAATTACAAGTATTCCCATTCTATCAGTCCTGCCTTTTTTTAAAAATGGGAAGTAGGGAACTTCAGTTTCTGGTTACTACTGCTTCTATGCCCCCCCCCCCCAAAGAAAAAAGAAAAAAAGAAAAAGCACTATAAAATTGCACTGCAAGACTTTCCTAAATTCCGTTTTTGAAATCTTGGAGGGAATGCTTTCACTGTAACCTACATGTAAAACTCCCAAATCATAGGGCTATTGTTAGGACAAGTTTCCTGACAGCCATTTTACTATGGTGTTTCTCTAACCTACAATAAGCCCTCTTTTGTCAATATGCTTGGTACAATTATGGACTAAGAGGTCTGTGTTCCACCTTCTGTGAGTATTTGTGTGTAAGTAAGAGTAGTGATTTTAATCAGCTTTCATTATTGTGATGGGTGTACAAGTCTGTGCCAAGTCTCTGGGCCAATGAGACCTCTGAAACACCCCACACTGTACTGCACTGGCCTAACTTCATATTATAGCTATTTATATAAGCTGCTACCTTATTTACTTGAATATCCATTAATTTAGGTAGGAGGATGCTATTACTGTGAGGCAGAGGAAATTTGCCAGATTAGATATGGGATTGAGGTTTAATAACTTCAAACAAAACAGATTGACATGCTTTACAATGTACCATTAAGCTCCATGAACAACCTTGAACTTTCAGCTGAAGCTCTTCCCTCCCAAAATGGTTCTTCTTTGCCTGGTGGAGAGTGTGAGCAAGGACTGAAAACACATCAGTCTGTGTTCTAGTTGCTGGCATGCCTGTATCTGCTCTCCACCAGGAAGACAAAAGCTGTGCTGGGAGGGGACCTCTAAAGCTGAAAATCTACAATTGGAATGGGGTTTTATGGTATCCCATCCTGCTTCTCAGGCCCTTCCACATAGCCATATGACCCAGTATATCAAGGCAGAAAATCCCACAATATCTGCTTTGAACTGGATGATCTGAGTCCACACTGCCATATATTCCAGCTCAAAGCAGATGTGGAATTTTATTCAGCTGTGTGGAAGGGCCCCCAAACTGGTCTTAATACTACAAGATTCCTGTCCCATAGGTAACCTGACTACCCTATGGCACTGGGACCACAACAAATTTAGGGATGTGTGAGAGCCAAAGTGGTATGATAACTTGTGATAGCCCCATATGTATTCATATATATACTTATGGTGGGATTTCAAAAATTCATGCAACTATAGATAAAATGAAGAAAGAGCAGAAAATAGATTTCGGGGTTCTGGGTTGGTTTCTGTGTGGGACTGGGGTATTGTGCACATTTCAGGAAGCTTTCTTTTGGTTTTCAGGCTAAAAATGCCTGGATTTTTTAAAATGGAGTTGGAGGGCAGATAGTGGGCAGCGGGCAGGCAGATGGCTTCCAGGGCTGTAGCAGTTGGCTCCAAGGACCATACGAGGCACTCAGGAATCTAGCATTAGGCTACAGACCTTGGCTGAAACCCGGTTGGTGAATACATGAATTTTTTATCCATGCTTATGTCCTTTTATGATCATTGTGCAAGTAAGTATTCAGCAGCTTCTTGCACAGTGTCTTTCAGGCAAACTTGTAGAGGTGAGGGAGGCACTGCACAAAGGTCTATTGTATCTGTGTCATCCTGGCTCTCATTTCATAGAATTTACAAGAAAAGAATAATATCAATGTGTGTAAGAAACTATTTGACCAACAAACCCTATATGTGATGGGCAGGGGGATATTTGGATAAATTGGTGACAGCTATTCTGGACAGTTTACTAGCTTCAATTTACTAGTTTACTAGCTTCAATTTACAGCTTACTAGCTTCAATTCAGTGGCTAGTCCCAATTAGAGGAATCCCAATGAATCAATGGGATCTTCACTGGTCTTGTATACTATCCAATTATTAATTCAATACCTCTATTCAGATTGTGACTAACTATTGGATTTAGGTCCCTGTTTACTTTTAAAGATAATATAAAGTATTCGAATAGTGAATCTATTATGGTGTCAGATATGAACTTTTAGAGTTTTGTCAATGAAATATTTGGGTCATAGATAGATCCTTAAAAATGTAGACAAAAAATCTAGAGTCAATTCATTACCCACTGAAGTGAAGAGTTGCCCTGCTACTACAATTGAATGGATGTGGTTGTATCACAGGTTATCAGGGGTTTATGAATAGGGACAAGTGCACACATAGCAGAGAGGGCCTTTCTTCTCTGCTCAAAATTGTCAGGGGACATTTAGTTTATGTCTGAAGGCTTTCCCTCCTTAGGTTTAAAATTATTTGCAGCCTCTCTCTGTATGTGAGGGTACCTGTGCACCAGGAGGAAGAATGACTAGAATTTGAGAAAGACAGTAAAGCTCTGGCTATTAAAAGCAAGTATAGATATATCCCAAGCATGGATATAAAGAGAATTCCTAAAATTTGAAAAAGTGTAGTAGTTAAAAGGAAAGCACATGCCTACTGAAATTGATATATATATAAAAAAAACCCTGAGCCCCAGTGTTTTCCTTATCCTTGGCTGTACTCTGGCATGCCAATAGTCTTTGTGACATTCTGCTGTTCAGTGGGAAATGCATGTTGATGGTCTTTCCCCCCTGTTGGCCAGCAAATCCTTGAATGCCACCATCAATAGCTAGACAAGGACAAAAGTCAAGTTATCTGAAAGAAAGCACAGCTGTTTTGTGGTACAGCACAGTGTGACACTGCCTGATTGAAGCTGCATCCCCATGAATATTAAAGAACAACACATGTGTTGGCTTTTTTTGATACTGACAAGATGTGAAGGCTTTTTTTGGTCTTTATGGACTTTTTCCAAAATAACATATTTCTGTGGAAAAAATTATGATTCCCTTACTTCTATTAACCAATGGACATCAGAGAACAGGGCTGTAGCTCAATCGTGGAGCATGTTGCATGCAGATCATTTCAGGTTTGGTTACAGGTGCCAGGACTAGGTGAAGGCACCATATTGGCCAAAACAGAAACCAATGAGGCTGTTATTTGACTCTTACACCATGACTTGTTATGGGACAATATCTTCCACCACCTTTGAGGATGATGTAGGATTTGCACGGTAGAACACGTAGTGCAAACAGCTATATCTTCCCACAATGGGAAGATTGAGCTGTTTGAGCTGGATTTGAGCTGGATTTGGCTTTAATTACAGGTCTCTCCAAGACGTTTGGTACAAAAAAATGATACATGTTACTGTTCTAATATTATTTTTATTCATGATAAAATATGCATCAAGTGGTCTGTAATGGGAAAAACAGTTTGGATGAGGAGGTCAGAGATCTTTAGTGTTAGCGCAGTACTTAGTGTTTCTTATTTTAGTTTGGAGTTTTTAATACTGTATTTTAGATTCAGTTTAGTTTTTCTCTTAGTTATATATACATGTCTCTCTCCATATATGTACGGCATATGTTTTTTCCTCCTCCTCCTCCTCTTCCTCCTCCTCCTCCTCCTCCTCCTCCTCCTCTGACTCTGACTCTGACTCTCTCTCTCTGAAATATATATTTCTGTTAAAATCAATCCATCAATTATGTAAAAGACCCTTACATATTCAAAGTGAAAAGTGTTAAATAGGATGGATCAATGTCCTCAATGGCAGCTGGGGGCTTTCATGTTGTTGCAGTAGTGAATCTGCTCTGGGGTAAAATGAAAAACTCCAAAGGAACCAGTCAAGATGTTGAACCCTGTGTCTCACTATAGATTAAACATCTTAGATATGGTAGCTTTCCACTTATCCATAGGTTTGATTTCCATGGATTTAGTTATATGTAGTCAGTTGTGACCTGAAAACATACTGGGACAGAGTTTGGAAGCTGAAAAAGGACAGGTGTCTGTGTCTTCCTTGATGGTTTTATGGTACTTAGCTCTGCTCAAAAATAAAAATTATGGGAATCCGTTCTTGTATCTGATCTGGCAATTCTATATATTGGGAATGCCATAAGAAAAATTGCTGTTAGAAGAAATGTATATTTAATGTTATACAAAGGAATGTAATAAGGGTATGGGTATTTACTCAACAATATTTCTCTTCCGCATAATTTCAGTCTGCACATATAGTACCATTGGAAAGTGGCCGATGTTTGGGTTTGAAAACAATTAAGTTTTCAAACTTAAGAAAATTACATCTGGACACAGGAGTTGTACATATTGGTTTCTGCTTGCTCATGAAGCCCATAAGATGAGCGGTGTTATCACTCAACTTATCCTCTCTCAGAAGGTTATTCTGAGGCTAAATGTCACACTGAGCTCTTTAGAAGAAGGACAGCATATAATTGCAACAAATAAATTTCATAAAGTGAGTGTGATGAGCAAAGACACACATAAATATGTTTTTCAATGTTAACTTTGATATATTTTTGAGAAGACAGACTAAGGCAAGTACCATGACCAGGGAATTAAGCTAAGTGACATAGCTAACACCTTGTGGTGTTAGCTATGTCACTCAGAAAATGAAATTCATGTCTACTGGAAAAGCAAGCATTAATGTTTTTCCAATGAGAGACAGCTATTTGCTGCATGAGTTTTATGGCTTCCCTTCAAAAAACATTTTGCATATATTCCCTTGCTTTTCATTTCAACTGTGATTCACCTTTAACCACAAACTTGTGCCGTCCTCAAGTCTGATCTCTAATTCAGTTTTGGAGAGCAAGTTTATTGGGCTCTCAGTTGAGACAGCTTTGCAGATGCAGGCCCTGATTGTTGGTATTTTTGTAAACAGCGTGTGACTCTTCAGCATTAAGAGACTGACCCTGTGTTTACTGCATGAGCTATGCGCACAGTTGATGTGGCTGTACTCCACTCAAAAAAGTGACAGGAGCCTATTTGCAATTGATTTACAGTGTTGCAGCCGCCATGAATTGAGACAATGAATCTTGCCAGGAAAAATAAATTCAGAAGTTGGCAAAGAATGAATATCTAAGGCAATTTTCTTATCCTCAGAGAGTTCAGAAAGCAGATGGCCAGTATGAAAATCCCTAATATTATGGAAACAAATAAAAATGTCCAAACCTAATTAGCATGTTTGATAAAGAACCAGGTATGTTGTGTATCCAGGGAGAAAAAGAAATGTTACAGTGACATCCTTTGAATCATCTGGGAAAACTTAGCCATGGACCTGATCAGAAAGGCCACTGTAATCGCCACACATTGTGGTGTATCAGGCAGTGCCAGTCAGGGGGCAAGGGGAACCCATTGTCTCACTCCCCATATCACCTGGCTTACCAGCAAGCTCATCCCATAGGGGGAAGCACTTTTAATACACCCTCTCTCTGTGTGCTTACTTGGGCACTTTTTGCACTACACAATTGCAGAGCTATGATTTATCTTTAACTGCCCCGGTTGCATCTTATGGAATCCTAGGGTTTATAGTTGATGAGCTATCTAACTGAACTCCAAACCCCAGCATTCCATAGGAATTATGGTAATCAGAGTAGAATCGTATCACTATTGTTTTGTAATATGAAAGTTCCCTAGGGCTGACATAACAAACAAGATCATATTGGTGTTTATCAGGAACATGAACATATGTTTTATTTTGTTTGCCAGAATGCCATGAGCCTGGTAGTCCTGTCTAAGTTCTCTATCAGAATGTGAAAGTCCTGTCCCCCCAATTCCCTATCTGTTGTGGTGATGGGGATGATATAGACCTGACCTATCACTGAGCACAGGGAGAAGGTGCTGAAGGCTCTGACCCATGTGACCAGCACACTGGTTCACAGTGGAACTGGTTGTTCTGTCCACACACTGCACAAAGTGCAGGGCTGCTCCAGAGTTTCAGTAAAACTTCAGAGTTTCCCATGACTTTCTTTAATGCAAGGTTAAAATGGTTCACCACACCATGACTTCAGAAATGACTTCAAGGCATACAGCACTATATACTATGGGTTTTAAATTTCAAAGGGTAGAGCATTGGATCATGTTAGTTGTAGTTTGGTGAGCAGTGCAGAAGTCTCTCTTGGAGACCTCTAACACTCTCAATTCCATAGGGTACACTACAGCAGGACTTCTTAATTTTTTTCCAGTTGTGACCCCTTTCAACCCAATAAATCTTTATGTAATCTGAAATATATAGGTATATAAAATAATTATAAAATCAAACAGTTATTGATAACAAGGGGCCTTCCTCACAGCCCTATATCCCAGAATATCAAGGCAGAAAATGCCACAATATCTGCTTTGAACTGGGTTATTTGAATTTAAACTGCCATATATTCCAGTTCAAAGCAGACAATGTGGGATTTTATTCAGCTGTGTGGATAAGGCCTAAGTCAGCATTTGTGAGGCTTGCTAAACAGGCTAATTTTCCTTTTTATGAAGTATAGTTGAAGCATCTTCTGATGAGTCCATTGTAAACACTACACAAAAGATTCATGTAAACGTCCAAAACAGCTACCAGGTGCCTTTTATTGTTGCCAAAATTTTCAGGACCCCAACATTGAGATAAGGGGATGCCATAAGGGGACATACAGTTTAAGAAGCCGTGCACTACAGAAGCATCATTTGAATGCATACTTCTAGGAATTATGTGGTTGTGCTCAAGCTTCTGTGCGTATTGGAATAACATTGAGCTAGGAGGATCAGAGGTGCCCAGTCAGTCCTTGTCAGGCATATATCGGTATAAAGGTATAATCTGAATATGCCCTAATTAGCAGATGTTAAACATGGCAGACCTTTCATAACTGATTCCTGAATGTTTGTTAACTTCTTCCTTGAACTGTGTCGACCAGACACTGATTACTATGATAACTATTACTAGTGCTGCTACTAAATGTTGTATTTAGACAATTATTTTCAGCATTGTTTCACCTTTAAAACTGAGTGTGCAATGGGGGAAAAAAGGAGACGTCTCACACAAAGGCATCCAAATTTATACTATTTGTATCAGCAGCCTCATCGGCTGATTCTAAAATAATGATATGATTCAACAAACTAAAATGGGAAATAACAAAGGGGTTCACTCTAATTTGATCTAACAACTGCCTTGGGCTATAATTATTAGATAAAGAGGGGAACATGAAATAGCCATAGAAAGCAAGGAAAAGATGCAGCACTAATCCAAATAGGTAATGTTAATTAAATACAAAATGCATACGGACAAATGACAATTAACACCAGGCACATAAATATTCAGTTCTCCCATCAGCACATGTTATACAGCTATTATAATAAAGTACAATAGGAAATCAGATCAGACAATAATTCAAAGAACTACTTCAAACAGGATACACCCCTGTGGATGTGACATAAACAACCAAAACAAAAGAAAGAGGACAATGATAAATAAATATAGGAGTTTAATTCAGCATGGCAGAAACACTGATAACACTGCCAATGAATTAAGGACATGTTTACGGTCTCCATAGTACTTAGTATTCAAAATGTTTTACTATCTATATATCAGCAAACTGACCTGTTAAGGAGCTAATCCATTTTCACATAAAGGACACAAGAGAACAATTGGTCTGGGACAATACATTTATTATTGTTTGGGAGCTGAAGATAGTTGTGTTATCATAATTGCTTTATTAATTTATTAAAATGTGTATATCTTGTCCAAGTGTAGGCTGCGGCTCCTGTGTTGGTAGGATTGTGAATCCATGCTTCCCTCCTCCCTCCCCAATATGTTAAATTACCTATCTAAAGTAGTGGACCTATTTTGGGGATATGGTTAATTACCTGACACATATAAAAAGAGATTGTAATTGCTGGCAAGAAGCACGTTTTGATATTTATCACACATTTATGCTGTCCTCTTCTTGTCTCTTATGACTATGAAGTCTCCTGCCTGAATCTTCTTCTCACTCAACACTGTAAGAGTCAAGATGAAACTTAGTCTGGAACTCAGTCAGCTTGTGGACTTTTTATTGGAAGCTAAAACTATATTCAAGCGGCTTGGCATTTTGCAGCTTCTCTTTTACGTCTCCCTCTCCTAAAATGAAAGCTACTGATGCATGTATTTTGTGTGCTGGAACAGGTCGTGTCCCTTCTTTGTCACAGTCCACCTTGTTTTGTGATTGCATATTCTTGGCTGCCTAACAGAGATATGGCCACTTGTGCATATAGAAACATGGCTGAAATGAACCATGAAACGTTATGCTTTATAAGACTGCGCATTCTGAATGCTTCTCCCCCTTCTGTGAGCAAATAAATCAAAAGCCCCATGTAAATGGAGCATAACTTTAAATATGGTCTCCTGAATAGGCAAAAAGCTATTTACTTCAATTGCCTTGATACAGCGTCCTACATTTTTGTGGGTTTTGGGCCTTGTACTTGAAGCAAATGAATACATATTAGAATTTATCCCCATAATATCTTAATCGCAGTTGTGTTGCTGCAAATTTTCTGGGCTGGCTTAAATTAATCTTCATGCTGGCTCGGGAGGTCATTTCCTGTCATGTCGGGGGCCTGCTGTAGGTGAAAGAGTAAGACTATGACAAAGGAGTGATTGAACCTGATACAGATATATGAAACGTATTGAAATGGATAGTGCAGAAGTGATTAAAGTGAAGAAGCATCCAGAAGTGCACGAAATAGTCACACACATACACACATAGGAGACCCTGAACAATTATAGTTTCAAATGATGAAAGCTTTCTCCTTCATACCATATGATATTGGATGGCGAAGAATTGTTGATCTGATGAATGGCTGGTCACACTACATTGTTGCAGTGTTATGATTCCAGTTTACATGCCATTGGCAACCTCTTATGAAATCCTGGCGTTTTCAATTAAAAGGAGGGGCATTTAAAATTCTCAACCAGAGGAGCTTTGAATGCATCACTGAACTTCAAACCCTAGGAGGGCCTTTCTCAGTAGTGGCTCCCCAGCTCTGGAATACCCTGCAAAAACAGATTAGGTTAGCCCCCACCTTTGAATTCTTCAGATCCAGCCTAAAAACATGGATTTTTTAAACCCATGTAGGATGAAATGGACCCAAATGAGGGTGACACTCTGGCACTTTAATTGTGAATTGATAGACGCTAGTTTTAACTATAGATGGTCTGAGGTTTTTTAAAATTGTGTTATTTTATTTTATTTTATGTGTTGATAGCGGTTGTTTTATGACTTTATATATGATATTGTTTTATACTCATGTACCATTTAGGAGCCCTCGGTGGCGCAATGGGTTAAACCCTTGTGCCAGCAAGACTGAAGACCAACAGGTTGTAGGTTCGAATCAGGGTAGAGTGCAGACGAGTTCCCTCTGTCAGCTCCAGCTCCTTATGTGGAGACATGAGCGAAGCCTCCAACAAGGATGGAAAAACATCAAAACATCCGGGTGTCTCCCTGGTAACATCCTTGCAGACAGCCAATTGTCTCACACCAGAAGCGACTTGCAGTTTCTCAAGTTGCCCCTGACACACACAAAAAATGTATTGTTTATATTATTTTGCAGTTAGAGTGCCTTGTAAGCTGCCCTGATTCCCTTTTAGGAGATGGTGGCATGATATAAATAAAGTTTATTATTAGTTTACTATTAGGAGTTCATAGGATAGAGCCATGGCTGTTAAAGTGGAATCATAGCACTATCACTGTGTTGTGTGAATGGGTCCCTGATTCACACCTCCCAACTTTGACCATTATAAAAAGAAAATGGTAAGATAATGGTTTGAGTGTTATCATGGAGTCAAGAGATCTGGGTTCTAGCCCCAATTGATTCCTGAAGACCACTGGTTGTCCTTGGATTGGTTATCCTTTGTCAGCTTGACCTACTTCACCAAAAGGTTGCATGTGTGTTAGAGGGAAGGTACAATTGAAAAGTAATAAATACATAAATATGAAAGCTAGAAAGAAACTGTGTGGCAGAAGGCTAAAGTTGAATGGGAAGCTTATATGAGCTTGATCACACATTTTATAACATTTGGCTGAATTCGGGGCCAGGTTGAAGTTAACTGTGTGTGTTATCTGTTTCATTTTTTGGATTATATTTCAATCTAGATCGAAATCATAAACCAGATTTCTTGCCAAAATGCCTCCTTCTACAGTGCTGTTTATATTTGTACAGTATTAAGCAAATATGGGCAATTTTTGGCAGGAAACTAGAGTAGACCTTGATCTAGATTGAGAGTATAAGTACTGAGTGTTAACTTGCTTGTTTTTCCTTCAGAATACAAGTGGAAAGAAGGGGAAAAAAGCTCAAAATATTGTTAAACTTATCTAATGTAAGGGTATGCTCAATGGAGAAAATCATTGACATTCCTAGGAATCTATTTAAAGTTATCCTTTGAAGTTTGATATGAGACACCTAATGTTTCTGCAGCAATTGTGTATTTTGATATTTTGAATGAATTATAGTGTTTCAAATGGCATCAGTTATTCAGCATAGATGCACTTTAAGTCTTCTGACAGTTGGATAAGATTCCATGGTCTGTGAACTTACTCACCTTATTAGACTACTTTACTTGTCAGACAAACTTCAACCTCTGTGGCTCAAAGCTATAGAATCACGCAACCTGTAGTTTTCCTTTGCCTTCTCTGCCAAAGAGTGTTGGTACCTCACAAAACTATACATCCCATAGCATTGAGCCATAGCAGTTAAAGTTGTGTCAAATTGCATTAATTCTACACTATAGATGGACCCACTGTTTCAGAAAATTTAGATGAGATATTTGGTGATATAACTTTGAAAGCACTGATGGACAACACAACTGCTCCTGTCACAATAGTCCTGCGGTGGAGGGAGCATGTGGCTTTCAGGCCATTGTGACCAAAATACTAGGATTTAAATCCACTTAAATCAAGTGATGTCGAATGGACCCAAAGACAACAGCTTCACCAAATTAGCCTGAAATGAAGCAATGCTGGAAAGGGAAAATGCCAGGCACCATAGCAACGAGCAGTCCATAAAGGAGGATACTATGGTAATTTATTGACAGGCGTTCTAGACATTAATTTAATGATTTACCTCAGCATTCACAAAAGAAGATGCGGGACAGATGCTAGAAACAGACAGAAATTTCCCTCGAGAGGCAGAAGAAATACTGAGGGAAATCAGGACCATGCCAGAACAGATGATCAGGATATTAGATTGTCTGAAGATTAACAAAGCTCCAGGGCCAGATGGAATCCATCCCGGAATTTTGAAATGGGGAAAAAGATAAGAGATATACAGAAGCATCCAGGGTGGCAGAAAAGAGTGGGGTGGGGGAAGCATTGTGTAAGGATGCTTAAAACACCCATAGAAAGTCTGCAAAGATGTGAGAGAAGACCTGGGAATTAGGTTTATATATGCCTCATTTCTTCAGTAAGGAAGAGACTGTAAGTGCTAATCAGGCTTTTTGCAAAAAGCCATGATTTAATTAAGGTCAGCATGGATTCATGAAGAGAGGCTCCTTTAATATTATAATCGGTTGAATAAAGCAAATTCAAAGCTGATTGTATGGAAGAGACAGACATAATTAACATAGACCGTAAAAATTCAATCTATACAGGGGATTTTTTTTTTTTGCCCAAAAGTATGTGTGTGTATTTTTTTTTTTTGTAATCTGATTTTGAGATGTACCACTCTGTTGAAAATAACAATTTTAAGAGGTACCAACCTGTTGAAAGTAACAATGGGTCATACTCAGATTTAACTGAAACCAACACAGCAATAGATACATAATCACAGCAGTAGGTATACAGTGCTCCCTCACTTATTGCAGGGGTTACATTCAAGGACCACCCACAATAAGTGAAAACCTGTGAAGTAGGGACGTCCCTTCCCCTCCCCTCCTCACCCTCTTTACCTTCCTCTTCCTCCTCCTCCTCCTCCTCATTGCCACCTGGGCCTCTTGCCGCTGCCTGGGCCCTGTGATTGAGGGGGCGGCGGAGGTGTTATGGGGCTCAAGCAGTGGCAAGAGGCCCTGGTGGCGACGAGGAGGAAGAAGAAGTGGAAGGTAAAGGAGAGAAGAAGAGCTGCCCCCTTGCCTTCCTTACCTTTCTCTTTCTCCTCCTCATCACCGCCTGGGCCTCTTGCTGCTGCTTGGGCCTCATGGTTGAGAAGGTGGCGGAGGCGGCGCAGGGCCCAAGCGGTGGCAAGAGGCCCAGGTGATGATGAAGAGAAGAAAGAAGAAAGTAAACAGGGCAAGGGGGCGGCTCTTCTTCTCTCCTCACCCTCTTTACCTTCCTCTGGGTGCACCCCCTTGGGCTCTTTTCCTAGGCCCTCCTCTCTCCCACTATCCTATCTGTTCTTCCTTCTCTCTTTTCTTTCTTAGCTCCCTCCCTCCTTCCTTCCCCTCCATTTCCTTCCTTCCCTTCTACCATTTCGTTGTTCCTTCCTTCCCTCCCTTTTGTCTTTCCATCCTTTTCTTCCTCCTTCCCTTCCTTACATCCCTCTTTCTTCCTCCCTCCTTCCTTCCCTATCACCCTTTCATCCTCCTTCTAGCTCTAGGATTCTAGGATTCTATATCAGGAGTAGGCTAGGCAGTACGAGGTCAAATGGATACACTTTTTCTCTCCCATCCACCATCTCATCCTGACCAAGATCAGCCTTTTTGGGATCCAAATGTTTTCCCTCTTTCCTTCACTTTCTGCCTCCAAAAGAGAAGAGGAAGGGGAGTAAAGGTCAGGGAGGGGGCTTGGAGAGAACCTCTCCCTCCCAGTCTGGCCCAGCCACCCCCCTCTGGCCCACCATGTGTCCCCCAAGTTAGAAAATTTGCCCATGCCTGAATTAAAGGATACTGAGGTCAGGATTCTTTTTTTTTAATGCACTGCATAATTTTGAATCAGAATTATAATCCTTCCACATGATGATCTAAGGACAGGAAATGTGGTCTTCCTGAAGTTGTTGGACTATATCTCTCAGCATACCTCTCCATTCTTCTATATATTGGAAATCATAGTCCGAAAGCATGTGAAGGGCTGCATGATTCTAATCCCCACAGCAATCTCATCCTGGTGACCCAAGATGTCTTTGGTTGTGCAGTGTAATTTTATGCCATTTGTTATTACCATTAAAACACTAGTTCTCAACATTTGGTGTTCCTGTTGTTTTCAACTTCAACTCCTAGTAATCTCAGCCAGTTTACCAGCTGTTAGGAACTGCAGGACCTGAAGTCCAAAATACCTGGAGGACCAAAGGTTGAGAACTACAGTGTTAAACAAGTTAGAATCAAAAATCCTTCCTGATCTAACACAAATCACCCAGAGAGGTCCAGATTTTCCTCATCCCCTCCCCTGAGCTAGTTGGCTTTGGATGTTCTTTCCTTTTTTCATCATTTTAATAATATATTACATTGTAATTATGCATACACTAGAAATTACCTGTATTTAGCTTCATTTCAGCTTTGTAAAGGAACAAAAAGAAGATAAGAAACATAATGACAAGCACAGTGTGGATCCATCAGTCTTTGGGTAACTTCCAAAGCTTTGGGGCCTCCATATGTTTCACTCTGACTTTGAAGGGTTCTTTCCCCCTAGTTCCCAGTGTTCTGTTAAAAAACATTTTTTTTCAACTTTAAAAAGCCCTTTATATAATCTAGAGGCATTGGAAGCAATTTGCTGGTTTTTCTGTCTCCCAAAATTTTCTGGCTCCCAAAAACTAGAAATTGTTACCTCTCAACACTCCAAAGGGAAAAGATTTAACTTCAGTTACAGAAAGGTTTGGTCCTCTGGTTTGATCAAAGATCATTGATTCAAATTACAGAGATATGTGAGCTCATGGGTGCCAATGAGCAAGGAAATTGGGAACTTTTTATAGCTTAGCCTTACATGTGCACCATGAGGAGAGGTGTATGTGTGTCAGTCATAGAAAAAAGAGCCCCTGGTGGTGCAGTGGGTTAAACCCTTGTGCTGGCAGGAGTGAAGACTGACAGGTCGCAGGTTCGAATTTGGGGAGAGTGCATATGAGCTCCCTCTTTCAACTCCAGCTTCCCATATGGGGATATGAGAGAAGCCTCCCACTAGGATGGCAAAACATCAAAACATCCAGGCGTCCCCTGGACAATGTCCTTGCAGACGGCCAATTGTCTCACACCAGAAGCGACGCAGTTTCTTAAGTTGCTCCTGACAGAAAAAAAGTCATAGAAAATCACCCAGGTGAATGAGTACATCTGACATATAACCTATCAACAGTTTAGTTATCTAATATTGCAATAGCAGGAACTAGGTGGGAGTATGGTTTTAGCCCATTCCATTGAAAGTTGACGTGGCAGTATTTCTTAGATGAGGTGGCTGCTAAACTCCATTTTACACTCTTGCTCTCAAACAACCTTATCAGATGGGCCAATTTGCCTGTTGTACGCTGCTTCACTTCCCTTTACAGCACAGAGCCCTTCACATGACACGCAGGCACTTCTGGCTGGGTTCCGTGATGAAAAAGGGAGGTGAAGCAAGGCCTGCTGCTGCTGTGGCAACATGGGAGCCTTCCTGTGTTGCCTTCACTTTAATGGGGGGAAGCCGGGTGGTGACACTTCCCTCCATGGAATGAGGGACACGATAAGGCGGGTGAATCGGGGTGTATCCATGGGCCTTTATGATAAGGTCGTAAAGTCACTTCAAGTTTTTTTAAAATTATGTTTATTATTTTAATATATGTTCCAAAGTACACAAAATATACAAATATCACAAATGTGATAATTATTTATATTACATATCTATGCCCCTGGTGGAACAATGGGTTAAACCCTTGTGCCAGCAGAACTGCTGATTGATAGGTCAGCGGTTCGAATCCAGGGAGAGTGAGTTGAGCTCCCACTGCCAGTTCCAGCTCCCCATGAGGGGGCATGAGAGAAGCCTCCCACAAGAATGGTAAAACATCAAACATCCGGGCATCCTCTAGGCAAGGTCCTTGCAGATGGCCAATTCTCTCACACTAGAAGTGTCTTGCGGTTTCTCAAGTCACTCCTGATACACAAAGAAAACCCCACAAATCCTGTTCCTACTACTACCAGTACATCTACATTGTTTCTATTCAAACTATGTTAAGATTTAAAAAATAAAAACCAATAAAGATATTTAAAATTGACTTCCCGGCTTCTATCTGAAAAGCTACAAAACCCTTAAAAGAGCTGTTTTCTTGCTTCACATCTAAAGTGGGCCAGTTTGTGACATAATGTGATATAATTCAAGTGTTGAAATAAGGGACAATGTTCATGTATTTTAATAGTCATGTAGAAGAGGAAATTTCAGCAGGACCTGGTTGTTGTTCAAACTCCACCTGTTGAAATTTCCTCTTCTATACAACCCTCAAAAGAATAGATGCCATGAACCTTATTTGACCTCCAAACCCCATTCAGAGAGGAGGACTGTCTAGGCAAGTGCAGGGTGTGCTGTGGGTCTGCATAAATATCACACTTTACCTATCTGTGGACTACTTGGAGTGGTATGACTTCCTGTGGTCCTAAAATATTGTCCTGCAAGGACCCCTAATGCAGCTATTACCTACTTCTCTGAAGTTGATAGTGCCTTTTAAAAACTCTTCTTTCATATCCATTTTTAAAAATATAGATTGCAACTGTATATATTCCCTGGCCTGGGAGCAGAACTGAACATGGTGGGACTCAGAGATGAAGCAATGGGAGGTGATTTTAGGGCAATGCCTCCCAAATAAGAATCCTGCTCCTATTTCATGAAAATTTCCTTCTACCCTGAAATATTTTGCGTTGCAGTAAGTTACATTTTTCAGTTCAACATTAGAAGTACAGTTTGGGCATCCAAATAAAAGAGGCAGTCCAAGTTATCAAGTGAATGCTTTGCAAACATAACAAGTATGATTTCTAGCTATAAACAATGTTTCATATCTCACTTCTTGCAATGCTAGAAATTTGGACATTACCTTCATTTGCCCCTCTCCATCGCTATACAACTGATGGATCTGAGTGAACATTTATAGGACTGCAGAGGGAATCTCAGGATTTCATAGATGGACATATTTCTGTTAGAGATGCCAGAATATTTATTTGAAACCAGCCCATTTTAAATGTATTACTTCTTCTAGAGTTGTTTTTCATATCCCATATCACTTTGAACTCATCTCCCTCGCTCTCTGCTACACTATGTGAATGTGTATATGCCCATGGCTAATTTTATTTTATTTTATTTACTTCATTTTTACCCTGCCTTTCTCACCCAAGGGGACTCAAGGCAGTTTACAACTCCAGCAAGAATTCAATTCCAGTTTTATTTACCATGTCAGAAGCAAATTGAAGGTACAATGCATTTAAAAACATAATGTTTTAAAAACTTGTCATTATGTGAAATGTCCTTTGACCAGAAGCTGGCCACTTGGAGTGCCTCTGGTGTTGCTGTGAGAAGGTCTTCCGTTGTGCATGTGGCAAGGCTCAGGTTTCATTGTAGTAGGTGGTGTGTGGTTTGCTCTTCTCCGCATTCGCATATGGACTCCACTTTGTAGCCCCATTTCTTAAGGTTAGCTCTGCATCTCATGATGCCAGAGTACAGCTTGTTCAGCACCTTCCAGGTCATCCACTCTTCTGTGTGTCCAGGAGGGAGTTTATTCATCCGGTCCCAGCCACTGATTGAGGTGCTGGGTTTTAGCCTGCCACTTTTGAATTCTCACTTGCTGAGGTGTTCCTGCAAGTATCTCTGTAGATCTTAGGAAGCTGTTTCTTGATTTAAGGCAGGGGTCCTCAAACTAAGGCCCGGGGCCGAATACGCCCCTCCAATGTCATTTACCTGCCCTCCTTCAGGGTCAACCTAAGTCTGAAATGACTTGAAAGCACACAACAACAACAACAACAACAACAACAACAACAACAACAACAATCCTATCTCTTCAGTCATGGCCCTATGCTTAAAAAGTTTGAGGACCCCTGATTTAAGGCATCGGCATGCTGGTAAAACCAACAATAAACAGGAAAACGTATCCCCACAGTTAAAACAATTAATAGTTAATCAATAAACACATAAACAGTATACAAATTAAAAACATATAAAGTGCATAGTTCCATTCTTAAATATTGTGACTCCAACACTGCATCTGAGGGAAGTGGATTGTAACTGACAAAAGCTCACGCTAAAACAAATATGTCATAAAGGTGCAATAAGATGCTTTGCCCCCTTTCCTTCTTTTTTAAAAAACTGAAACAGAGCTAACTCTCTGAAAATATGCAACCATTTTTTCTTGAACAAAAATACTACCTGAATTCTGTATTCATGGGTGAATACATTCCAATATCGCCAATGGATACTTGAAACTGTGGATATTAGCGGAAGCTATATCTTGACTATGTTTGGGCCAGAGGCACACCATAGAACTTCACCGGAAGACCTAAAAGAACTACAAATGCTTCAAAGAGGGGGAATTGTTTTTCACAGCATGGGCAAGTGAAATAGTGGATATCATATTCATGGTTAGGATAGTGATACTGTAGTCTTAAAGGTATACGGTATATTATTGGTTAATAATAGCTGTTTTTGTCATGACAAAATTGAGCTCTTTGTGCCGCTCTTCTGTAATAGAAAACTATATATGGGGGATTTCTATGGAGCACAAATATATTTGATGTGGGCTGGCATTTGTCATATGCTCAAAAAGAAATGGGGTGACGACGACAGCCTGATTGTAGTACTTCTTAAGAATGCTGGTGCCATTTTAGGCAGAAGATAGAAAAAAAGAACAACCTTGTGATAAAATGAAAAAAGCCTTACAAGAGTCTCTTCTATGTCATCATACATTTCTTTGCTCTGATTATATGAATAGTTGCAAAAATCAGCATAGTGATTGTCTACATTTACTCTAGGAGCATGAGATGGAGCACACGTTCCAAGCTGCAGACAAATGGCGATAAATCAAACAATGGAGATCTAAAGAAAGAGAGAAAGGAAAAAGCAAAAGAGAGGATAGAGTCCAACACAGTTGCTTTTCACAACATCAGATACTCATACCAAGAAGTTGTTTATCTGGGTAATTTATAACACAAGCAGAAGAAATAAAAGTGTTTTTATAAAAACAAAAAACAAAATTGAAATATGGCCTCAGTGACCAACTGTCTATTTGAGATCTGCAGAAGGAGCCAGAGCTTGAATTATGCTTCATCCTTCTTCATAATATTAAAGAGCAATAAAGGAAGCACACAGTTTGGGAAAGGCATAAATGTAAGTGTTGAATCTCAGCCAGAGGACATTATTCAAGTGTTGTATAAACAGCCAAGAAATCCAGCCTGGAAAATTAGGCATTCTTTGTGTCACTTTGAAATTTACATTTGATTACATTTCATTACAAAGGAAAGCATCCCTGATAAAATATACATAGCCCAATAATTCTATAAAGAAAATGTGATACACTGGAGGCGTAAAACTGATCCGCATAACTAACATGAAAATTCTCATCCGTTGTTACTAAAATGACAGCAATACAATGAGATTTGGCAAGATTTTCTGCATTCAGAAGGAGGGAAGCCCTGTTTTTCTATGTATTATAAATTTGTTGAAACAACTAAATGCAATTATAAATACAAATAATGTTAAGGGATCAGTCAAGCTGTTCTTTTAGTGAGTTCATTCAATGATTTTAAATTTCAAGTGAGAGGCACTCTTTTGTTGGTTAAGAGAAGGAAAGGAAAATGACAAATTCAAAGTATCTAACAGAAATAAATCAAGCAAACAAAAAAAAACCCTCATACTTACACTACCTGGAGGTGTATATATCACTTTTTCCTGCCTCTGTGTTCGATTTGACAATGCAAAGTAGGTAAAATAAGTTTGATAAAATAGGTTTGCAACAGGTTTCATGGCTAATGGGACTCGATAGGTGAGTTTGAATATAATTTTTGGTCATTGCAGATAATCTATTCTATTTGAACCACTGAATTTCATCTTTCAATAGCTAATCTGGTTTAAGAGAGTTGGGGCCTATCCAGAGAGGCCCAATACCAGGACCTATCTCAGTTTTTACTGAAGGAATCCAAATGATGCATCCAGTAAAAAAAAAATTGATTCAGAACAAACCAAGGTTTCCTTGGTTGGCCACAAATTAATTAGATACCCCATTAGATCCGGGCCTTCCTGCAAGGCTCGGTTCTAATGGAGTATAGGGCATGTGGAGACTCACTTCCGAGTAATTCTGATTTCCATCTCACAACTTTTGGGCTCCTGGAGTCCAACGGTACAGGATGGTGCCCACCGCTCCCCTCCAAGCCCCCAATTTAGCTCCTAAAAAATTAAAGAAAAGGTACCTGGCTGCCATAACTTCCCTCCTTGTGGCCTCTTGGTACAAGGAAATGATGCATATGGAGATGGGGGATGAGGAGAGATTTTTCTTCTTGTCCCTCCCGTCTCCTCAGGCATCCTTTCCTCTCACCAGGAGGCCACAAGGATAGAAGTTATGGTGGCCAGGCATTTTAACTTTTAACTTTCAGGGTGGCTTCATGTCATCCTGATTTTAATTGAGATGGCTGGAAGCCCAGTTTTTAAAACCTGCTTCGGCATGGATTTTGGTGCTGTGTGGAAGCCCCCTTGATTACATTATCTGAATGGAAAGGAAAGAAGTGAAACAAATAACAAATTCTATTTGAGTATTCAATTTATTTCACATAGGAGCATGTTTTAGCAGAATTTGTCTTACAATTATTGAAAATGAAGGAAATCCACCATGAAGGAAAGTCTATAATTAGGCATAGCTAAATCTTTCCATAGAAATTCATGTAACTAAGGCTGTATCTACCCTGTTGAATTAATGCAGTTTGACTCCACTTCAATTATCATAATGCAATTCTGTGGAATCATGGGCATTGTCATCCCAGAAAGACACCATGGATGGTAAAAACAGCTTGGAATGTATCACATGTGGCCTTAAAGTCACACTGTTGTGTCTACTTCTGCTGTAAGTATATCTTTAGAAGTGCATTTTGCATTAGGACGAGTACTGTGATAGACACAGGACAGAGCACGGGTTCATTATTCATTATATTAAGCATTGCTACTCTGTATTAAACATTTTGCAGGATTAAAATTGTTCTATTAAACATGTAAACACATAACACTATTGTGATAGATGAAAAAAAATCCCTGGTGTTTCTTGGTGTTTTCTATCTTTTTAGTTATCAGTTTCATTTATATCCCACTTTTACTTCACTATGCTCAAGGTGTCATATGGAGCCCTCAGTGGTGCAGTGGGTTAAACCCCTGTGCCGGCAGGACTGAAGACTGACAGGTCGCAGGTTCGAATCCGGGGAGAGCGCGGATGAGCTCCCTCTATTAGCTCCAGCTCCTCATGTGGGGACATGAGAGAAGCCTCCCACAAGGATGATAAAACATCAAAACATCCCGGCGTCCCCTGGGCAATGTTCTTGCAGACGGCCAATTCTCTCACACCAGAAGCGACTTGCAGTTTTTCAAGTCGCTCCTGACACAACCAAAAAAAAGTGTCATATGGCTCATTTCTCCTGCAATTTACCCTTGTAACAACCCTGTAAATCTGACTAGTAAATACCCTTAAGGTAGTAGATCTTATCTGATTTTGGAAATTAGGCAGGGTCAACCTTTGCCACAACTTTGAGGGGAGGCCACCACTGAATAGTTGAATGGTGCTGTAGGCTATATTTCAGAAGAAGGAACTTGCAAAGCCAACTCTTGTCCAAGAAAACGATGGAATTCATGAGGTTGCCATAAGCTGCCTGGCAACATGAAGTCACATTCATACAGACTATATTTCAGATGAAGAAACTGAAAGAACTACTTCTGAGTATTCTTTACCTAAGAAAACTCTATGAATTTAATATGGTCAACACAAGTGGACATGCAACTTGAAGGCACACAATACCAGTCTGTAAGATGAGTCAGACTGAGGATGACTGATACAAGAGGATATAAAAGACATGTCATGGTTCAGTGATTACTAGAAACTAGACTTCTGCCCAACATTCTCAGCACTAGACCACATTGTGAAATACTTGAATAAAACACTTACACTGTGTGGGGAAAGCTCCCTCTAAGGTAATGAACAATTGGGCAAGACTTTTAAGAAACTGCACAGTCAGTGTTCTTGATTTAGAATCCATACTCCAAGACTGACAACTACCCCAAGACTCTAGTTTGTTGACTCCAAAAATATGTGCCATTCAACATTGGGAAGCTAATAACCTATGTATAATGACAAGATGTGTTCTGTTTTCCCTGTGCTTCCATCATCAGCACAACCTGCATTGCTTTCATGCCAGAAACAATATTGTAGGTATTGGCTGATGTACAAAAAAAGAAAGAAGACCATTTAATTTGCAGATCTCAATTTGCACTGCTAGCAGGTGGGAAGATCTTGTTTTGATCTGCAAACTGAGAAAAACTGACAAGAAGGCACTGATGAGAAATGGGAGACACAAGAATACCTACGATTTGTAACATCAATTTGCTAAGCAGAATATCCTAGTTGTTTCATTGTCAAATTTTATGGCATTTCTGGGTTTCTTTGGAAGAATTTGTTTCTTTCCACACTTTGCTGAATCTAATTTTTCTCTCAGTCTTCTCTTTAAATGTGTTTTTCAGGCTTTCCTGTTACTATGTCCAAGTGAAAAATGACCCTTTCTCGGTGATGTGGTATTGGCAAAAAAAACTAAAGCATTTATCTACAGATAGCAAGAAGCAGTTTCTGAGAGATTTCTATTCCATTTCTTAATCTCATATAGATTGTGTATTGTGTACTCAATGAGAGCAATCTAATTGAGGGCCCCGGTTCATAACATCGAGCTTATTATTGGGTGATCACTTAATTAGATTTTTCACTTTCTTTTTAATACACAAGTACTTATTTCATTACGTTCAGTCCAGCCTTCAGCTGGCATTTAAATGATAAACCAAGGAGCAAAAACCAGAAGGCAATAATTGTCAGGAGATGATGCTTAAATAATGATCTCAATTTTTAATTTACAGGATCAATTTGTACATGTATGTATGCATATGTGTGTGTATAAAAAACCTCTGAATTGTTTACATGAAAAAGAATGGGAGGAGGGTAAAGGGTAAATCTAAACTCCAGGATCCCACTGGAAAAGGATAGATACAGTAATATAGCCTTCTAACCTCTCTCCGTTGTCCACCCCTATCATGTATACATAGAGGAGCATTAGACATTGGACAAATTTGTTGTTCCTATGAAGTCCATTTTCATGTTCGCAGTTGGAAAGTCAAATGAGCCATTCACCTCTGAACAAATGCTCCAAACTTCAGCTCATGTTCTGAATGCTCAAAATAACACCTAAGTGCTGACTCTACTGAATGTTTGGCAAGTGCTGTTTTGCCATTGCTATGTCTATTGATATCTCCAAACTGCAGATCAAATGAATGGTGAATGGAAGGGGGATGGTGTTGTCCAAAGGTTCACGGTCCTAATTATTTTTTAGTAGTTTTTATGATTCTCTGCATGCAGGAGGTTACAGGATTGTATGTGACTTGGATGCAGGCTACTCTGGCTGGGTAGCTGAGAGTATTTGGCTGCTTGCTTGCATGCTCATCAATATTCTTGAAGCACCAGCTCAACCTCCCATCTTCTATTGACATCATCTTGCTTTTTTTTATTATCTTAGGTCTTAATTATTATTACCATATATACTCATGTATAAGTCAACTTCATGTATAAGTTGAGGCCCAGACTATGGATTTTGGTATGACCTGTGGATAAATCAAAGGTCATTCAGTGAAGAGGTGAAACTGCTATCACCAGCTCAGGGGTATTGCCAACATTTTCCAACTCATGAATTTTTAAAAGGCAGAAGTTGCACAATGCTGGAGTTAATAGTGGATGTCAATGCATCTTTTCGGTTCTTCTGGGATGCACTAAAATATTTCACCACTTCTATAAAGAGAAGGAGATTGCCTACCTTCTGGGCTACTAATAAGAACTTATACTTTGGACCATCTTGTCCAGCGAATTGGGCATGGCTCCTGCATAATTTCTGCTGGAACAACTCAGCCTTTAGCTCACAGCTGAAGAGAGCAGTGGAGGGGGAGAGGGGGCAAAGGCCTGAGGGGGCATGGTCTGGTAGGTTGTGGGGTCAACCCATGGGGTTGAGGTTTTTGTATCCAGCATTCCTGCTTTGCCTGCCTTCTGGGCTGCAGTGTGAATGGGGGGGGGGGGGGTCATTCTGAATTTGCTGTAGGGTTTCCAGTATTACTTTCTGGCTGATGCGGTTTTGCTTTACCTTGCTGGGGACCATCTTTGGGACTGCAGAGGAAAGATCGATTGTTTCTGCCTCTTTGCACACTCAAGCCCATCACTTGCCATGGCTCAATAGACTCTGCCTTCCAGCGCCATCTACCCCAGCTGTTGGAGTCTACTAGGGCCGAGCCAATCAATACCTTCTGTTTAGAGAAGAACAACAGATTTTGCTACTGTTGCCTGTCCCTCTGATTGGCAGTCCTTAAGTTAACAATTGCCTGGCTAATTTTATATAAGGTTTATATAAAAGCTAACATCTGCAGGGCTAATTTTATATAACATTTATTTATGTGTTTTAAGCATGTGCTTTTCTAAGGAAGTAGAGAGTCCCTGAATTTGTGGGGCAGCCATTGGAGTCATACAGGAGGAGATGCAGAAGAAGGAGACAGGTTCAGCATCAACAAAAGGGGGAACAAAATAGAGAGCTTACTGCCCCCAAATTGTCTCCTATATCTAATAACCTGGATAAGCAGGATGACAGTCCCCCTAGGTTGAAAATGTTGCTGTTGAGGACCAGTTCAGTAAATGGGAAAACATTTTCCATCCAGGACTTGATTATGGATGAGCATGCTGACCTAGTCTGTATCACAGAGACCTGGCTGGATTGGACTGGGGTAAGTGGAGTTGCAGTGATCTATCATGATTCCTTCCCCTGACCAGGTTCCCTATTCCACAGTCAAGAACATTCAAGTGTATTTACCTGAATGTGGGTGACTGGGACAGAATAGGGATTCTGTTGGGGCACTGCCCAGACCACTGTCCAACAGTCTTCCTTCCTTAGCTAGCCGGGGTGGTCTTGGGTTTGATGTTGGAGTCTCAGCAGCTAATAGTTCAAAGAGACTTCAACATCCATACTGATCCTGCCCTGTCAGGAGTGTCTCAAGACTTCATGGCCTCCGTGACAACCATGGGTCTGTCCCAAGTCATGTCTTGTCCTACCTATGCTGCTGGATGCACTTTGGACCTTGTTTTCTGTGCAGGATGGGATGATGATGATTGTATTGTGGAGGAACTTGTCACAGTTCCATTGTCATGGACCAATCACTACCTGGTCAGGTTTAGGTTTGCTGGGACTCCAAACCAAAGGGGTGGGGGGACTGATTAAGATGGTCCAATCCAGGAGGTTTGTAGATCCAGATGGATTCGTGATGGCTCTTGGGGATTTTCCTGTCACCTTGGCAGACAATTCCATCAAAGCTCTGACTGACCTCTGGAATGGGGAAATGGCTAGGGCAGTGGATACTATTGCTCCTGAACATTTCCTCTCATGAAGCAGAACCAAACCAGCCCCCTGGTTTTCCAAGGAGTTGGTGGCAATTAAGCAAGTGAGACAGAGACTAGAGTGATGTTGGTGGAAAACTCGTAGTGAATCTGATTCAGCATGGGCTAGAGTGTATTTGAAAGCATACTCTGTGGCAATGGAGGCAGCAGAGAAATCGTTCCTTGCTGCCATCATTGCATCTGTAAGGAACCATCCAGCTGAGCCAATGAGGTCATATGATGTAAATTGATGCTCAGAGATCTTTCCACTTCTTGCCATCCCTTTTTCTTCTTACTCCTTCCAAAAAGTAGAACTAGCTAAGTTCATTGTTAGTGAAACACCTTTGTAGAACATTTCAATCTTCAAGGAACCTCTCAAGATCAAGCTTCAGTTTGTTTCTGTAGCCATTAGTGCCTTTGTACTTAATTGAAATAGCTAGCTGCAGGACACATAAACCCTCATCACAAATGGGGATGTGCTTGCTTTTCTCTACCCAAACAAGGAAACATGTCCCCACTGAAAAAACTGGGCCTTTTCTGAAAAGATGTCAAAATCTGAAACTAGAATATCTTTCCCAAAATGGAAATATGGGAAGGCTCTTAAGTAATGTAAAATTCCATTCTTGATCTTAAAAATACAATACAATAGATAGAATAACTACAATTTACCAGTATTAAGCCTGGGCCCATTTAAGCATCTTTGGTATTTGCCATTACCATGAGAAATGATTAAAATTTAAGTGATTATAGAAGCCTCACACATTTATGCATACCAGTTGTTTGACGTAGATAATATTGAAAGGCAGGTAAGAACAAAGAAATGCTTTTTGATTAGGAAAAACCAAATAATAGTTGAGAAATTGATGGGTTGTGGAAACAGCTGAAAATGCTATGCTACTTTACATTTTAGTTTTTGTTTTAATAGATGAAATATTTTAAAATGGTGATTAGAAAAGCCTTGTCACTCTTTAGTAGTGATTTCCTCCCAAACGATGCCTTAAAATAGTGGCTCATCTCCTCCCCCCCCCCTTTTTTTCTCTACTTCTGCTGCTATAAAAAGGAATATTCCAGCTTCAGTGGGCAACCAACTGTAAGGAGACAGATCCAGAGCATAGAAAAGTTACTTTGAGAGACTACAACTCCAATAAACCTGCATATTGGGCTTCTGTGAGTTGTATTTTTAAAAGGTGATTTTCCAAGCCTTAGGTTAACCTCAAAATATTCATTTTATGCACAATTCTCTCTGTCCCTTCCATAATCTCACTGAGGACTTTAAAAAACAATGCACTTGTCCTCCTTTCAGCCCTATCTGTATCATTTTAGCGCTTTTGTTTTATACTTCACATTTTTCTCCACATTCTTTTTTCATCCCTTCAAGCTTAGTTTATAGTCTCTGACGGGATTCTCTCTATGCTATCTGCCAAAACATCTGTTCCTTTACTGAATAAAAAGCTTCCTTTTTCCAGAAGGTGTCATGCAGGTCTACAAAAACTATAAACCTTTCTTTTTCTACATGACTTTGCCAATGTTAGACTCAAGCTGAGAAGCTTTACAGCCCTTTCCTGTCGGGTCTCATTTTTCATTATATCTAATTCAACACAATTTATTGGGGCAAGAAGGGGGGCACAGAATGACTTTGCTGGGTTTTGAATCTGCAGCTCACTCCATTTTAATGCTCAACCTTGGTTATTCATAGTTTCTATTTTTAAGACTGGACCAGTTCCCTGCATGATTAATCAAAGTGGATTTTTATTACCATTTTAAGGATCAGTTTGATCATGAAATAGACAAATGCAAATTTCTAAATACTAAAAGCCCTTATCATTGGGTGTTTTAGAGACACATGTGCAAAAACGTGCCACTTTGACAGTTGATTTCATTCTCAGGGAGACTTGTTTCCCCACCATCTAATTACTTTCCTACTGCTGTGAAACAGGGCTCTAGGAACATGAAGCCATTGTGCATGAAACAGACCTGGAAGAAAACTTTCCACCATTGTTACAGAGACCTTCCTGCACAGAAAATATCTCAAATTGTAAAGATGCTCACCTATTTAAAATTCTTCTCATCAGGGTTTTCCGGCTATCAAGAAATATGTTTTTGAAACATTACTTTAACATTTTTGAATATTTTTTTCTGTTTGTAGTGTAGTATGAAAGTAAGAATTAGATTTATTTTGAAATGTCTTCCTTCGGGGGTGGGGTGGGGGCAGGGGATGCACATCTACACATGCCATTTAATCTGTGATCTGAAGCCGCAATACTCCAATCTGGCCCCAGTGGCAGCTGCACTGTTCATCTTTGCCCCACAATGGCAGTGAGGTGGAATCTATACTGTCCAGTGGGACTGAAACTGTTACAATCTCACTGGATGGTCACCTTACCTTGGATGTCCCTGTTGCCACTGCTAGACTGTCATGGAGCTCTGGAGTGTTGCCAAGAACCTTTGCTAACATTGCCTAAGGCCAGGGACTCCTTCCTTTTTTCTGGTCTGCAAAAGCATTCACCAACAGCCAAGGTCTCTGTGGCTTTCTGCTGTGGTGATAGAGAGGTGACACAGGTCTGATCCATCCTCTGTCCCCTGTGCCATGTACATCTTGATTCTACTCCTGGTTGAAATGGACCACTGTAGACAAGCCAAGGGTTTCCCATAGGCTTTTAGACAGACACCATGAGAACACAGTGCTAGACCAGAGAAGTATTTTACTGTTGTGTTATCACAACAAGGATAATTATTGTTGAAGGCTTTCATGGCCAGAATCACTTCGTTGCTGTGAGTTTTCTGTATGGCCATGTTCCAGAAGCATTCTCTCCTGATGTTTCATATGCATCTATGGCAGGCTTCCTCAGAGGTTGTGAGGTTCTGTTGGAAACTAGGCAAGTAGAGTTAATATATCTGTGGAATGTCCAGGATGGGAGAAAGAACTTGTGTCTGCTAGAGGTATGTATGAATGTTGCAATTTGCCTCTTTGATTAACATTTAATGGCCTGCAGTTTCAAGACCTGACTGGCTGCCCCCACTTTGGACATTCCACAGATATATAAACCACACTTACTTAGTTTCCAACAGATCTCTCAACCTCTGAGGATGCCTGCCATAGATGAGGGTGAAACATCAGGAGAGAATGCTTCTGGAACATGGCCATACAGCCCGGAAAACTCACAGCAACCCAGGATAATTATTTAGTTCACTTCTCTAAATGGTTTAGTGGGTGAATGCACTTATGCCATAGTCTGTAAATCTCTGGCTCAACATAATATCACATAGGCTAAGGCTCTTAGATGTTTGTCTGTGCCTAATAACAACCTTCCTCCACCCCTATTCTATTATAGTGTGTGTGTGTGTGTGTCATGCTACTTCTAATGTGGATTAGGGAGGTAATAACAATATTTCAGTAACAATAGGTATTGGCTAGAAGATTCCAGATCAATTTACTGAATTTCTGTTTCTGGTTTTAGCACTTTGTAGCTAAAGTAACTCCACTGAAATCAAACAAACTGCATTTATAAATCTTTTCTAATGAGGCAGTGCTGCAAATAGAAATGTCTTCTCTCTAGTGACCAAAACTGTAATCTGAGAAGTATTTACACCATAAAATGTCTGTGTGGGATGTTGAAGAGTTGTAATTTCAGGAAACAAATCCATAGGTTAAAAAGCAGCTATAATATAGCTGATTGTTTCCTGTCAAGCCACAAGCACTTGCATATTTTAAAAGCAATCACTGATATACAACATCAGAACTCATATTCTGAGAAGCATCATTTTTCTGTCTGTTTGTCCTTTCTCTCTTTCTATTTTTCTCTCTCTTTCTGTCTATGGCTTAATCTACAGTGCCAAATAATTCAGTTTGAACAGCATTATATGGTCAGTGTAGACCCATATAATGCAGTTCAATGCAGTTCAAATTACATTATATGGCAGTATTGATCCAGCCTATCACTCATAAGCTTTATATTAAAATATAAAGGACTAAGTCCAAGCAGTAGACATGCAAATAAATCGTATCCCATTGTAAGTTGGAACAAATTTGTTAGTTTTGTACTTATGATGTGATATTTGACTTGTACGTGCAGTCCATGCCCAAAATTAAAAATTGAAATTTAAGATGCCTTTGTTTTTTAAGTTTTGATTTCTTTGTAAGTCTGTGTGATGCAGTTAAAATTCACAGAGCAACCAAGCTCTGCTGAGAGGTGAAGCCAAACTGTTGGCATGCCTCTCAGCCAATCAGGGCTGATGGAGGGGAGATTTTTGTTCCTGGGTTATAAATGTAATTTTCTAATTGGTTCTATCATAAAAAGACAGGAAAAGCTTATTAAACTGAAAAAAACTTTGCAGGAGGAACATTGTCCTAAAGCACATTTTGCTCTAATATCTTGTAGTGTCTCCACCAATTTAACATAGCTACCCCATAGCTACTGTTTCAGTGTAGCTTGATTGGGAGAAATATTTGGAAGTGGAACTCACCTTCCTCCTCCTCCTCCTCCTCCTCCTCCTCCTCCTCCTCTTCCTCCTCCTCCTCCTTTGGCTGGATGGACATCTGTTGGAGGTGCTGTGATTGTGATTTTGCTGCATGACAGAAAAAAGGGGTTGGACTGGATGCCCTTTGGGGTCCCTTCCAGCTGTATGATTCTACCATATTTCTGAAAGTGGGGGGGGGGGGGGGGATGATCCACTGTTCTCTTGCCTCATTGTGTAGAAAATTCAAGAAGATAGTTCTAGTGTTTTTTTTAATGTTTATAAAAACTTTGAAAATTTGCCCAAATTCCTCACATAAGTGAAAATTTGTCCAAATTCCTCGCATAAGAGCTAACAGTGGTAAATGTGTTCTACCATTTTCTGCTTTATAGAAGCAAATAGATTGTTTGATATTTGGGGCTCGGACTCAAACTGTGCCTTACAATTAAGTTTGCTGCAGAAGTCACCTGTCCTTTATGATTAGGCAAGCTGAAAAAAGTCATTATTTTGAGTGGGAATACTTCGTATAGCAGCAATTTTGTAATGGTGCCCATGATAGTTTCCCAGATACTCCAACAAGTTGGTGAACGTTAGTTCACAGTAGTAAAGATATTATGTCTCTTCTTCCAGTTACCTTTCAGCAAGTTACAAAAAATTGCAAAAGATCAGTCAAATTTTAATTCAGTTCTTGCATTTTGTTTCAGTTGTAGAAACATGATGTCAGTTGGGTTCATTACTGGATATAGATTTATTTTGAATGTGTGGAAGACTCACAGGAATGGGATGTATTCTTGCAAATTCTTGTCATGTTTCTGGACAGCCCCACATTGCCATATGGAACCACCCTGCCCTGAACCTCAGAGTTACATTTAATGCTGCTTAAGATTTTCAACGGAGATGGGGATTCCTAGTCATAAAACTGCAGTTGGTATTCACACACTCTCATAGATAAAACTTGACAACTCTGCATGCAGCCCAAAATGGATCTGGATATTTGAACAGCCTCCCTCAACTCCTGTGTCAATGCCCCAAGGCCCTTCTATTCATCTACTTTAAATTAATGATCTCACTGATGGCACTAGCAATTGAACCAGGGCTCTCCTGAGCCAAGCACTTTCATACTGAATTTGATTAATTCTGACGAGTATTAATTCTCACTGTTAATTAGGTAGAGCGCTGCTGTAAAAAGGATATAGCATGTTGTATAAAAGCAAGCACCATGTAGCTGATATGTCATCTTCTGTTGGATATAAATGGAAGTATATACATTAGAGGTGTTCCGTGCATATACATGAAATATATGATGGGGTTCAGTGTGTGCAGTGATTAGAGCTCTTGATTGGGATTTGGGATGTTCAGATTGAAGTCCCTACTAAACCTTTAAATTCACCATGTGACTTAGGTCAGTCAACGCTTTTTCTATGGCTTACCTCATCGTTTTGGTGAACAGGAGAAAAGATGGAATGAAAGACTGGATACAGTCCTTAATTTCTTAGAATGACATGGAATACATGCAGTATGTGGTACTCTTTCCTCTTTCAGTATTGTGTAATGGAGCCCCCGGTGGCGCAGTGGATTAAACCCCTGTGCTGGTAGGACTGAAGACCGACAGGTCGCAGGTTCGAATCCGGGGAGAGGCGGATGAGCTCCCTCTATCAACTCCAGCTCCTTATGCAGGGACATCAGAGAAACCTCCCACAAGGATGATAAAAACATCAAATCATCCTGGTGTCCCCTGGGCAACATCCTCGCAGATGGCCAATTCTCTCACACCAGAAGCGACTTGCAGTTTCTCAAGTCACTCCTGACACGACAAAAAAAGTATTGTGTAATTACTAAAAATTTGCTAATTTATTGTAAGCATCATATTTGGGCTTTTTCTTTTTTCCATCAAAGTTAGGATTTCACACTTACACACAAGGCAGAATATGTATGTGTGTGTTTCATGTTCAAACTTGACATTTCAGAGAACTCATAGACTTACATGCAAGTTGCATTAATCTCTGTCTCATGGGCTAGAAATGCCTTTGATTATCAGTTAGAGCTCCATATTTAGACTACATGTACCATAGACTCACCACACTTTGGTTGTGCTGTTCAAAATTGCCAAGCACTCCCTTCAGGTTTCAGTTGTAAAATATATGGGGGTATTTTACCAAACCATTTAAGGATAATCTACTCTAAAAAGTTACAGCATCTTCCCAAGACATGCCTCATCATTACACAATGGGACTCTTGGTTTGATGCCCGATATGCTCCTTCATCTCTTTGCTCACCTTCCTTAGATTCTGAGCTATCTTATGAGAAGGTAAAAGGAAAAGAGGGGAGGAAAGAACATCAAAGATATAATGCAAGAACAAAGATACTATTATCCCTGAAGCAACTCTTATCTCTTTCAAAGTAGTATTTTGACATTGTACAGTGCTCCATTCTGTACTGTGAGGTTTGTGTTATAGCCTTAATGCATCAAGAGGCAAATTTACTTTGGATTCTGTGGCTTTGACGCAAGCTCTGTGAACAGGGATTCAGGTCTTCTTATTTCAAGGGGTGCATTTCTGAAAATGGTGATACGTGCAAGTATATGTCCTGGAATATAAAATTCTAAATCCTATTTTGATCATCAGTAGAGTGGATTCAGTAAACTCATGAAATTTAGCTACATATTTATTTATTTACTATATTCATATTCTGCCTTTCTCTACCTTGAAGGGGACTCAAGGCGGCTTTCAGATAGGCAAAAATTCAATGCCTTAATCATAGTATACAATTAAAATACATTAAAATTAAAATCAACATTAAATACATTAAAACATTATAAAACATTATTATCATTATAAACCACACAATCCGCAATCATAGTCCAGGTCCTTCTGATAGTTGTTGACTCATAATTCAATAAGTGATTGAATTTATTTATTCTAGTTGGGATTGATCATTAGAATGAATGGAGCTCCTGGTGGCGCAGTGGGTTAAACCCCCGTGCCAGCAGGACTGAAGACCAACAGGTCGCAGGTTCGAATCCGGGGAGAGGCGGATGAACTCCCTCTATCAACCCCAGCTCCTCATGCGAGGACATGAGAGAAGCCTCCCACAAGGATGATAAAAACATCAAAAATCATCCGGGCATCCCCTAGGCAACGTCCTTGCAGAAGGCCAATTCTCTCACACCAGAAGCGACTTGTAGTTTCTCAAATCACTCCTGACACGACAAAAAAAAAATTAGAATGAAAGTCTGTCCTAATTATGTGGCTAGGATTGAGGGTAAAATAAGGACATTGCTCCTCCAAATGACAATTTTGTCATCCCCCCCCCAAAGAAATCCATTTACTCCCCAAATTTCTAACATTGCATGGAATGAAACATCAACATTTTTGTGCATTTAGATTTTTTTCTATTTTCTGTGTGCACATCTCTTGGTAATTTTGTCTGCTGTTTTCTTACACTCTATGTCTAATGTTCAGTTGAAGTTTTAATATACTAAGGTTTACTATGGTCATGTAATGTGTTCCCTTGCTGCTCTTGAGCCTCCTCACTCTTAGTTTAAATTTCCCTTTGATTTCTCAGATCTTGTGGAAGAGGTCTCTTTGAAGACTAATGGGCAAGACTCTCCCCATGTCCTGAATTTTTTGTTTGTTATTTTTGTTGTGGTGGAAGTTTATTTAAGAAAATGTTTTATGATCTCAAATATCTCTCTCTCTCTCTCTATCTCTCTATCTCTCTATCTATTTATCATCTTCTAATCACACACACACACATGTTGCCTTGAATCCCCAAATGGGGAAAAGTTGGGATATTTTGTTTATTTATTTATTCATTTGCCATGCTTGCACCCCACCCGTCTCTACCTCAACAGGGGGACTCAAGGCGGCTTATAGTGGCACACACATTGTGCCTTAGCAACAATTACCTCAACAACAATTACCTAAACATTTCAAATATTGCAACATATTAAGAGTTAAAACAGATTAAAATTAAAAACTATTGATGCTGCTGCTGCTAACTTTTTCACTAGATCTACATCCTTTTATGAATTGTATGAATATTTTTGCAATTGCACTGAGTTTCTCTCATGAAGAAAAACACGAGGAAGGAAGGAAGGGAGGGAGGGAGGGAGGGAGGGAGGGAGGGAGGAAGTAAGTTAGGTCCCATAATTTACATTTGGCTCTTTATACATTTGTACCTAGAGATGCCGATGTCCAGAGGACCATAAATAGCATATAGATTTTAATCCCAAATTGAGATAAATAATCCGAAGCATCGAACCCTCTCTCCAGAATTGGTTCATCATGTTGGATAACTCTTTTAAAGTTCAGACTGATACTGAAGTAGATTTTGGTCTGACATTGGAGCTATCAGCTTCCAGTATTATTATGATTGCTTGAGAGCTACCTAACATAAGATCTAGCTTGCATAACCATGGAAACATTAACATGACTGCATTTTAAAGATAATACTGTTATTCCTTACATTGAGCAGAGTTCCTATTTGGGGCTGGGATGAGATCATTTCCTAGATTTCTGCTGAGTGTTTGGTTTGACTCTCATATGAAAAAGGGCATCTTTTTAAACAAACGGCATATGTAAAGTGGAGCACGGGGGAGATTTTGATTAAAATGTTGCTCAGTGGCCTTTCAGGCACATTCAAAAATTATTTAATATTCTTTTCTGCGCATACATGGGAAATGGCAAAGGCAATATTAATAAAAGAAGGCTTATAGGGGTGTAGAATCAGAGTACTAGCTCCTTGACAAAAGTTATTTACCTAGCTAGAGTTTCATTTCAAAATGAAAAGAAACTCTGTGATGCCCATATTATACAGAGGCCTTAAAACTCTGTTAGACATTTTAACTCACTCTAATTTATTCCAGGAAACTTTAATCCCCTGCAGAATGGAAACTGCTGTGAATTTTTCAGAAGTCATAATCATCTACCAAATTGAAGAAGGAGGAAGAGGAGGAGGAGGAATAAGGGGGGAAAGTCTGTAATGATGACATTGGCACTGGATTTCAGGAGTTTAGTCTAAATTCTTCCCAAAAATGTAAATCAGAGGGTAAGAGTTAATCGGATATTTCATATAGTTAACATTTCAATCCTCTTCCAAATCTTTATAAATTCACTTGCATCACTGCCATTAGACACATTCTGACTGAGCAGTTCCCAGACATCTAAAGCAAAATGTTGCAAAGAAGCACAATCGGAGAATCTGCTCTCCGTCTTGTAGCTCATTTGGTATTTTGATCACATCATCTGCAGCACCTAACAGTATAATGCATTCCAAATTGAAAGGAAAGTGAGCTGTTTGACATGTTATAACTATATTATCTGTCATGGTATGGTAGCAGACTCACAGAAAAGATGAAATAAAAACAACTATTCCCCAGAACCACAACACAGAGAACCCAAGCTCCATTTGAACGGAACGGTTGCCTTCCTGGATGGATCAGAATGAATCTCATATAACCCATCATTCAGTTTCAAAAGAAATTGTCTTCATTTAGTAGAGCAACTGATAGAGAAATATCGCACATATGCAGCCTCTGAATGTAGAAGTGTCGTTCCACTTATCTTGGTTACAAGATATCAGCAAGTGGAACCTGCAATGAAATGTTACAGTGGAAAATGACACCAATTTCTCCTAGCCATGTCCTTTACCACATTAATTCATTTTACCGCCACCCTGATTTTACATTTTTCTATGGAATGTATAGTCAGTGTGGTTGCCATTAAGCAACACTGTTAAAGGGTAAAGGTTTTCCCCTGACATTGTCCAGTTGTGTCCAACTCTGGGTGTTGGTGCTCATCTCCATTTCTAAGCCGAAGAGATGCCGTTGTCCGTAAACACCTCCAAGGCCATGTAGTCAGCATGACTGCATAGCGCACTGTTACCTTCCTGCCAAAGTGGTACCTATTGATCTACTCACATTTGCATGTTTTCAAACTGCTAGGTTGGCAGAAGCTGGGACTAACAGCAGGAGCTCACCCTGCTCCCTGGATTTGAACCGGCGACCTTTCAGTCAGAAAGTTCAGCAACTCAATAGTTTAACCCACTGCACCACCAGGGGTTCCTAAGCAACATGATTGAATTTTGGGAGTGCACTCCAATTAGGATTTTCTCCCCCAAATCTTTCTTGCAATTCTGCAAAGCTTGTATTGATTTCACCATCTGGTGTGAGCAATGATGCTATTGTTTTTTTTATATGAACATTTGCTTTCTGAGTTTGAGTTTGCTATTATTATATATAACAGGTTTTTCTTTCATGAATTCTTTTTAGTTTTGCTCTTGAAGTGTGCCATTAGGTGACCATGAATTTAATAATTAAATTATGCACAGGGTGGCCAATGGATCTGCTGCAGTAGGTTTGGTAAAGCCAATAACAACATGAATAATAATAATAATAATTTCTCACCCACTTCTCCCCATGACTTGAAGTGGGGTACAACACAGATTAAAATACAATATATAACAAAAATACGTAAAACCATTTAAGACACGTTAGTAAAAAACAGACACATATAATACACACACCATTGCACATTAAAATCATCCATAAATCAACTTTAAGAAGTCAATTTAAAATTCATAGTCTAAAATCAACTGCGTAAATCCACCCAAAGAGACCAATTTTTAATGTTTTTAAAAATCTGGACATCATGTTTAGTTACTGAATAGCTTCTGACAGGTCTAGGGGGTGGCAAATGAAAAGTCTTCTGAGTGACAGTTACCAGTTTAGTCCTGGCTGATTAAAGTAAATGTCACCAGAGGACCTTAGTGTTGGATTGTATAGCAGGAAGTGATCCTGCAGGCAACCTGGACCCAACCATGTAGTGATTTGAAGTTAATAACCAGCACTTTGTACTTTACCTGGAAACTAATTGGCAACCATTGGAGTTATAACCTATATTTACCATGATTAGAGCTGAATGCCTTTCTTTCTCCCCTTCAACTCAGTGCAACTGTCCTCTCAAGGGTGTCCCTGAAATTGTGTCTGTTTGTTGTATTATATTATATAGAGTCTCCCAAGGAGGCTGATTTTAGAGGCTATCCCTAAAATCCAAAAGTGTAACTCATGACCTCATCATACAGGGCTAAAATCGGTGGCATATGCCGATGTAGCCTTGGTTACCTATGGAGCCAGCTGGCTCCCATCAGATGACATCATGCTGGCTCTGTGCAGCATGCTGTTGTACCAACATGGGACTCTTCCTATGTGGCCATCTAATTTATAGGGGAGGGGGAGCTATATGCATCACATTCTCTCATGCCTCCCCTATGTTATCGCCCTTCCAGCAATGCAAGGCATGGGGTGCCAGATTCCCCATGCTCCATGGCGAGGCAGAGTACTACTGCTTCCTGCCACCGGCTGTCTGATGAAGGCATAAGAATGGTTAAGGTGTTGTTGAAGGTTTTCATAGCCAGAACTACTAGGTTGCTATGAGTTTTTTGGGCTATATGGCCATGTTCCAGTATGTGGCCATACAGCCCGAAAAACTTACAGCAACCTTAAGAATGTCGAAGGCTTTCATGGCTGGAATCACTCAGTTCTTGTGGGTTTTTTCGGGCTATATGGCCATGTTCTAGAGGCATTTCTCCTGATGTTTTGCCTGCATCTATGGCAAGCATCCTCAGAGGTGAGGTCTGACCTCACCTCTGAGGATGCTTGCCATAGATGCAGGCGAAACATCAGGAGAAATGCCTGTAGAACATGGCCATATAGCCCGAAAAAACCCACAAGAACTGACCTTAAGAATGGTTATACCATATAACGTAGTTTGAACAGCATTGAACTGCATTATGTGGTCAGCATAGAACAGTGTAGAATAAGCCGAAGTCTCATCTCCAAATCTACTGTAATAGCCAAAAGATGCATTGAACAATGAGGCCAGGGGAAGCTGATCGCATGTCAATTGGGATGCAGGAGAATGAGATAGCCAGATTCCTCTCATCTGTGATTTCCAGCTTACAACTATTGCAGGTCCCTGTTACAGAGCAGCTCACTGGTGGGAGGGGACTGAAAAGGTATTTCGTTGCACCCCGATCATTTTCACAATAGACCTCTATTGCTCGATGTTCAGGTAGTAGGGAGCATTTGTGATAATGGCTGGGGTGTTATGGTCATGTATCTGAAACGTTGCTGAATATAGAGCAGTTACAAATATATAACTCTAGATTCCAAATCTATACATACAATGTAGGATGCCAGCTTGCCTGGTTTAATTCCAAGACCAATCGTTTCAGTTTCTTTTGGGGTTCTGGAGGTGAATTCTGACTAATACTGGCATTCATTTAGAATTTTTACATTAATGAAAATGGTAGTTTAATGTCTAGTTGTTTAAACGAGCAACAGTGTTCCAGAGGTAGGAATCACTCCTGCATCATCTGCAGTAAAGAATGATGAGAAGATCAGAATTAATTTAGCTTGCTGGCAAATTCACATCATCCTTCAGTTCACTTACGTTATGCCATGTCATTATTCAACCAGATACAGTTCTGTTCTGCTGAAAGAGCTTTCTGCATTTTGATGCACTCCTGTTATTCTCGGTTTTAATCTGCCCCAGTCCACATGGTCAATGGACAAGAATAACAGGGCCTGGCTGCAAAAAGGGCAGTGAGTAGCATGTTTGTGTTTGTGTAGTTACAAGAAGACAAAGGACTCCACTGCCTGTGATGGCAAAAAGTGGTATTTTTTATCTCTGATTTGTGGCTTGTTATCTAAAATCAGTATTTTCACAGTATGGATCAAATGTCAATAATGTAATTGTACACTTTGAAATATAGATAGTCATCATGGCTAAATCTATACCCACACTGTAAGAAGACTCCAAAAATGGAGATAATTGTAGCAGAGGAGGAGATGGAGTGTAATGTTCATAGAGTTGTGCAATGCCATCTAGTGAATTGCAATGTCAAATACACCTGCAAACTTGCAGGTAGAATATATAATGTGTATGAATTTACAATGCATGTTCATGCAACATGCACATCAGTTTTTATTTCTGCAGCCTGGAATTGAATTTAGTCATTTTGAACTGGTCAAAAATACCCAATTTACTTCCCTAGAAGAATGAGTGCACTCAAGGCACTAACAGGATGGCAACCTGTCCTGATCCATATTAGCAAACCTGTCTTAGCTATTTTCAAGGAGCCCCCAGTGGCACAATGGGTTAAAACCTTGTGCCAACAGGATTACTGACCAAAAGGTTGGTGGTTCGAATCCAGGGAGCAGGGTGAGCTCCCATCTGTCAGCTCCAGCTTCTAATACAGGAACATGAGATAACCCCCCCCCCCACGGGATGGTAAAACATCCAGGTGTCCCTTGGGTAACATCCTTGCAGGTGTCCAATTTTCTCACACCAGAAGCAACTTGCAGTTGCTCAAGTCGCTCGTGTCACGAAAAAAAGGTATTTTCATCTCCATATGGAATAGGTCTTTGGTAGAACTAATAGTAGTCAATTCCTCACTCAAGACCAAGCTCCCACAGGATGTTTTGCCTGGATTAATTCACAATATTTTATTTCTGAAAAATTTCCCCACATCCCTGTTATTGAGATTGTGGTTAAGAGCAGAGAAAAAGATCCTCTACAGAGGATGGCAGATGATATAACCATCCGTGCTAACCAAAGCCTTGAATCCGCTTAGTGACATATATGTGCATAAATGTGTCTTATGAATGTACATGCTTCATTTTAGGTGGAGTGCAAGTTATTGTTCTGTAGCTTTTTTGGGATGTGTTCAAAACTCTTTCCCACCTCAATCTAGCCCTGGAAAAGTATTCTGCTGGTTACTGATATGGAGGAGAGAGAGCAGGGAGGCAATTTAACTGATATAGTCCAAGGTGGGTACATGTCAACTGTGAATGCACTCTGTTTCCCCTTTGAGCCAAGACAAGCCAGTTAATTGATTCCTGAGTTGCTTCCCAACTCTCATGTGACGTAATCCCATGGACAAGAGGGAAGGGGGCAGGGGAAGTGGAGGAAAGTGTCCTTAATAGTTGGGATATGACCTACCCTGGTAAGATCTGTCTTCAGGGATGGCCAGCGATCCTATCACATTTCCCTGCTTTCCTCCGCTTCCTACCATTGTCTTCTATCAGGACTCAGGGATACATCAGCTTCTTAAAAACAGACTTTTCTCTCTGTCTTTTCATGCTGGTGTGACAGATTTCACATGATGCGTGACATGATGCACAGACTTCCAGTGGCTGTGCATCATGGGAAGAGTAGTGTTGGACTCCATTATGCCAGTATATGAAGACAGTGAGAAAATGGGGGAAATTTAAGGTGTGATAAGGTCCTTAGATCCCCACAGTAAGCAACAACACCGGTCATGGCCCTTGCTGAAGCTGGATTGCCCAGCCCCTTGTACTCTATATGTATACTCTAAATGTATTCTATAGAAGACATTTGAAGGGGTGGGCACAGAGCTGTAAAACAGATGCACTTTATACCCTGCCTGGCTGATGCAGGGTGTTGGCTAAAGGATCCTGGAGCTATATCCCTGCAAGCCCTGATTATACTACACCAGTGATTCCCTAATATTAGGTCTCCGGCTGTTCTGGACTTCAACTGCCTGAAATCCCAGTCAGATTGGTCAATGGTCATGAATTATGGGAGCTAAAGTCAAAAACATCTGGAAGACTAAGGTTCGGGAAGTACTACATTACATAAATAAGTAAAATGAAAAGTTTTCAGGAAAGAGGACTTTGCTATTATTCTGGAATTTTTAAAAGCACATCTGATCTTTAGCATTTGAAATTTCAGTAAGCAGTGCTTCATATTTGTAAAGGGTGCCTTTCAAATAAATTATTCTTCTCTTAGTAGTCTCAGGGGGTGTGCTGGCAGGCTAATGCTCATGAAAACACACACCTAATGAAGTCAGTTGTCACTTGGAAAATGTCTCCAGCTTGTAAAGGGATGCGACATCCAGACGGGAGTCTTCTTTTCAAGATGTACAAAACTAGACAGACGGATCAATTCCCTAATCATGAAAACATACTCTGTCTTCTTAATATGCCCTTGGGCAAATTACACTCAGTCAAAATGCTGCTCCAAATAACAAACTATTGAACAGTGATTTTTCATTATTGATGGAACATGGGTCACCAAGTGAGAGAGTTACCAGATCATCTGCCTTGAGGCAATTGTCTCTGGCCACATTTTCAAAACTGCCAGGTACCCTGATCCTGAATATATAGGATGTTGTAGTGGCACATTGTGTACTGAGTACCAGCAAATATCTGGAAGAGGAAGGCAGGCTCATTTTGCTGTGTAGTTATAAGCAAATTCTAGTGCCATTGTGATAGTTTACTCAAAGGATCTCCATAGTATTTGTAAGAGGTTTAAGGGTGTGGGTTGGTGAATTATCCCTTTCAGTCTGCTGCAGCTCTATCCCAGCATACCACCATCTATGCCACAAAAGAGAAAATGTGACTTCCACTCCTAAAGAATGTATACAGTAATGAAAACAGCACAGTCACTGCTTTCTTTATAACACAATCAAGCATCACATAGAAATTTGCTGCCTTGTGTAAAATCTCCTCCTTTGTATGTTTTTAAACAGAGGCTGGGTGCCATCTGGCAGGAGTGCTTTGATTATTTATTCCCATGTGGCAAGGGGTTGAACAGGATGATCATTGTGGTTTCTTTCAGCTCTATGATCTAAATTATTAGTGTTGTAATTGTGGGAGAACTGGAAGAGAGGCCACATGTGCTTTCACACTCGTGTTTACAGTCCAAGCACATATCACCAGTCAAAGCAGAGTCCTACAATGTCAGGAAATTTGGGAGATCACTTTTCTAACTGTGAGATACATGCATACAGAGCTGTGCAAGAATGCAGGTTGCAGGATAAAGATAGTTTGCTTGTTCAGAACTGTGCAGCTGTGCAGAGTGGAAAATAGTCCTCCCTCCCCACCATCAGTAAGAGTTATAATACAGTACTGCTAATTAGTGCATGGAAGTCAGAAAAGTGGCCTCAAGGGATAGGATAAACACCCAGATCATTAAAGGAGAAATAATGTCAGGACAATGGCTGGGGAACATATGTGCTGTGCAAGCGAGCAATGTGTTAAAGTACTGGCACAAAACTCTAGTGGAGATTGTTCCAGAGCTGACGTTTACAATAGGCAGTTTGCATTCTCCAGATGTATCATTCCATCAAGAGTGCATCTACACTGTAGTATTAATGCAGTCTGATAACATTTTAACTGGTATGGTTCAGTGCTTTGAAATCGTGGGAGTCAGGCATGTAGCCGGGGGGGGGGGGGGGGTGGCTTGAGGGGCTTCAGCCCCCCCCCCCGAAATTCTCATGGTTGTCCGCGAGAAGGCCTTACTGGTGCATTATTTAAACTGTTATGTTTATTCATATCATGATGTAATCACCATACTCAATATATCCCACATGCATGGGGGTATTGGGGTAACAATACAAAAGGTTTGCTAGGGTAGACCCTCTTTCACTCAGACTCAGCCCCTCCCCCCACCGAATCAAACTAACCCCCCCCCCCCAATCAAAATCCTGGCTACGGGCCTGGTGGGAGTTGTATTTTACAAGGTCTTTGGCTTTCTCTGCCAATGAATGCTTATGTCTCGCCCAAACGAGAAATCCAGAATGCCATAGCACTGAGCCAAACTGATATACTGCCGTGTAGATGCACCCCAAGACTCTTCCCCTTCCCCCAAATCTTAAATGCATGACTCTGAGATTGGTTTCATAAATGCACCAGTGTTGCCATTTAAAGTTATCTTTCTGGTGTTCCATCCCATAACAGACGGAATTTGTTGTTTAATTGTGGGCGGCTCAGCACATTCTGACAGTTGGCTTAGTGGTGACATGAAAGAGAGATGCAGTATATTTTTGAAGGGCAACAGAACACCCTGAAATGGCTACTGGGCATTTCTGTTCTTTTGGCAGTAGTAGGGATTTGTTAAGTGGCCATTTAATGGCCCAGGTTCATATTCTGCTCATCGATTCATTCAAGACCGGCACATTTCACTTTTAAAGCCCCCTTCTCCCTCCTAATTTGCTCCTGCTCCCAATATGCTGCTTAAGAATTATATTCTAAGTCTTCCCTCCTCTCACTGTGACATCTTCATTGCTGCTTCATTAACTGGTGCACCATCGGTGCATTTCATTATAGTGTCTCTCGTCACTCACTGTGCTGATCTTAGATGCAGATACAAACCAGCTATCAAATGCTAGGTGGTATTTATCTTCCTCGCAATTTCAAAAGAAGGGGAAATTGGCTAAATCATCCCAGGGGCAAACATACCCATATTTGTCTCTCTCCATCATCCTGTTCCCTCCAGCAGCTGGAAGGATATTTAGTTGAGAACAGTTGTGGGGCTCTGTATGCCTGTGTGTTTTAATCATCCTGAAAAGATTCCAGGTTTTTGAGACAGTCCATATCGCATCTCTTTGGGAAAGAAAGATCTGATCTGAAGCAGTTCTCAGTGAAGCAGCCAACAAATAAGTTGAGCAATTGCCAGTGAAGGAAAAGATCTGTTTGCTTACAAAGGTCTTGGCATTTTCAGAAAACAGGCCTCTTTGAAATGCTTTTTCCTCAAAGAAAGGAAGAGGCTCTGTGAGCAAGTAGGGATGTGAAAATCAATCAGTTTTATTTTTCCTTGTGTTTCTCAGAAACCTACTGGCATTTTCTTCTTCCATCCCAGTTTGGCATTGGGCTATGAAGCTCTTCCTGCTGCTAAAATTCATAACACACTCCCCTCCCATTATACACATTTTAACCAATTTTTCTCATGTACACATTTTCTATACTTTTCTCTCATGGACCATAGCAAATCTAGCCCTTTTAAAGATGTACACATTTCAATTGCATACATTTCTTCCTCATTAAAATGCGGCTTGATTTCCAAGACAAGATGCACTTCATCTTGCTGTTAGTTTCAGAAAAGTGGATCTTTTCACAAGGAAATTTTATACAGAAAATACTTTGTTTCCATTTCTTATTAGTAAGCAGAATGAGGGGAGGAAATTATAAATACTTATATTCTAACTTTGACCAAAGTAACCCTCTGCATCCTTAGATTAGCTCACCTAATAACCTATACAACTGGTTTCCAACTATAACATAGCTACACAATATAACTCCTGCTAGGTTCAGTAAGACATATTTTTTGCAGGTAAAAGGCTATGAACTCAAGGGGATATCTGGTTCCTTGTTTTCCTTGGAACAATGTTTTAAACCTTCTTTATGGAACAAAACTCTTAACTCCTTGTGTCTTGAAGTTATATGTTGACTTATGGTGATCCTATGAATGCCATATAAAACATATGCTGTGAGTTTTCTGGGCTGTATGGCCATGTTCCAGAAGCATTCTCTCCTGATGTTTCACTCACATCTATGGCAGACATCCTCAGAGGTTGAGAGGATCTGAAATGTCTTCCATAGATGTGGGTGAAACATCAGGAGAGAATGCTTCTGGAACATGGCCGTACAGCCCAGAAAACTCACATCAATCCAGTGTTTTCAGCCATGAAAGCCTTCAACAGCACATTCATACTTCTTTCTTTTTTTTGGCAAGGAGTACTCAGAGATGGGTTTGTTGGTTCCTTCTTCTCAAATATGAAGAAAGAGAAAGAAGATGGGACACATGTGTGTCAGCATGGCTCATTCTTTAAAATTTGTCTGACTAGATCAGAGATTTCTGGTTGAGAAGGCATGAAGGTGGTGATAAGTGTAGTGATGCCAAGGTACCAGGTAATTTGAGGTAAAAATTGTCTTGGAAAGATTTGACTAAAGAAAAGTGGTCTCAAACCTTTAAAATATGAGAAAGGAAGGTATTTTATGTTCTGTTTAGTGTTGATAGCTCAAGTTGGATGTGATTTCAAAGATTAACAGAATGTGTGGATCGTCCTATGCAAAAGAAGACTCATTCTTAATATTTCTGCGATGTTGATATATAGTGCTCCTTTTTTGTTGTTCATCTATCTTTTTATCAGTAATAAATGCTCTAAAATTTATTGGAATCTACAGTCTGTTTGAACACAATGAAATGCACATCCATTTCTAAACTGGTCTTTTCTTTTTATCTTCTTGCAGGTTACATGTGCAAATTTAACCAGTGGTGGGAAATCAGAGATACTAAAAACAGGCAGTTCCAAATCCACACTAAAACACATATGGACAGAAAGCAGTAAAGACTTGTCTATCAGCCGGCTGCTATCACAGACTTTTCGTGGCAAAGAGAATGATACGGATTTGAGCCTGAGGTATGATGCCCCAGAAACATATTCTGAGCAAGATCTCTGGGACTGGTTGAGGAACTCCACAGACCTTCAAGAACCTCGTCCCAGAGCAAAGAGACGGCCGATTGTCAAGACTGGGAAATTTAAGAAAATGTTTGGCTGGGGGGATTTTCATTCCAACATCAAGACAGTCAAACTAAACCTGTTGATAACCGGGAAAATAGTTGATCATGGCAATGGGACGTTCAGTGTTTACTTCAGGCATAATTCAACTGGCCAAGGGAATGTATCAGTGAGCTTGGTCCCTCCGACCAAAATCGTGGAGTTTGACTTGGCACAACAAACAGTGATTGATGCCAAAGATTCCAAGTCCTTCAACTGCCGCATTGAATACGAGAAGGTGGACAAGGCCACCAAGAACACTCTCTGCAACTACGACCCTTCAAAAACATGTTATCAGGAGCAGACCCAAAGTCACGTCTCATGGCTTTGCTCCAAGCCCTTTAAAGTAATCTGTATTTACATTTCCTTTTATAGTACAGATTATAAACTAGTACAGAAGGTGTGTCCTGATTACAACTACCACAGTGACACGCCTTACTTCCCCTCAGGTTGAAGTGGGCCATGTGTCTGAGACTGGACCCTGAGGAACAAACAAATTAATAATAATAATTAATAATAATAATTTAAAAAAGAATAAAAGAGGTCATACGACAGGGCTATTACCTCAAAGAAGAAGGCCACATCTCTTGCCTGGAATGTGTCTACGCTCTGCTGCTGATGTCAACTGGCTGCAAATATGTTAGTGGAAACCAATTTAATGTCATTTCTGCCCAGTCAGCTCCATGTATCTCAGCCCAGTTGCAAATCACTATGGATTTTAACTAATGCCGCACACGGTTTCTCTCTCTATCTCCTTCCTCCTCTTTGCAGCTTGCATCTATTGAGATTCCTGTTAAGAGGGTTTTCATTGTCTGATGTATAATGTTTCAGGATAACCTATCATCAAGCAAAAAGGATTAACTAGACAGAGAATGGTTTCTTAACATAGACTGTTATGGAAATCTCCTTTTTAAGTCTCGAATACATGATAATCAATAATCCCCACTCATGCATTCTATCATTTGGAGTAGCTGTACTGGTAAATAATACTGTGTAGGAGTAAATGCTTGTTAAAATGGGGGCGGGGGGATTGTGTGTCTAGAGTTCAGTATTTCTCTTTATATGAACACAACAAAGTATCGTGACTTTTCTCCAGCACACAGTGGGCACATTCAAGGTTGTGTAAGGTGGTCCTTTTTCTGCTGAGGAAGCCTGTGAACTAATAAAGATGAGCAAACATTTGGAATTTACACGTGAACAGATCTTCTGCTTTTGTAGTTGGGTACTCATCACTGCAAACATGTAGAGTCGACCGAGCCCAACCAAGATGCCCTTCAGTCATCGTGTAAGAAAGAAAAAAAAATGCTCACTAGACAACATGTAAGTTGTAAGTGTCTGTCTTATCTTTATTACACAATATTGTAACAAATTCAATATCCTAGTCTTCATTTGTATGAATGGTTTGTATTGTACATAGTTTAACCTGTGTTATTTGAGCTGCTTATTAATATTAACTTGTAATTGTCTCTCTGCTTGTTATTGGTTAAAAACAAAAACAAGGGAAATGAGGAATTCGTTTTATCAGTGTATACGTAAACTCCATTTAAGAAGACAGAATTCTGTACAAAGCATTTATTCAGCTGAAGTATTGTTGGAAGCTATACACTTACAACATTTACAATCTGTCTGTATTTAGATCTTTTATTTCCAGGTGAAAAAAGATTGAAATGTATATAAAAATAAAATACTTAAATTTGAGTTTCAATATGCACTCCGTAAGATGATGGTTTAATGAGCATTAGTGTAAGACTGAGTCGATATGGAAATTAGGTGCACCTTTTGCTACAAACTATATACTGAAGGCATGTATGTCTGGTGTCTCCATCCTTCCTGCTCCCATGTGGTTACAGACCATGTGTTACAGACCATGTTCTTTATCATTATCTAGGATTTTATAGTACCCTTTAGCACACAAAGTATCATATACATATATTAATATATAAGTTAACCTCATGTCTGGTTGAGGGCAGGTTTGTGGCCCAAAATTATGAATTTTGATATGACCAATGGATAAATCAGGGGCCACTTCATGTAGAGGGGAAGCACCAATGTCACCCCAGGAGACCAGCCGCCCCTTTGCCATCTAGGCACTCAAAAAGGCTAGAAGCATCATCCTGGTGGAAAGAGTAAAGGAAATATTTTATGTTCTCTTAGGACAGACTCTTTTCTTTCACCATTCTATTGGGAGAAGGAAATGATTCCTTTTTTTTAAAATAAGATATGGTACTTACATTGACCTGTGAATAAACTGACCCAGTTTTTTGGGTTGTTTTTTTCACTAACATTTCTAGACTTACATGAATATTTACAGCAGGTTACGATTTTTGTACCATGCACCTACATACATCTATGAATGTCAAATGGTAAACTTAGCATGATGGGAGCAGGGTTGTTTGTCAAAATAAAGCTTGTACAAATTTCAGGAATATAGGTAAGGGGTGGACTAAATGAAAGTGCTGCCCCATAAGAGTTCTGTTCCCCCCGCTCCAAATTTCCTTTTGGTCCCCAAATTTCTAGGACGGCAGTAACTTTAGCTGAACATTTAGTACCTCATCAGATGGGCAGGGGGAAAGCAGAGGGAACCATCCTCCTCCTTTCCCTACCACCTTTCCCTATCTTCTGGGATGGCCTCTCATACCATGTAGTTTCTTGTCCTTTCCTCACTTCCTCTTCATGTTCTCTTCAAAAGGCACTCTATGGACTCTGTTTCTCCATGCTGCTAAAATGAAACTCTATGGAATCCCACCAGAAGTTGCCCTGCGTCATGTGATGGGCTCTATGAGACTCAATTTTAGCAATGAGGAGAAACGGGGAGAAGACATTTGATAAGGTCCTTAGAAATGCAGTTCAAGCATCAAAACAGAAGTGGCAAGAAAAGAGACCAGGGGAATATGAACAAAGCAAATATAAAAATGGTTAAGTGTGTAATGGGAGGCTGAATTCTTATTGGAGGACAATGCCGTCATTTTCCCCTAGCTACACCCTTGAGATTTATGGAGATTTTCAAATGTAGTCTGTGCATGATATATTTCTGCATGCACATCCACACATATATGTATTCACAGGGTAGAGGTGATACCTACCTGTTTCCATTGTCTCTCCATCTCCTTGCAATTGCTTCTTTCTGGCTTGTTATCTCCTCTGATGATAGGCAATAACTTCTGCTAAAAAGAAAAATGACATGTAAAACCAAAGCTTGGAAATGGTGGCTGGAATCCTGTTAGGGACTTTTGCAAGTGGACCTTTTATATGGGAATTAGAATTAAGCAATTCTATAAAATCAATACCAGGGAAGGGACTGCTGTTACATTATTATGTAGAAGAGCCGACAAAGTGACTGATATGCATCAGGACCACTGCACAATTGAGCTGATGCCTAACCAATTCACACCAGTCAGGTAGTGCATTGGGTCATGTTAGGGAATGCCAATATGCAACAAAAGAGCCTGATGTACTTCATGACACTTTTGCCAGTGTTCTATTACTTCAAAATTCACTAGCTGGATCTTCTTAGTATCTCCACAGCATTGCTAAGTATATGTGAAGTTCTGCAATATAGACTGTGATAAAGGATTTTAGCCATGACTTACTGCACAATTATACCCTGAATCCCCAGCCAGTATAACTACTGATGATTCTGGAGATTGTCGTACAAAAAAAAATCAACAACATTTCTGAGTTCTGGGGGACACTACATTTCAAAAGAAATATAGTCTTCCCCAGTTACATTTAGGATAGGAAAATTAGTATCTTCCTTTGCTACTCCTTACATTTATCCATACTACAACCTGTAATTTCTGATACCATGCCCATACCTCTGGAAGACATTGCACCTCCCTGTTATGCACATATGACTAGTGGCAATGTAATTATTTGAAAATGTCACAATTGGAAGTCTGTTCCATCTTCTACCATATGAATGTTAGTGGATTTCTTGGTAATTTAGGATAGATAATCATGTCATACAAAGAGAGTATGAGTATGGTGGGGATCATTTTGGTCACACATACAGAAGCTCCTACCTATCATATTTGTATCCCATGTATCTCCCCGAGAACTCATGTGCCAGTGTTTTGCCTTCTGATTATTATAATAAGTCTACCAAAATTTCCCATTGAGACTCATGGGGTTTCAATCTAGGTAACTACAGCCTACATTAGGGTTGTATCCTCTACAGCACCATGACTTCAGGTTCCTTTATATGCATGACCTCTAGTACTTGGGAAAAGTTTAATAATCAGAGTTGGAAAGAGTTACTTTTAAAAGACTATGTCACATTAGAGCTCTTTTTATTTACTTATAGATCCCCAAATTTCTTCTAGAATGGGTGATTTGAGGAACTGGAGTCCAAAAAGTAATTTTTCCAAGTGTTCATCTACTTAAATACAAAAGTACTGAGCAGATGGTGGTCAATAAAAATTACAATTCCTAAATAATTAATTTCACAATTGTATTTGGGCTGCCAGTTTATTCTTGTGAGCTTTTGCCAGCATTGTTGCATTTAATTTAAGTGGAGATTGTGTCAAAGACTGTGCCTGGGGCCTTCTGTATGCAAAGCATGTGCTTTACTAGTAAGTAGAATTCTAGATTCATATATATGTTTCTATAAAGAATTAGCCTGGATAACATGTCTGGATAAAAAACAAACTAGAAGAGTGACTGATCTGGACTACAACTCTACAATTTCTCCTGCTTCCACCCCCAAAGAAACCCTGATAGCACTGGACTCTGGAAGAGAAATGCATAGCTGGAAGTACAATAAAGTCTTGTTTAAGCCACACTTGGATGCATGCATCAACCAACTAAGCTATGCAGCCTTTTTCACAACACTTCTTTTCATCTCAGTAGGGATATATAGGAGAGCCAGTATGACACAGTGTTGGACTGAGATTCTAGGAGACCAGGGTTTGATATGGACACTCGTACCAGATGATCTTGGACAAGTCAAACCTTCTGAGCTTCAGAAGAAGGCAATAGCATTATCTCTTGCCAAAAAAACTATGTGATAAGATCACCAATATTTGGCACACTTAACTGGGATATATGAATATGCCAATTTCAATTTCTCCAAGTTGTTACTTTTTCCAATTTTTAACACAATTCATCTTGAAAATCTTCAGAATTTTCTTAAATTTTGCATGAAAACGTATATACGTTTTGTGTGTTTCTCCTAGTGCATGCATTTTTGTAACCAATTTCCATATTTTCTGCAAACTTCCTCATGAAATGCATTTGTAATCTCATGTTCACAAATAAGTGTTTTTGTTGTTTTCATATTCTGCCTTACATAATTTTTACACATATTTTTAAAAAAATGAATATGCGAAAACTCGATTAACTTTCAAAATGTGTTGTCCTAGGAATTCTTTAATGGAATTCTCTATTGCAGTTCACCTGGATCAGCAATCCTGGATACAATGAAAGGCAGTAAGAAACGACAAATAGTATATTACAGGTGCCTTGATTGAATGAAAGAAATCACAGTCTTAAGTTTGGAAAACCTTAACAGGGCTATTGATGGACCAGGGCTCTTCCACATCTCTCTGTCATAAGTCAACATCAATGTGGGGGCAAATAACCGCAACAAATATTCATTTTTATTTATTGGAGACTTCCATAAATAATATCAAGAAGAGAAAATGTTGAAGGATAGACAAGTTTTACATACTGATTCAAATTTTGGTAAGTTTTCAGAAAAATGCAAACTAGACAAATTTCATCTCCAGTTCTACTCACCATTTCCACTGTTACGTTGACTATTATATGGGCTATCACTTTCCTGAAAATATAGTGTGGATGCTTTAGTAGCTTTGAATTTGCAGAGAGAGTGATTTCTTGCAAGAATCACCATGGCTGTACAATTACAGTTTTGTCACAGGACCTTAGCTGACTGGTTAGAGGAGAGAGCAAAACTCTGGGGAGCATTACTAGCCTGGCTTCCTTGCAGCTAAAAGGAGTAATTTTACTCATTGTCCTGGAAGTATATGCATGTTTATGTGTCTATGCTGGGTATATGCCTCTATTTAAAACCCAGAAATGAACATTTGTTTGAAATATTAAAAAGTTAAGAAAGACGTGGAAGGTCTAGGTTACTTGGACATTTACTGGACATCTTGCTCCAACAGTTCCTCTTTCAACATGAAACGTTCTCATAATGAGTGATGCTTTAGCAATTGTAAAGCGAAGTCAGTATGAGATTTTTTATTTAAAAGCATTCTTGCCATCTTGGAGGCTGGTTTTAAATTTTTAAAGTCCTCCTCCTCAATAACTACTAGCTCATTACCCCATCCACAACATCTGGTTCAGGCTACCCTGAGGCAGCCTATTCCTGCCAGCTTCCTTTCCTATAACCAGATAATTGCTTGGCACTATTCTCCCTGCTCCAGAAGTATGATAGGTTGGAAACAACATAAGTGAACCAAAATAAGTCAATATTCATCAATTCAGTTAAGCATTTAATATCAAGAATTTGTGATGTGATATCCTTGAAAGTAGAAGAGGACTACTCAGAATTGGTTGACACTGTTGAACTTGGCTTCACCTTCAATTGGCTGCTTTTCTCTGCACCTGTCTACTTTTTACTCTCGTTCTTTTCCTGGGATTGGTGGATTACATCAAGCATTGTAGACTGTTCACCTGCATTGAAGCTGTTTCTAGACTTGGCTCGATGCGGTCAGGAAAATGCATACAGTCTTAAAAGTCAGTGCTTCAGAAGGGAAATGTGCTAGCTGCATATCAAATAAATTCATTAGTTAAGCTTTCAAATGAATTTGCTAATGAATACACAAACATTCATCTAGGAGTAATGATTTGTGTGTTGATATTATGTATGTAGCAATTGTCTCATGCTGTGCTAGTATGATAACTGCAAAGCAGGTTTTCTATTTCTAGTTTTTTTTAAAAAAATGTTTGTGGTCATCTTTCATAATTGTTTTTCTTTTTAAAAAAACTTACCCTCACTCAGTTGATCTGTGTAGTCATTTTGGTTGTTAGAATTACTATTTTGTAGACCAAGTTGAACAAGCCTGAGTAGAAAGTTTGTAAAAGTCACTTGTGCAGGGGATTACAGTTCCTAAAATCCCTCAACTATCATGGTCATTTTACATGCTGACTGGGGAATTCTGGGAGTTAGAGTCCAAAAAGTAACTGTTCTGGGTCTGGACCCAACCAAACCCCTTGCTGGATCGAGACTGAATATATTAGCATTGCTTTGATTCAAATTTATTCTTAAAAGTACCTTGTCTGATAAATAACTCTGGATGTATTTCACATTAAATACATCTAGTGTGATGGCCCAACATGTTTATATATAGTCATTGAAATCACTGAATCATAGGGCTAGAATTATCCAAATAGCCATCTTGACTTATCAAGTTATGGTGTTGACCAATCTTCACATGGGCACATCATGTAACCAAACAATGTTCTTACATGAAGCAGGAACCTGTCAGACTTCTTTCATTTTGATCTAAATGTCTGTACACCTAGTTTTTAATTCTTCTAACAACCTGATTCTATGTTTCCTAAAAAAGAAACTTTTCACGTTCAATAATATAATATTTGAACTTTCTAGTAAATATTCTTGAAATTGCCTCTTTTAGAATGTAGATTGCTGTTCAACAGCAGGAAACTAAGTTGAATATTTCTTGTTGTTCTTAACACAATCTAGCATGCTTTTTTGTTTTTCTTTAGCAGAATCTGATTTTTTCTTTTTTCCCTTTTACTTCAAAGCCATTGTGGTTAGAAATACATAAATTTGAATAAACATGTCTGTACAAAATGCTTTTATTAAAAGCAAAAAGATAGACATAGAGGATGAATGCAACATACTGTCTTGTTCATCTCTTGAGTGTGTTCCTTTTTTTCTTATTATGTTCTCTGTATTACCTCTCCCCATCACAGAATTAAAGTTCTGCGTTAGGTTCACAATATTGCCATGTGTTATGTGCAAAATTCCTTAAATATTTATTGTAAAACTGCCTGATAGCATGGGATTCTGCATCTGTTGTGGGTATGTAGAAATCTATATTATCCTTAAAGGTTGTCTACTATGATATCCAAATCCACAGGTTTGATCACAAAGTCACCACAACATATCTAATGTTACCAAAATTAAAACTGTAGTAAAGTTTTAGACCTGAACTATCAATCACTTTGAGCACCACTTGAACAAACGCAGTAGAGATCTGATATTATCATTTTTTTAATCTGCAAAATACACTTATGGACTAATTTTAACCAAACTTGATATTTAGACTAAGCTTGACATGACTACTAGTTCCATGCAAGTTCTCAGTCAATCAGCAAACACTGTTTGGTTGTTCTGTTAGTTTTGAAAAGTACCGGTTTTGTTTCATTTCATGTGGATGAGCAAAATGAATTTTAAGGATTGTAGGAGCCACCCATATTTTTTTATTTCATTCATATCATAAGTAAAAAAACCCATGTCAGCCCAAGAAACATTGGTTATTTCTTTTTGTATATTGTAGTCCATGTTACCACTCTGGTCTATTTTATGTTTGCAGCCATAAGTATAACATTTTCCAAAATAGCTTGTATACTAGCAGAACTGCAGTGTTGAAGAGACTGGAATTTGAAGGAACTTTAAAGGGAAAACCAATAGTTCACCAAGGTGTGGACATAAATCTCCTTAACTATTCTTTGTCCATTGTATAGTATGAAGGTAATTGATCTGTGAACATTTCATTGCCTTTCCAGAATAAATAAAGCAATAATGTTTTACAGAATACTCACTACTCCTGTTCCACTTTTATTTAGGAGCACCTCCAATATCTATATGAAAGATATAGTTCTCATGATAAGGTGGTTTGTTATTAAGATCATAACACTAACATCAATATCAACACATTTCATGTATCAATGCTCAGCCTCTTTTGAATAACTATTAAGTCATTTTTCACAAGTCATTCTTTTTTTTAGTAACAATACTAGTTGCACGGCAGTACTAATATGTTCTTGGTTCTCACTTTCCTATCTCAATTGTTTTGTGCACTGGAATCACCATAGTTTTATATATTAGGCTGAGTGAAGGAGCTAAAGTATTGCACAGATTCATCTGGCAACACCATCAAACACAATCAGAAAAAGAAGCAAACATGTAGTGGGAAGATCTTTTTGTATAAAACACATTTTGTTGTGTTCTTTTAAACAAAGTGAAGAGGCCAGGAACATGGAAACACTGCCCTTTTAAAATGACTACCCTGAGAATCCTCTAGCTAACATGTCCTGTGTTTCTGACAATTAGAGGATCTTGGGATTTTTAACTAAAAAACAACTTTTCTCAAGCTCTGGAAAAGTCTAAAAAGGAGAGAACCTGGTGTCCTCTACATATTTTGGACTACAAGTCCCATAATTCCAGAACATTAGTGCTGAGGGCTAGCTTATCAATAAAGTAAACATTACTTATTCCCTTGGGGGTGAGCATTTTGCCTCCGTGTAATGAAGAGACAAACTGGTATAGTAAGGAATTTCTCAACGAAGCAAATGTCGAAGAGAATAGAAAGCCAGATTTTAAAAATTCTCTCATGTCTCTTTTTGTGGTAAGGTACACATGCTCACACGTCTAAGGAAGTACCAGCAGAAGCAGGTGACCTGGTCATCTTCATTGGTTCATGTTGGTTTCAGGAACAAGAGAAGGATATAAGACCAAAGTCTACCTATCTTTCTATTCTGTGAAGAGGTCACCAAGATGTCCTTGGGAAAGTAGGTCAGGATGGGCTACTCAGCTGATCTGGACATTATTGAACTGATTTTGTACCCTTTGGTGAGCTCCATGAACACTTGCAAGCTTACACGATTTCCTACAGTGCCACAAATGCCTCTTAATGCTTTGCAGGTTGCTCAGACGATGACCCCTCAATCCCCCATTCCAGCCTAGGACATAGTTTTCCTGCCATGACAAAAGCCCCTTGGTACATGCCTGAGGATGCAATGTTCTAAAACTATGACTGAAAAAAGTCATGAAGGTGAAAGCTTTCCACTGTTGTTTACTTACCTAATAGGGACATGAGGTCATAGTATTTTACTACCTCTTCACTGCTTTCTCTATATTTTGAATTCTTGCTTCAGATATACTGTAAGTCAGCCCCTCTTTTCTATTAAGCTGTTTCTGATTAAAGGTTCATTTCATACAAGAAAATTGCATTTGAAGACAGGTGCCTTCTCTTTATCCAGTGCTTACCTGCCTCTCCCAAACATTGTAACATGCTAAATATCATAGGATCATAAGTTGAAAAGGAGAAGAAAGACTATATTCTCCAACCTCTTAATATTTAGAAAAACATGGCTAAAGCATTCCCGACAGTTGGCTTTTCGACCCCTGTTTAAAGACCTCCAAGGAAGAATCCACAACCCTTCACAATAGTTATTCTGCTGTTGAATTGTTCTTCCTGTCAAAAACCTTTTGTTTAGGTGGAATATCTTTTTCTTGTAATTCTGTTTGGTTTCTACTGCTTTTGCTTTCCCATGGTGCAAATTTCCATCTCTAGAGGGCTGGAACATAGAAAATCCACATTCCCAGTGCAGTATGACCACAGGACCAGTTGCTATCATTTCACATGCCTGCATCTGGCAAAACATTTCCTTTCTAGGGATTTTCTAGGTCCTGGAATAGAGAGAAGTTAAGTTATGGCTCTGTAGCTTTAGGTTAAGATGGTATAACTGCAGTGTGGACGCCAGCCATTATTTATAAGCCATCAATTATAGCCCAGAAACATGTTTTGTAAAACAGATCTGTGTTTTGCGACCTCATCAGACAGGGCTTTTTTGTGGCATATGCTGGTTCACCTATAGTTTACCCAGACACTGCTGGCTCCCATCCCATGATGTAAAACTTCCAGCAGAGTTCTGTGGCTAAACTACAGTAGAACCGGCATATGCTGCCATGGTTGCAACACGGGAAGTTTCCCGTGTTGCACTAGCAACAATGAGGGGATGCTGGGTGGCTGATGCTTCATCTGTGGGATGGAGCTATGGTTAAGTTGGGCAATGCAGAACATGGGGCAACAGGTTTCCCATGCCTTCTGACAGGCACTGCCAGATTTGCCACAATCCATGGCGATTCCAGTGGCCAGTATGATAAGCTCTTGAATCTGCCTATGACATGCTTTCTTTGTCCCTTGGGAATGCTTTCTTGGTCCCATGGGAACTGAGCCCCAAAACACTTGGAGAACCAAAGAGCAAGAACTAGTCTCCCTGTGAAAACAGGGAGACTCATGGATGTTATGATGATTTAAAGCTTCAAACAATGTTATTACTTTACAAGAGTTTTAAGAATGGGAAATATATACACATTTTCCCCTGCACACTGAGACCTTTTCCTGAAACATGCTTTATTCAAATAGATAGTTATTATTTATTAAAAGACTTGCCTCTACATCCCAAATAGAACCTTTTATTCATATGATATAGGTAGCTCTGAAGACCCTTCTACACTGCCATATAATCTAGGTTATCAAAACAGATAATCCACATTATCTGCTTTGAACTAGAGTATATGAGCATACACTGCCATATAATCCACTTCAAAGCAGATAATCTGGATTTTACATGGCACTGTATAAGGGGCCTGAGGACCCTTCCACACAGACATGTAACCCAGAACATCAAGGCAGAAAATCCCACAATATCTGCTTTGAACTGGGTTATCTGAGTCCACACGGCCATACATTCCAGTTGAAAGCAGAAAATGTGGGATTTTATTCAGCTGTGTGGAAGGGGCTTGAGCCAGAAGTACAAAAATATTTTGCCTAGCAGAAAAACTTTTCTGTCAACAAGATCACTTTTCAAAATCTCTCTGGATGTGATGATCATCAAAAAAAGTTTTCAATAGATAAAAGAAATGAATGAAATGAATATAAATCCAAGAGCCTTGCATATTGGCCCTCTTCTTCTTGCAACTTTCCAGCAATTCTGATATTATCTTCCTTGTCCTTCCCACTAGACATCTTGAAACCTTTCAGGAGGGTCTTTTGGGATACTCAAGTTTTCAGTAAAGTGAAAGCTGAAAATCTTTTGAATTACTATTGCACAGGATATAACATGGTCCTTATCAGGAAGCATCAACTGTGGATAAGTTTAACTGTTTCTATAAAAGCCAGACTAAACACTACACAGTGTAGCATGTTTTTAAACAGAAAACAGTGGGTTAGCCTTTTCCCCCTTCCTCTTAAAAATCATATTTCTCTGACTGTTTCCCATCTCCTCCCTGCCTCATCTCTGCATCAATAAGCTGTATCACTGCAGTCTTCTAAAACAGATGATGGGCAGCAAAGTTATACCTTTTCTGGGACATTTTGGGCTAGTTTGGCTCTGCCCATCCTAGCCTGCTCTCAAATCTTGGTTTATTCCTTAATTCTGACTCCTCTGCAATTCTGGCTTGTGCTTGATTGCTGATTATGATCCAACTCCAGCACATATGCTTGGATTATATTATCTATCATACAATGGCCATAGCAAACCATAATAATCTTATCCATATGCTCTGTCTGCTTGTGACTACAATGAATGTTAATTGATATCACAATACTACAATCTTTCCAGTCACCAGTATTTGTACTATGATTTAAATGGGTAAAATACAAACCTAGAGAGAGATTAAAAGAGAACCAAACTATTCTCGTTATTGTTGCTTTTACACTATTCTGAAGTTATTGTTAACTGATATCAAGTCAATTTCAATTTATGGTCATCTGTGAGTGAGAAACATTCAAGTTACCATAATATTAACAGCTCAGCCCAGGGCTTGCAAATTCAGTGCTTTCTTGGCTTACCTGTAATATATTATTCATCTTTTCCCTGCCTTCTAGTTTACCAAGTATCACTGACGTTTCTAATATGTCATATCTTCCCCAGAGTATGACAACATCAGTTTACTTATCCTGGCTTTTAAGAAAAGCTCAGGCCTGATTTACTCTAACATCAATTTATTTTTCTTTTTGAGCTGCAATGGCATAATGGGTTAAACCCTTGTGCCGACTGAACCACTGACGTGAAGGGAGGCAATTTGAATCTGTAAGACAGGATAAGCTCCCATCTGTCAGCCACAGCTTCCCATGCGGGTACATGAGAGAAGCCTCCCACAGGATGGTAACACATCTGGGTGTCCCCTGGGCAATCTCCTTGCAAACAGCTAATTCTCTCACACCAGACTTGCAGTATATTCTCGATTTGCTTCTGACACAATTAATTTTTTCCTCTTTTTGGCAGTCCATGGTATCTCCTCCAGCACTAATTTTTAAATAAAGGGATTCTCTTCTTGCCAGTATTTTTCACTGTCCAGCTTTCACAACCATATAGAAGTTGGAAATACAATAGCATGAGCATTTCTGACTTTGGTATTCAATGAAATATCTTCATACACAAGAATTTGCTTAGTTCCTTCTTAGCTGCCCTTTAAAGTCCTAGTCTTCTGAGTTCTCTACTGCAGCTTCTATTCTGATTAATGGCCAAGTCAAGGTATGGAAAATCTTTGTTTCAATGTTTTCATGGTTGACATAGGGCTAAATCCAAACATGAAATGAATTACTGAATGTAGGTCAACACTTATATAATCTCCATTGATTAAACAATTTTACCTGAGTGAGAGCTATTGGTTGGAAACAATTGTGGCATTCTGAAATGAATATCCATGCCATCATCTTGGGAAATATCTCAGTTCCAAGAAACAAGGTAACACAGGGTTTTTTTGTTTGTTTATCTCCTTTTGATTTCTTCTCACAACTTGTGATTTAGTTGGGATCCCCACCATTCTTACTTCTGCAAGCAACTATTTTCCCTATTATATTTTCTCCCATCTGATGTCCCATTCTGGTATAGGTTGGATGGTGGGTAGAAGGAAGTCCATCATTTGGGCACCTAGCTGGAATCGGTGATATTTTGTCCCTTCTATATAAACTTCTTGCTATTTTTAAAGCATTAGACGTACAATCATTCTTAGGCTATAAAAGATGCAGACTTTCTGTTTGGTTGAAGCTGTTGATGCTTTTCTTTCATCTGGAAAATGAAGGTTGGACAGATTTTATCCATGGCATGCTTGGCAATTAATGAAAGCAACCCTACAGCAGAGAATGTACATTCATTTCAGGAGCTCATTCGATCCTTTGATGCAACAGAGTGTTTAGCATTGTCTCAAATAGCGCCATCTGGCGTCTTTGTATTCATGCTTAATACTAGGAAGAGGTATAGAACGTACATGCCTTTCTTTCCCCCATCTTAACATCTTATATTTAGCTTTGACTGCTGAAAGGACCAATTGAGTATATTTCTTTTTCTTTTCATGAGATCTCATACCTGTTATCAGACCTGCGAACTTTATTTATGATGACAGACTGAAGCTGCATGAATGGATAAGCAACTCCAGTATCTATGAACTGTGGAAAGGTTACGGTTCATTGAATGTTTGAGTTATACTTGGGCAATTTGGCACATATCATGTAGAAAACAGCAAACTGCTCGCTCATGATTTTTCAGATTTTTTTTTGCGGAACTCTTATCATTTTTATTTTCTGCTATCATTCAGCTGATGTAAAATGTCTGTTCTCCTCACCTGCTTCAACGACATTACCACACCCCTGGATTGGTCTAGACACTTGCAAGTGGTATGTGTAGGCACACACACGTCTAATCAGAACTTGCCTGTTGCACATCTGACAACATCATTTTTTTAATAGGATATGAACAGACTGTCTGCAGACAAATATATTGCCCATTGATGAAAGTGCTGCCAGCTTTCCTACCAATTACTCGAGGCAACAGAATCTCAATCTCTCCCTCTCTCTCTTTTCCCAGCTTTCCTCTTTGCACCAAAAATCATCTTTACAAAACACATTGCAGTTCATTTCACACTGTGTTAATTGTGTAACACACTGTAACTATTACCTTCTACCAACCACAATTGCTTGTCTAATGGAAAATGATGAATATAACAAGGAATTATGAGATCCGTTTGATCCTGGAATGAACATGTGGCTAATGATGCCTGTTGGTTGAAACATACTTCTCTTCTAGCAAGTTTTTTTTTGAAGGAACTGGAGAGTAGAAATATAATATAAATGGAAACAGCAACTGAATGTTTCAAATGATTTGATCAGGTTTTCCAAAACGTGCTCACTTATAGCCAGTTTAAACATCCAGGAAAAACCACAAGCAACCATCATTCCAGGATATCTACTAGACCACTGCTTCTTAAGATGCCCCAGCTCCAAAATTAGCTCAGTGTTAGGGTCCCAAAATTTTGCCAACAGTAAAAGGTTTTCTGAAAGCCACTTATTTACATAAATCTGTTAGCAACATTGTGCAGTGTTTACAATAGACTGTGCAGGAAATGCTTCAGCTATACTCCACAAAAAGAAAAATCAGCCTGTTTAGCAAGCCTTGCCAATGCTGGTTTACTATTAGTAAATATTTGATTTTTATTTCTAATGTATATATCTATATACCTGAGGTTACATGAAAAATTCTTGGGTAGAAAGAGGTCTTGAGTGGAAAAGGTTTAAGAAGTCATGTACTAGACAATGCAAATGGGAAGGCATATTTGAGAATCCTGGCCCCATTCACACATCCATCTGGAGCACCAAATATTTCCTGCTCTTGATGTGCTGTATATATTCTAGAAATTTTAGTCAAAGAATCAACTAAGAAAAACTTTGGTTGACTTATGCATGGATCAATGTAAGTATTGTACACTTAACTCTTATATATAAAAAGGAACCATCCCTTTCTCGGAGTGGTGAAAGGCAAGAGTTTAGCCCATTGCAGGAAAACCTAAATGAAGCACTGACTCCCTTTGCTTTATCAGCTGTGGTACAACTTCTGGCCTTTTTGAGTGCCTGAGTTGGAAAATGGTGGCAATAGTCATGGGCCACTGACCACAAGGTAGCATTGTCATTTTCTCCCCCCTGTACAATGGTTCTCAACTTCTTCACTTGTCATATCAAAGTTTTGGCTCCCAAACCTGCACTCGACTCATACATAAGGTTGACTTATACATGAATATATATGGTATGTGAACCTGTAAAAATCAAAACTGTTTGAGCCTGGTAAGTGCAGCTTTTCTTCTCATCAAATAGGAAATTCCACAGAGAAGGACTGTGTGATTTGTTTATTTGATTATTTACATATGTATTCACAGCCCACCATAAAAAATCTAAACAGGGCAACGAAAAATTACAACAAACAATTTAAAAATCCCAGATTGTAAATTTGGCATAGCAGAAAACTGTAAAAAAGTGAATTGGTATGAGCAGAAAATTATTAATAAAAAAAGCCTTCTGGAATAAAAATGTCTTCAAAGCACAATTAAATGCAACAGAAGACGCGGGAGGGAGAGAGAGAAGCAGGAGCAGATTGGATGGATTATTGAGGGAAATGGAGACCTTCTTACATCTTGTCAATTAAACCATGAAATGTCACCAACAACATTGGAATATGGTAAAAATGGTAAAAGGAATTAATGAGGGAGGGAGAACACACAAGAGAGGAGAAGCTACAGCAGTTTCCTTTTCCTGAGTCTACTGGGAAGGACAAGATCCTGTCTCTTCCTCTCCAGCTGAGTACAATTAATCAAGTTCTAACTGTTTTAGCATTTCAAACAAGTTTGTAGTAAGATGAGGGCACAGGAAAAAGGTAGGAGGAGAAGAGAAAAACTGGAACATTTCAAAAGCATCTTAAAAAGTGGGATGGCAGAAGATTAACTACGATTGTCCTTCTCAAATCAGGACAGTTGCAGGGTATGGAACTGAGGACCTATCTACACTGCCATATAAAATCCAGATTATCTATTTTGAACTGGATTATATGGCAGTGTAGACTCATATCCAGTTGAAATCAAATGATCTGGATCATCTGATTAAAAATCTGGATTATAAGGCAGTGTAGATCCAGCCTAAGACCTCCAGTCAATATGCCCTGTCTCTGGATTGAACAAGGGAGTTGTAATCCTATACCCTATACTCAGGAATACCAGGACTCGAATTCCTGATCAGCATGGAAACTGACTGGGTAACCTCTCTAAACAAATTATGCTAAGAAAGCCCCACAATGAAAACCACCATAGTGACCTGAAGACACACTGCAACATTTTAAAGAAGCTTTCGGTTTATTTAGAGCAGTGGTTATTATTATTTATTATTATTATTTAGAGTTTTTATAACCCGGTCTTCTCGACCTCCGAGGAGGGACTCAGGCCGGCTAACAACATAAGATTCAATACAGTAAGAAAAAACCTGTGGTTCTCAACCTGTGGGCCGCAGTCCAGCAATGGGCCATGAAAATGAAATTCCGGTCCACAAACCTCCTTCCTCTTAATTTTTTATTTTATTTTTATGTATTTAATTTCTGCTCTTTTCTGCAGAGCTAACCAGCCCCACCCCTTTGGGTACTTATGTTGGAGAGTGGTCCCTGGTCAAAGTGATCCTTGGTCAAAGTGGGCCCTGGTCAAAAAAGGTTGGGAACCACTGATTTAGGGTCTTGGGGCCAGCTAGATAGAATGGGCTCTGATCTGGAATCGGCTAAACACCTTGTAAAACTGTAACTCTCATCATTCATCATTTAGCCATGACAAGTAAGGTGGTGTCAAACTGCATTAAGTCAGCACTGTTGATGCACCCTAAATAACATACCTTGGTCTAATGTCCCTCACCCTGGTCCATGTTAAAAGGAAACTTCCAGATTAGGCATGGAGATCTGTTCAGTTGGTGATTGAGGCTCAAGGAAGATGACATTTCCAGCAATTGAGGTCTTGACACAGAGTTGCAACAGGGGTCCAGATTCTGATGGTTGCAGTTTTATTTGCTGATGAAAGGAGGTTAGAAATATCACCCTTCCTGTGCCCTAAACACCATCTGATCCTGTAGTCACTAGATTTGGTAACTGCCTCTTAAGGTGAACTAGAGAAAGGTGACTGTGTGACTACATAAGATTAATGATTACAGAGCAGTTGTGGATCCCTAAATCCAGGTTGTGAATCTGTAATTGAGATACAAATAATCAGCTTTAACGTTTAAATTTGCCAGGTTGTTTTTATTGTATGCTACCCTGAGACCTCCAAATAGAGGACAGGATATAAATATTTTAATATATAATAATTAATAAAAACACACCATAAAGTCAATGCAAATGCAATTCTTAATACCTCAATCAGAACATTTTCCTTTTGGCAGACACTGGGATTATTATGGAATCTGAATCTTATTGAGTCTATTGAGTTTGAGATTCATTACTTCAGAGAGAATATCTAAAAAAAAATCATTTTGCAGTTTAATAGATATTTTTGTAGTTTTGATTCTACCCCCACCTCAGGAAATTGTTATTTATTCAGCTTATATGATGGAACACTGATAAATTGGGCAGTGCTCATATTCTTTATTACCTTGAGTTGAATTACAATGTTTAAACCTCACAGCGAGTGCAAGCAAAACTGAAGAGATTACATCTTTTGATAAGATGAGAAGCCCCTCATGTAAGTTAATATTAAAATTGACTCTGAATATAATCAAGGATTTGTCCAGCTATCTTTAATTGATCTGCTATGGAAGGATAGAGCAAATGTAGATGGCATGGCAGTACATTGCAAATCAAAGGAGTAATGTAGAATGAAGCTGTAAAACAAAATGATGTTTGTGCCTATCTCAGACCCAAGTTGCCTCACCTGGAGAGAAGAGATTGTTTGTTATTATGGAATGTTGAAGTGAAACAATAGATCTTCAAGCAATCTATCCTAGTTTACAGCAAGATTACCTAGCAGCCTTGTTTTTATACTATGCTGCAACACAGCCATAGGATGGATGCACAGAGCAAGGTCAGAAAGTGAAACTTTACCACAGAATAAGAGTTGGTGCTGATATCGGTCAGTTGCACCGGTGCCAGTGAAGCAATTTTGAAGGAGCTATCCAAGGTGCTAAACCTAATTTGTTAATAGGATTCAGCACACTGGACAGCACCTTTAAAATTGGGATGAGGTGCACTTCCTCATTCACATGGAAGTGATTGACTGTCAAGAAATGGACAACGTGTAGCCATCTGGATTTGTTGATGCACAAATAGTTTACTCTAGATATAGATAATGTTGGTTATTGCTCTCTGGAATCACAGTTTAACCACATCTGGTGAGTTAGACACTCACAATCTAGTCAACACCCAAGCCACCATTTAATACCAGAAATCCAGAGTTAAACTATCTCCATTAGATTATTGTTCAGCCATTGCTTGGAAATTTCTTGTGAAGGAAAAGTTTCCACAGCCAGCTCTCTCATTAGGTCAACTGCAGCAGTCAACTCAGATGGCACAGAAGTGTCAAAATGGTGAATTGTGCTACAGCTCCTATGATGAGAGGACCAATTTGCTTCTCTCTAGAGCAGACCAAATCTCAACTTTATAGTGTCAACTTCAATATAGATGTATTGAAGTATCCCTTGTACTGTTAGGTGAAGCTTCCTCAGTGCCAACCACTTGTGTGTGATTGGATTTCTGGAGGATAATGTGAAGCATGCTGAATAGCTGGCACTCCTCTATTGGTGAGAATCAATGGTAGCAGCAGTGGTAATAAGTAGCCATTGTGTGGGGTTAGTAGGTGATTTAGTGGTGATCCTTACTCCCCTTCTGTACCCCAAACCCATTATATCTAACACTGCTTTCTGCAGCAGCAAAAATTGGCTAATTGGTACATTCAAAGAGAGAAACAAATGTGGAGAAAGAGTGAATCCTCTTGAAGAAAATGTAGGAGAAAAATGCTGTGGTATAACAAGGTATTCTTTGAGGCCAGTTTATGCAAGCAGCTATTCTTGGAGCAATGAGTGAACTTGCTTTAACCCCTCATTTATTAACACATCCAAGAGGGGGATTAGGAGTTGAAGTGAACTGCAAAAATAATCAACCTTTGGAGGATTGTGATTTGCATCTCTTTCATCTTGGGATAACTGAACATGTACATTATAATATACACGTTATCTCTGGTGAACGAATAGTTCCACAAGCAAATGTGAGTAGCTCTGAACTGTTAGTGAGGGTGTAGTGAAACAACCTTGGAAACTGTACTTGTGTAGATTATGAATGTTATCTTGACACAGTATTGCTGTATTGTGATTGAGAATTCAGCATCTGAATCTTCTCTCAGTGAGATCTTAAGCAACATAGGATGTCAGCAAACAGGACCACAATCTTATGCAATATAGTGGTCCTTTATATTGCTGCTGTTGTATTCCTTCAAGACATTTCTGGCACTGCCCTATGGCAATTCTATCATGAGATTTTCTTGGCAAGATATTTTCAGTTGTCTTTGCCTTCCTCTGAGGTTGAGTGGGTGTAATTTGTGCAAGGTCATGCTTCCGGCTTCAATGGTTGAGCAGGGGTTTGAAACTTGGTCTCTAGAGTTGTAGTCCAATGCTTAAACCACTGCACTATTTTGATGGTTCTTAACATGAAATGAAGGATCCTTCTACCCAGACTGGATAGGTCAGGAATATCTGTTACCTACAGGTAGATCTGATTGCTTGCAAACCAACATACTGGGAACCTTTTTGAGAGAGGGATGAGAAAGATTATTGCTTTAGATGCATGGGGTTGAATTCATGACTATTTCAAGATATTTTGATGCCTGAGGCAAAGAACAGGATGGCACCTCCTCCCATTATTTGCTCAAAAACCTACCAGACTGACGAAGTTATTGGATTTTTCAATAATATTACAATAACAAGAATTAGCAGGTTAATTTGGGATGTGTAGGGCTTTCTTCTCCAACATTTTGCTGGAGGTCTCCACTGACAAGTTATACTGAACATGAAAACCACTGTCCAGTTACACTGAACACCTACTTTACTATTGGAGCACCCTGGCTACCATCAGCTAGTGCACCACTCACTAAGGCAGCTGGGAGGTGGGAAGGCCATAGTCTGGCTGATGGCAGTCACATCATCCAGGAAAATGTAGTTAGTGTGTCATGGTTGCTCCTAGCTGCGACATGGGAAAAGAGGATAGTAGCAGACTGCTATCCTCTGTCTCCAGACTGCTTCATCCCGGGGACTGTGTGGTGGCTGTCAGGACACTTGTGGTTGATTCTGGTTAACACCTGGCACATCTGTCTTGATGTTCCCTAGTGCGAGGAAGAACTTCCCCTGAGTTAGCTTAACCCAAGGAAAGCCATCTTGAGGCATCTTACTCCCGCCTTAATCCAGATCAGACTTAGTGTTTAGCTACCACAGAGCTGTGGTTTAAGTTCACACTGACCAAAGTGCTTGAGGATTATGCAAGAATGATGTAAGATCTCAGCCAGAATGAGAGAAAGTTCCTTACCAGAGGGTATCCTCTAAGTTGTCAAGGCAAAAAAGTGCCAGTACTTTGTGAAGAACATGTGGATCACTATGTGGACTAAGCTATCAATTGAGGACACTAATTCCAAATTAAGTACTTTAACTTCTTGGCCAAATGCTTGCAACTTTGTAGATCATGATGGGCAACTCTGCCATGGCATGCAAATCTCAACTTCTTGTGCATTATGTGGTACATGCCACTCCACTCACCATGTCAGATTGTATTTTGTAGATGGGATAAAAACAGTCCTCAAACAAATATTTTATTCTGTTCTGGTTTCTTCAGATGTCATATACTAGAACTACCTTGAAACTCACTCCATCTCATATAGATGGAGGGAGCATTCTCATTCATCCACACTATTGGTTATCAAAATATTGTGGGTGTCCAGATATCATTTAGATTAATGTGGTTCTGCTATAATTTATCTTTTAGCATTATCATTATCCTCACATCTGAGTAGAGAGTTCATCACTATTTTCTTCTTGCTTTGAAATGACACTACTCATCTTCTTTGTGTTAATTTAGCACTTCTCCATTGTTCATTCTAGGGATTTATGGACTATTTTGAGATGCAATGACATGGAAATTGTCACTCGGAATTGTCATATCAATACCATATGTCATTTCACTTTTATTATATTACTGAAATGGTGGAATGAGCAGTCATTTAAGTCAAAACAAGCTAAAATTGTTGGTTTGTTTGGAAATGTCAATCAGAAGATAACTCCCCCCCAGTACTATTACTTTGAAGAGCCAATCAAATGTCAGAATGGAAACTTCTGTCTGAGAAGTGAAAGGAAGGGAAAGTAACTAAAAGCTTGAATGACATAAAATACGTGACGAGGGTTCAATGAATGTTAAATAGATTGGTGATACTTTCCTTTGCAAATATTTTTAATTCAGGGTGAAAAACTGGTGCATGAAAGGGTAAGAATTTTGTTTCAGTTGATTTTTAAAAAAAATAATTTATCCAAATCTGCTGATCTCTTAACATTTGAGATAAGAAGAATTTTAAATTTTAAATAATCTGCCCAGGCTCAAGGCCTTGTGTATTTGACCCTTAACAATATGGAGTTCAATCTCTGAGTACTGAAATTTGTTAGCACAGAATTCAACTCAAGATGACTCACAAAAGAAACATTTTTTCAATAGTGCAGGTAAACACACAATAGCTATAAGTATTATGAACAAGATAATGAATTAAAGAAATGAAGTGTAACTCTATCTTCATGGATTTATAGTGATTTCACAATGCCACCATATTGGTGAATTGCAATACTGGGTTTTTAGGTATTCAATTTTCCTTAAGCCAGATTCCAGTTACTTCAAGCTTGCCATCTTACTTGAACTATCAATGACAGAATCATAGCTCACTTTGTCCAAGTATGCCTCATGAAAATGCTGTGATTTTTTTTCCAGGTAACACTTCTGGGAGACAATTGGGTTTACAGGGTAGTATCAAGTGGGCCATATATTGCAAGCTGGCAAGATAGTCTTGAATGGGGCTGCTGGAGTCTTCCCCACAATGCATTTGAAAAGACATGTACACTACATAGAATCATAGAATCAGAAAGTTGGAAGAGACTTCATGGGCCATCCAGTACAACCCCCTGCCAAGAAGCAGGAAAATAGCATTCAAAGCACCACCGACAGATGGCCATCCAGCCTGTTTAAAAGCCTTAAAAGAAGGAGCCTCCACTACACTTCATGGCAGAGAGTTCCACTGCCGAACAGCTCTCAGAGTTAGGAAGTTCTTCCTAATGTTCAGGTGGAATCTCCTTTCCTGTAGTTTGAACACATTGTTCCGTGTCCTAGTCTCCAGGACAGCAGAAAACAAGCCCGCCCCCTCCTCCCTATGACTTCCCCTCACATATTTATTAGGGCTGGGCAATTCGTTTCGTTAATTCGTAATTCGTTAAAAAAATCGTTAATTTTTGAATTACAAAACGATTACAAAACTTATTTTTAAACCTGGAAGTGTTTTTAAATATCGAAACGGCAGGCGCCAAAAAATTTTGTATTTCCGTCCATTTCGGAAATACGTAAGATGGCCACCTGGCTTGCTGGGAGCTCTCCTCTCTCGGCGCCGGCTGAGCAAGCGAGCGAGAGGGCGAGCGAGAGGGCGAGCGGCGAGCGAGAGGGCGAGCGAGAGCGGCGAGCGAGAGGGTGAGTGAGAGGCGAGCGAGAGGGCGAGCGAGAGGGCGAGAGGGAGGTCTCCTTCTCTTTCTTTCCTTTTCTCTTCTTTCTCTCTCTCTCACCTTTCGCAGGGGGGTTCTGAGCTCTCTTCCAAAGAAGGCTCACTTGCTTCCTCTTCTCTCTCTCTCTCTCTCTCTCTCTCAATTCGAGGCAGGAAACCCCTCCATCCTGCAGCCATCTACACTGCAGCCTGGATGAGGTTTGGCACCACATTGGCTCAATGCTGTAGCATCCTGGGAGTTGTAGTTTGGCAGCCTGGGAAAAAGAGCCCCTCCTGGAAGGAACCCATCCTAGCGAGAGGGCGAGAGGGCGAGCAAGAGGGCGAGCGGCGAGCGAGCGGCGAGCGAGAGGGCCCGCCTTCCCTCAATAATAATTTCTCCTCCCTATTCTACTAAATTAATAATTAAATTAAAAAATATTTTAAAAATATTGAAAAAAAAGGCGCAATCTTTACAAAATGTTTTGTAAATATTTACGAAATTTCGTAAATACCGAACTTTTTTTTTGGAAAATTTTGTAATTATTTTAAATATCGAAACAAAAAAACACCCCAATTACAAATCGATTTTAGAAACAAATTTTTGCGTTGTTACCCAGGCCTAATATTTATGTCTCCTCTCAGTCTTCTCTTCTGCAGGTTAAACATGCCCAGCTCTTTAAGTCATTCCTTATAGGGCTTGTTCTCCAGACCCTTGCTCATTTTGGTTGCCCTCCTCAGGACACATTCCAGCTTGTCAACATCTCCCTTCAATTGTGGTACCCAGAATTGGACACTATACTCCTATTTATGCAGGCCTAAATCCCATTGGCTTTTAAAGCTGCTGCATGACATTGTTGGCTCATGATTAACTTGTTGTCCATGGGGACTCTAATATCTTTTTCATATGAACTGCTATTTAGCCAGGCATCCTCTATTCTGTATCTTTGCATTTAATTTTTTCTGCCTAAGTGGTATTTTGCATTTGTCTCTGTTGAACTTCATTTTGTTAGTTTTGGCCCATTTATCTAATTAGATTGTTTTGAATTCTACTCCTGTCTTCTGGAGCATTGGCTATCCCTCCAAATTTGGTGTCATCTGCAAACTTGATGATCATGCCTTCTAACCCTTCATCTCCATGGAGCCTTTCAGTGTGTCTTGATACCCTGCATCTTTTGCAGAATACCAGGAAGCAAACCATGAAAACAATCTGTGGTCCAATGCTATATTTCTCAGTACTTGACACCCAAGCCTTTCTCCCATTAAGTCAAAAGCACTGGCAGCCTATTTTCTCTTAACTGCCAGAAGAATGCACCCTGGTTTATGTCAACCAGAAAATATTATCAATGTCCAAACCCAGAAACAGAAACAATGAACAACAGGGAAGCAACCAAAGTCATTAACTCACTAAATGTCCAGTAATGTGTTTTTTAATTGGACTATAGGACTATGATTCTGGAGATTAGATTTCAATTCCCTTTTATTGCCATCGAAACCATTGGGTGACCTTGGGTAGTCACATACTTCCAACCCTGGAAACCCTCCTTAGGATCATTGCAAATTGGAAACTATTTGGAGGCACTGGACAACAACAACTCTAAGAATTTTAGATAGGACTTCTTACATTTAAGAAGGCACCTCGCTGAAATGATAAATTCCTTCCCCAGACATATCTTCTCAGCTGAATTGTTGTCCTTCCCTGTATGGGCACCAACTGAACAAGACGTAAAAATGAGAAGACTAGTCTGTGAGTCATAGACACAATTTTACTTTGAGAAAGAGAAATTTCTGTCTTCCATCCTGACAAACTATAATTCGAACAGAATATGAGTCTTGAGCTCTTGATCCTAATATAGTTTACCAAGGTTGTCACATTATTACTTCAAAGTATATGTACATACTTGGAAAATTGCATCGAGGTAATGAACAAGATAGGAAATAAAACTTGGCATCAGTTGATCATATGTAACATTCTTTAAGGAAAATAAAATATGCTATGTAACCTTCATAGTGTCAGTTTGTTCTTTGGGGGAATTTTCTAACACCAGGACAAACAGAGACACAGCACTTTTGAGGTGAACATATGCAAAGCTATTTTCATTCCTCTTTCAATTTCACAGTTTGGGTTTGTATGGGATGGAGAATGGTGTATAATTTTAGGCTCAAGCAAGAATGCTCTGAAACAGTTTGACTGTGGACTAAGGCTCCAGGATATGGGAGTCTGAAACCCCATTCAGCCATGGAAATCCATTGGGTGACCTTGGGACAGTTACACTCAATGATAGAGGAAGGCAACAGCAAAAAGTCATAACTGATTTGAAGGCACATAACAACAGCAACAACACATGAGGTTAAGCAAAACACACTTGAACTTGCTCTCAATCATCTTAATGTAACACTAAAGATATCTTTTAACTATGTACAAAAGTGAATAATATATAAAAATGCTGGACTTACTTAAAAATAAACAAAACATCCTGTTGTACTGATTAACTGATGTGTTTAATTACAACAAGTAACAAAGTATTTGGTTTTTAAAATAAAAACTTACAGTACTATGGTGCAAGTGTAATGAAAGCATTTGAAGTGATAGGTTATCAGATCACTATCCTATCCTATCTTTGTTTTAAAAACAAGGTAACATTTGGCTTCAGAGGACATAGTTAAGATGATGGTGCTTCATTGTGGCAGAAAAAGAAAACCTACCTTTTTGCGGCACAGCTTCACCAACTAAAGGATTTCTTGGATGCTGGAGAATGGAAAGTGATGCCTCCAAGTCTTGCTTGTGTGCTACTGTGCACTGCAAAGTGAATTAAGGCTGGATCTACATAGGCTAAATAATGACTTTTATATTAAAAGAAGCTTGAAAAAATCAGAATGGTTGTCTGCAAACATAATGGCATCTCCTTTGTCTTAAGAATTTCCAAGAGTGATAGTTTACATATAGTGGAAAGCACGGATTCCATGCTTGTCAAGACCACAATTAATTTTGGAGTGGTATGTATTTGTACAGGGCCCCCGGTGGCACAGCATTTGTGACATAGCTTTTAAAGCATGACTTTTAAAGCATGTAGCCCTGGCAACACATGGAATGCCTAGCACCTCACTATGTCACACTGAGCTGCTGAACTTGCTGACTGAAAGGTTGGCAGTTCATATCCGGGAACTGGGGTGAGGTCCCGCTGTTAGGCCCAGCTTCTGTCAACCTAGCAGATCAAAAACATGCAAATATGATTCGATCAATAGGTATTGCTTCTGTGGGAAGGTAGGTGCTCCATACAGTCATGCTGGCCACATGACCTTGGAGGTATCTACTGACAACGCTGGCTCTTCAGCTTAGAAATAGAGATGAGCACCACTCCCAGTGTTGGATATGACTAGACTTAATGTCAGGGGAAACCTTTATTATACCTTTATATATTTGTATAAAACAATAACAACTCCAATGCAGCTTTCTCCCCAAAATAATTATGTCTGATTCCCATTCTAATATATATATATATATATACACAACTCTGTGACATTAGCTGCTGACACTGCTGATTCCTTTGTGTGATCCAAATTCACTACAACTGTTGGGCGAAGGGAAATAAGTTTGCATGGGAAATGTTGAAGACAGATATTTTCCATCTGCTATGAAAATGGAGAAGCGAGTTTAGAGTGGACTAGAAATAATGCCAGAGTGGGGATAAAAGAATGAGATCATTAGGTCAAGTCCTTCAATCAGCTAGGCTGTTTTTCAGATCCAGGCTAACTCACTGACAAAAGTACATCATTACTCTTCAATCATACAGTGAATCTTCAAACCTCTTGATCACAAGAAACTTGGAATAACTTCGCATAATGCAGCTACCCTGCAATATCCTGACTTATACAAAATTACAAGACAGGGGAATATATATACTAGAGATAAAACAAAATTGCACACTTTTCCTTACTGCACAGCTTCTTTTCTTTTTTCTTTTTTTCCCTACAAAAACTTACTTGAGGCTAGAATCTGTGCTGATTACTACATGCTTAAAATATACGTTATGCCATAAACAGTAAGTATGTCTGTTTCCACTGAAAGGCTTCAGAACTGTTCAATTGATTTGAATTCATAGAATATTACTTGATTGTCTATGGCATCTAGTCAGGGGTTTTTGCAATTTATTTTAACAAAAGTTTTAAGAAGTCTTCTAAGCATGCATTCTTGATTTGGAATAGGCTTCCCCAAAAGGGCACCTTCCAAGTTGGACTATGGCTTTTGTTGAATTTCAGGATTTGCAATCCAACATATCTGGGAGACAGCAGATTTATGAAAGTAAAATTTCACAGGCGCTCTAAGATCTAAGGCTTATATAATTGCTCATTCCAAATAGAGCAGCCTCATTAAATCACTGTGTTTATGTAAGTGCTGTTTTTCCTGTTGTTGTTACATGCCTTCATGTAAACTTATGGCAAGCCTATGACCAACAGTATTTTCCATGAGTTTTCTTGGGGGAAAATTATCCAGAGTTCAAATCACTACACCAACCTGGCTCTAAGTGTTATTTTATTTTTCATGAGTGGACTCAGTGGATGTGTTTTAATTGGGACAAGAGAATGGACTAAATCCAACATATTAATACAGAAGCTGAACAACTACCAGAGTTCTGGAGACATCATAAAGATATATGTATGAATATCCTGGACCTCCTAATAGCTCCTGAAGTTTTGATTAATCATTCCCTCTCAGGATCAAAATGTGCAAGTCTGCTTTAGTTATCATGTTGGGGATTTTTTTTTTCAAATTTAAAGTGATGGCATAGATTTCTGAAACACTGAAAGATACCTTAGAATGAAACTATTTGATTGCATATATTCATTCAACTGCTTTTTTTATCCATTCAACTAATTTCATAAAAGCTCATAAATATGAAATATAGTATAATCAAATTAAAATACAACCACAAAATCTATACACATAGCTCATGAGATTTATTTTGCAGACCAGACCTGCTGCCTGCCAGATTGTCCCCATATGATATATTTTGGATAATGGAAAGCCTACAGTAAGAAAGAGCACAACCATTTGCAATTTTTGTTTGGGTCACAAGGAAATCCCTCAATAGACTTCGGGTAGTTGTTTAAGAACTTCCGTTTCTTGATCAGTGACGGTGGTAGGGAGGCTTCAAACACAATCTCCACGTATACTTGGAAACAAGGAAGCAAATTTAAAGAAGAAAGCATTAATTATTTTTAAAATCACATCATCTGTAAGCCAATCTCATGATTAGAGTTGTCTGACTTGATCATTCTCAAACAATTTAAGGTTGGCAACTCCGCACCAGGGACTATTTCAGCACTAGATTTTAATTTGAAAGAAATCTGTTTAGCCATTTGTTTTAATTAGAAAACCATTAAGGAAAAGTAGATAGGAGTTTAAGATGCATTTACTACTAGGCTAGTGATCTGTGAACCAAAAATCCTCTTCCCAGCACTGATTTGATAAATTGTAATGGCTCCCATAAGGCTATTCAAAGATTAGGTTCTTCTTTTGTCAGTTTCAGCTTCTCCTGGGGAAAAAAAAGGACTGTGATAGTTTTGATGGTAGAAGACAACTGCCATTTATGTATTTTAATACAAACTGTTAATAATATATAGATACTCTTTAAAAAATAAAACATAGGAATATGGGAAAAGATTGGCTATATATAGCTTAGTGTTTGCTTGCTTGCATGCTGGTCACTTCTGTGGCGAGAGAATCAGCCGTCTGTGAAGACGTTGCCCAGGGGACGCCCGGATGTCTTGCAATCCTGTGAGGAGGCTTCTCTCATGTCCCCCCTGGGCACACAGAGGACTGGGCGACTTGGAAGGTTCTGAACAGACTGCGCTCTGGCCCCACGAGATGCAGAGCCAACCTTCAGAAATGGGGCTACAAAGTGGAATCCACGACATGTGAGTGTGGAGAGGAGCAAACCACTGACCACCTGCTGCAATGCAACCTGAGCCCTGCCACATGCACAATGGAGGACCTTCTTGCAGCAACACCAGAAGCACTCCAAGTGGCCAGATACTGGCCAAAGGACATTTAATCAACTACCAAACACACAAATTTTGTATTTTGTCTGTTTGTTTGCTTTGTTCTGTTAGAAATGTAATATAATTTGACTGGTTGTCCTGACACGACAAATAAATAAGAGCTTAGTGTTAGAGCATATGTTTTATATGCAGAAATGTTCATGTTCAAATTCAGCTAAAATAACCAGGTAGTAAGTGTGGTTTGAGGCACCTGCATGGGATGTCAGTGAGCCACTGAAAAGTCACACTAAGTTAATACTGGACATTTGTGAAGATAATGAACTTTAAGAAAAAACCCCTTTTAATTTCATCTTTTAAACTCTAAAATTTAAAATATGTTAAATGTGAAATTGTCATAATGTGAATGTGTTGGTCTGTGTTTAACTGTCTGAATGTTCTTGCTGCTTGTGTAGATGTAAATTGAGTCTACCTTTTGACTTATGTTATTTTGTATTGTTATATGGCATTGAATGTGTGCCTTTCTATTTGTTGCAAGCAACCCTGAATCTCCAATGGGGAGATAGGGTGGGATAGAAATAAAGTTGCTGATATGTGAGGCCGCTCTGAGTCCCCCTTGGGGTTGAGAAGGGTGTGATACAAATATGGTAAATAAATAAATAAATAACTTTTCATTCATTCATTCATTCATTCATCCATCCAGTCAAGAGTTCAGTTTCCCCAAACCCACATGGACGGTTACACTCCCACATGTGGACTAAAAATACAACTTTTCTCTTAGTAGTATCTCACAAATTGGTGAGAGGATGTGACAGTCACTATTTTGAGAAAGACTCTGAAGAAAAATGGATATATTTTGGGGGGGAGGGTTGCTTGAGTTTTTATGTTTTTTACATACAAACAAGCACACACACACGTGTTCACTTGTCCAGTCCACATCTAGCAAAAAGTGATCTCTCTAGGAATTTGTCAGGTTCTGCAGGGACTCCTATGATAGGCTTCCCCTGAAAATTACCATATAGTCACACTGGAGGACCTAGAAAATTTCCTGAGAGATATCGCACTAGAAATTTCTAGGCCCTCGAGCACAAGGAAGGCTGGGACTGGAAGTCAGGTAATTTAAAGGTGCTTGCTTGTATCTGTGGTTTAAGGTAACTGTAATCCAGTCAAGAAAACTGGTTTTAAGAGGCTACGGGTGGCTCATTCTCCATTTTTGCAGAACACAATACTGGACTTGATGGACATACAGTTTTAATTTGTCATAAGGCCATTTTCTATTTTCCTAAGGGTTTTTACCACTTACAGCCAACTGAAACTCTGGTTTTCCAAATATCAGAATCCAATGCCCATCAGTCTCAGCCAGGAGAGTTAGTAGCCACAGAATTATAGAGTTGGAAGAGACCTTTTGGGCCATCCAGTCCAACCCCCTGCTAAGAAGCAGGAAAATCACATTCAAAGCACCCCTGACAGATGGCCATCCAGCATCTGTTTAAAAGCCCCCAAAGAAGAAGCCTCCACCATTCCCCGGGGTATAGAGTTCCACTGCTAAACAGTTCCCACAATGAGTAGATTCAGGTGCAATCTCCTTTCCTGCAATTTGAAGCCATTGCTCCACATCCTAATCTCCAGGACAGCAGAAAACAAACTTGCTCCCTCTTCCCTATGACTTTCCCTCACATATTTGTACATGGCCATCATGTCTCCTCTCAGCCTTCTCTTCTGCAGGCTAAATTTCCCCTTACATGATTTTTTTTTGTCGTGTCAGGAGCGACTTGAGAAACTGCAATTTGCTTCTGGTGTGAGAGAACTGGCCGTCTGCAAGAACGTTGCCCAGGGGACGCCCGGATGATTGATGATTTTATCATCCTTGTGGGAGGCTTCTCTCATGTCCCCGCATGAGGAGCTGGAGCTGATAGATAGAGGGAGCTCATCCGCCTCTCCCCGGATTCGAACCTGCGACCTGTCGGTCTTCAGTCCTGCCGGCAGAGGGGTTTAACCCACTGCACCACCGGTGGCTCCCTTAGATGATGGGAGAAGAAGACTACTTTCAGAGAGGTGAAACAATAAGAGATACCAAGCAGTTGGGGTGATGGAGGTGGCCGAAGCAAAAAGTAAAATCAATTTTTTTAGAGCTAATATACGTTTGAATCTTGTGGGTAGGTTCAACTAGTGTATATTCAAAAATGTAATGGATTTTATACAGGTATTGACTCAAGTAACCATGCAATATTTGAGAAAATGCACCTGCATTTGCTGAGTGTGACTCTATTTATTATTATTATTATTATTATTATTATTAACTTTATTTGTACCCCGCTAGCTTCTCCCGAAGGACTCGATGCGGCTTACATAGGCCAAGGCCTCAAAACACAATACAACAATACAACACCTAAAGCAAATTAAAAACAGTTAAAGCAATATTAACAACAAGCAATAAACAATACATCAAGACACTATAAAACTGGGCCGGGCCAGAGTAATGGGTACAAGATTAAAAGTGCTGATGTGGCAGGAGGTATGTAGGATTATAGGGTAAGTGCAGTGTGAGTAAGTGCAGTGTGTGCAGCAATCTTGGTTCTACTAAAGTGCTTCTGGGACTTGGTATTGGAGATTCCTATTCTGGGAAGGCACATTGGAACAGCCAGGTCTTCAAGTTCTTTCTAAAGACTGCCAATGTAGGGGCCTGTCTAAGATCTTTTGGGAGGATGTTCCAGAGTTGGGGGGCCACCACAGAAAAGGCCCTGTCTCGAGTCCCCACCAAGCGCGCCAGCGACGCAGGCGGAATCACGAGCAGGGCCTCTCCGGATGAACGAAGTGAACATGTGGGTTCATAGACGGAGATGCGGTCACGCAGGTAGGATGGTCCCAAACCGTTTAGGGCTTTGAAGGTAAGCACCTGCACCTTAAATTGGGCTCGGAAAATAAACGGCAGCCAGTGGAGCTCCTTGAACAGGAGGGTTGACCTCTCTCTGTAAGGAGCCCCAGTTAACATCCTGGCTGCTGCCCGTTGGACCAGTTGGAATTTCCGAGCCGTTTTCAAGGGCAGCCCCATGTAGAGCACATTGCAGTAATCCAATCTAGAGGTGACCAAGGCATGGACCACCCCGGCCAGATCAGCCTTCACGAGGTGCGGTCGCAGCTGGCGCATGAGTCTCAATTGTGCAAAAGCCCTCCCGGACACCGCCGACACCTGAGCCTCAAGCGTGAGTGATGAATCCAAGAGGACTCCCAAACTGCAGACCTGTGGCTTCAGGGGGAGTGTAACCCCGTCCAACACAGGTTGCCACCCTATACCCCGGTCCGGTTTGCGATCTATGGTCAACATCTGTTGGAAGATGGTCATAGAATTTCACTGGAGGACCTAGAAGTTCTTAGAACATTTAAATCAAACTAGTGAAAATCACACCTGCAAATTTACAGCACTGACTAATGCTGTGTTGCCCTACTTTTTAAGCTGCCGTTGGAATGTTGCATTTTCTCTTTCCTCTTCTGACTTTTCTCAGAAAGAGAAAAAGACCATGGAAGACAGGACACTGACATTGTGGGCATCTATGCCTCCTTGTTTACATTTGACTTTTTTATTCCAGTGAATGGGTATGCCTTCTGAAAGGATGCGAGCCACCCGTGGCAGTTTTTCATTTTCCACTGAAAGCTACCAATTAAACAATTTCTAGCATGTTAAGAGCATTTATGACCTCTCAGGGCTGATGCTGCCATTCTGACATCAACCTATTGTTGTTTAGGTGCCAGTCAGGGGCAATCTCTTGTGCTTAAATTGTTGGCCACTGCTAGCTCCTTGTTTGTAAATTGACAGCTTGTCAGCAGGAGGCCACTTCAAGATGTTGGCGAGCTCTTTGCTCCTCAAGGCGACTGCTGTGCTCAACTAAGTGAACGTAGCAGTTGAGCAAGACTTTGAAGGACTGACAGTATTAGAAGCTCCTTAGTGCTTTGGCGGTCTCTTCTCCTCTCTCTGCTCTTCACAGATGCCCCCAACCTTCATGTCAGAATGGACTCTTGCCATTCTGGCAGATTGCTTTGTCTGACAAAATCAAAACAAAACAAAAGAGTAATGTTTCTGAATGGAAATCCTTAGTACAAATACACCATAAGCATTTCCCATGGCAGCTGGAGGCAGCGTTTCATAAGCAATGTACAATTTATGTTAACCTCTCCAGGTGACAATGTTTGTTATTACACTTTCAAGAAAACATATTTAGACTAGAATACACCCAGAAGAACATTTAAAGGCCCCAGTCATTCCTCATGCTTGTTTTGAATACAACTGTTCACAAGCAAATAGGAATGTTGCTATTGCTTTGAAGTTCAAATATTTACTGTTAACTTTAACATAATGGGTAACTTCATTACAGTGGAGACTGGTGGCTTCCATGTCACTGAGTTGTTGCAACTGCTCTGGGTTTTAGTCAAAACTTATAAAATCCATGTAATAGGTGCTAAATCTAATTTAGTGATAATGCAGATCATTAGATACCTTTCTTAAAGTTCATTATAAAATACAGAATGGATTTAATAAACCCTTTAAATGGAAATCAACAGCTGCACTCCCTTGCTGGAATAACTCTAGTGGCTGCTGGTCCATTTCCAGGCATGATTCCAGGTCTTGGGCTGTATCCACACTGCAGAATCATAGCAGCTTGACACCGCTCTATCTGTTATAGAATTCTGTGATTTGGAGCTTTTTGAGATATTTTACCCTTCTATTCCAGAGAGCTCAAGACACAATAAACTACAATTCCCAGGATTCCATAGGAGGGAGCCATGACAGTTAGAATCATGTTGAACTGCTGTAATTCTGCAATATGGATGGTCTGTGAGTTATGATTAATTTTTCACATATATGCCCTGCATTCCCTAATGTGCCTGGGAAGGTGGTGGGAATAAAATAAAGATAGGAATAGGCTATGTGAATGATGTATCTTTCTGCTATCTATGATGAATGGAAGAAACCTTTCTCTTAGTTCCACCAGCTTTTGAGGTACTTAGGGAACATAGGAGAGGGACTTCTTACTGACTGCTCTCATGCTGTGATATTTTCTCCTTTCCCCATGGGGCTAGGAAAGCTCACATTTCACTAGCCTTCCACCAGCAAATGGAAATGTTCATGTTTTGACTTTAAGGTTTTATTTTCTTTTGCTCACTTTCAGCATTCATCTTTTCATGGACTTTTTAAAATGTGGTTTCAATTTGATGGGTAGTTTAATTGCATTTTGACAAAAACTTTGATACGTTTTTATTTATGTCTCTGCAAATGCTTTTTTTACTGTATTTGTTTTAATTTCGGTCCCTGGGGAAAAGCCAGGCTACAATGAAGTAGCAACAACAAAAAGAGCAACCCCATGGTGGATATTGTCAGTCGTATTGTCACATTTCCTTTTCACACTGTTAGCTTGATTTTCTTATCTGAGAACCTAAGAATATCCTTGGGGACTCCAACAGAAGCTCCATTATTTAGTTCAGTTTTCTGTTTCCCACAGTGAGCAGCCAAATTGTCCCAGGAAGCCTACAAGCTGGTGGGAATGAGGAAAATTTCACATGTCCCACATTATTAAGCAAATGTATCTCACTTGCACTCCCTGGATTCATATGAAAACAGTCTTTCTCCAAAATATGTGATGCTGTTCTTGGCTCAAAAATTCCATTTCAAAAGAAAGTACATGACAGTTGAAGTTGCCCACAAAAAAGCATCTATGCAAATAAAAAGCTAAGTACCAAAATAAATGTGAATGCTTTTGCATTTTTTTTAAAAAACCCACATATTAAGATGGAGATATTTGTGTAGTCACTTTCTTAAATCTTTTTAAAAAAGACTTCTAATGAAAATGTTAACATTCTCCGGAAGATGTCGACATCTCATTTTTTCTTAGGACCTTATCACATGGAGGTCCTAACCTGAGTGACAGTGAGGGGCTATGGCAGGCGGCATGGCAAATCCATGGGGCAGTGGGGGAAACCATCACCCTATGCCCCACATCACTACTTTCCCCATCACTGCTGGCCAATTTCTCCCACACTGTCCCTGTCTATGCAGTGAAAACATAAGAAGCCTCCCGTGTTCTTAGGACTCCATCCTACAATGCTCCCAGGATGGAGCCAGAATGGAGCCCCACCAGAAGTAGCCCTGCATCATGTGATGGATTTCAGTGAGCTCCATCCTGGCTCTGTCCTGGAAGTGTCCTAGGATGGAGCTGGAGCCCAATGTGATGAGGTCCTTAATCACTGCATTTAGATTCAAGTTCTATTGAAACACAGAATTCACCATCATATGAAGTATCATATAAACCTGTGTATATGTTAACATCATGTATAAATTGAGGGCAGATTTTGGGGCCAAAATTAGAGAATGTGATATGGCCCATGATTAGGTCGAGGGTCATTTCTGTGTATATGTTAACATCATATATAAATTGAGGGCAGATTTTGGGGCCAAAATTAGAGAATGTGATATGGCCCATGATTAGGTCGAGGGTCATTTCACAGAGAAGGGAAAGTACCAGTGCTGCCCCATGAGAACAGCTACCTCTTGCCACCACCATTTTCTGAACCCAGACATTCAAGAAAGGCCATTCACCATTCAACTCAGAGAAGACAGTAGTTCTTTTTTGTTTTTGGAAGGAGTGAAGGTAGAGTACTTACATTGACCAGTGGTTAAATCAACTTGGGTATTTTGGATTGATTTTTTGACTCACATTTCTAGACCTATACATGAGTATATACTGCAGTTCATATTTCACTTAGCATATAGCATAACACCCTAAAACCTTGTCTGAATGATAAAGGCTAACTGTGAACAATATCTCTAACAAAGCCATAGGCAGAAATCTGCATCATGAGACATAGCAATGATAGTCTCATATCCTCCTCCCAGCGCACCTTTGTTCAGTGGCAGACCCCAAACCCAGTCATTTTCTGATCAGACAGCAGTGGACAAGTATAAATTGTTTTCTTATACTGGACACTATGCAAGATGCATTTGCAGGGACCTCTGGGCCACCTCTGGAGGCCCCTGCAGATGATGCCATTGCTTTCCTTCGAGCTATAGGAAAATATCCAAACACTTGTTTGCTTCCTCCCCAAGTTTCCAGGATCAGGAGGTTGCAGCAGAGAAAATGTATTTTTCACTGTATTATGGGTGGAATTTTCCTCACTAAATAAACAGTAGTGAATTCCAAACATGGCAAGTACGTACCAACAAAAGTAGTTGTGATAGCAAATGTCTAACCTTTGTCGTCTTAATTTTCCAAGGAGATGCCAGTTACATTCTTTATGCCTCTACACAGTTGACTTGGGCTGGATCTTCATTGTACTACTGCCTTATATCCCAGGATCTGATCCCAGAATATCATCTTTGAACTGGATTATATGAGTCTACACTGCCAGATAATCTGGGATAATAATATAATCTTGGTTCAGATCCTGGGATATAGGGCAGTGTAGTTCTAGCAAAAATAGTAAAAAAATGAACAATTTGGTATATTTCAAACATAAGGCTTCAGTGCACAAAGATGCTATTCCATGTCAGTTGCTAGCTATATCATAGATACTAGTGGATGCATATTGGGATAAGCAACTTCAATACTGCACCTCTTTCATTTGCATAACTGTGCCACTTTGACAATTCATGGTCCTATGATCATATGTCTGCATATTATTGTAATCCTGATATTTTTTTACTTTTTCAAAAGCAGTATCTCTGTTTCAGTAATGAAAATCTTGATAAAACAAGGCAAATATAACTGCTCAGGAATAGCGAGGGGGAGAGGGGGAGAGGGGGAGAATCCCAACCCCCTGACCTTACTTTTGGCACAGAAGTAGAATAGACTCACCACATCCAGATAGACAATGGAAACTGTGAGCCTTTGATGGGTTTAGTGAGGGATAGGTAAATTGTGGGGAGAAGGGAGACTTGTACTGTGATGAACATAAGAGTCTAGCTTCAATGCCAGTTTGTGTGCCTTTTGTGATAAAGTCTATAGTCCATTTACTCCAACTATATCATGAATCAAGAGAAATTCCAGTCTTCTGCATCATTTAAGATCAATGTAGTTATATGGTTATGACCAAACATATGGCCTCCATACTGCATGGCTTGTTTTTACATAAATATCGCATTCAATAATAGTTGCCATGTAGAATCATCCCATAGCTATGTATTTCAGCCAAATAACAAGGTCATCACAAGGGGGGAAGTTTATGATGCAAACATCTGGTTGAATATAGCTTAGTTTATCTCATTCTCAGTATACTAATGAAGAAGTTTAGCCTTATAAATGCTACTATTTGATCAGACTTCCATAATCTCATCTCTTACAGACATGTTGCATTTCAACTCTCTCCCTCCTTGTGGCAATGTGACTATGGGGGATTTATTTTAACACATTTGGAAGGCACCAGGTTTGGGGAAATCTGGTCTAGTTATTGGACTAATATTACCTGATAGAATTAAGCACCCCAAGGACTAGATTGTGGCGAAATGAAGGATCATTAGAACTATAAAATGTAGACTATAAATAGAACTGAAGCATGCATGTTGTCTGTCATTAGCCATTAGCTGAAGAGATTGCTTATCTTCTATTTAGTTAATTAAATGAAGGATTAGTTCCGTTAATGAGATGCTATGTGTCTAAAAATATTCCACGGAAGTGTTTTGATTTTTCTATTATACCTTTTAATTTCTTGGAACTTATTTAACTAAGTTGGTTCTGATCCAGCAAAGTCTGTGCATTGGCGATACCTCAATAAATTAATTGGGCATATTTTAAATATATATATACTTTACGAGGATTCATATTTGCATGAACATTCGTGTAATAGGAATATAACAGCAGTGCATATTCTTTCTGATGTTAGAAAGAATCTGGGTCACTTTCTCCAGTAAAATCAATGATATTGATTTTGATATGTAAGATGAGTGAGGGTCAGCCTATACGTAGTTGTATATGGATCTCTGTTTAATATCAGCTTGTCACTTTATATTTAACCATGTCAGTTGATCTACAGCTGTCGTGACCTTAAACTGACACAAGATACAATTGGCTTCAGATCAGTAAAACACACACAGGGAGACCATCTGCTTCATAGGAATTTAGGGGTGCTTCCAGACAGAAGTTTCCTGGCACTATCTTTGATAAAGCTTTTTGCAGCTATTTCATTTTTCCCCCTTCACAATATATTTTCTGTGATAGAACGAAAACGGAAGAAGCACTGGGTACCCTCCACATTTGCTGGGGTTAGTGGCAAAGGACCCCCACAAAAATGAAATACCACAGTAAAATATCTTTAGGAATATTTAGTTTCTCCCTTGTGACCTTATAGCTAATGTCCACGTGACTGTAGTGAAGGATCCAGTAGCAAGGCATCCTTAGGGCCTCTTAGGACTCAACCTCTGGCTGACCCATACATTCCTAGAGAGAATATTTGAATCAATCCATGATTAATGAAATCCATGAATGATCAAATACACAAAAGTCTGTAATTCCCATTTAGTCCTAGCCAATTTAGAGAGTTGTAGAATCATGGGAATTGTAGTTTTTACAAGTTCTTTAGCTTTTTCTGCTAAAAAGAGTGCTGGTGGCTCATCAAGCTACAACCCTCATGATTCCATAGCAAAGTGGTGCCCATCTGCATTAATTCTAAAGTGTAGAGCCTGCCTTAGTGAGGTCTCAATTTTAGGGGGAAGTAAGCACAATTAATTTAGTCTGGATCCAACCTGGAATTTTCTGTATCCTAACTCTTGCTATTGGATATTCCTTGATTTCCATTTTAGTACCTCTCAATATATTCATTTTACTAAAATTGTCATTACAGCTTTGAACAGTTTTAAATCTGCATTTTCATATAACTGCATATAACCATAATGATATGGTTGAGCAAAGCATCATAATGAAATCTGAATCCCAAGAAAATTGTAATTTAACTCATAAGCGCTGTTTATGAATGGGTCATCCAGTTTTTCCCGGTTACAAATTGTATGTTATAAGGCACATGCTATGTGGGGGATTTTAAGGATCATTATCCTCTGGTCAAACCACCACACTATATTTATGTTGATATCTCTGTTATATTTGAAAATAAATTCTCCAGTTACCAAGAAAGCTAGTTTTCTTAAACCATATTAAAAGTATGGCTATAGGATGCCCATATACCTTCCATTAATAATTATATCCTTGGCTAATCCTCAAAGAGGGTGGAAAATTACTTAAAAATTAGTGGCCTTAAAAGTGCACCATCAATTGCATTTTGGATGACATTTTAGTCCAGCACTATATTTATATCCCCATCTGAATTTAAGTTTTTTGCTATATAGTATTTTAAGTTTAATCAAAAGTCAACTTAGAAAGGCCATTCTGCCTAAGGGATATTTTTCCATTAAGTATTTTGACATATTGGTGGCCTTGAGGGATTATTGGTTTTTGAAGAAATATTAACAGCTGGAAATTTGCATTTTAATACAGTTCTCCTCAACTACTCAAGCAATTTTATTTTTAAGACCTGTGACAGGCTTCAAAGCCTTAGTTCCAAAGTAATCTCATCAAGTAGTAGCTAACATAATTTTATTACAAATGACTAAGTTTCCTAATAGCATTCCATTTTTAAAGTCCTGTTTGAGGTGTCCGTGAAATCAATACAAAAACTTTGCAATCGGTTTTTAAACATTAAAATTGCTAATTGGACAAACTCACAAGGAGAATTCACAAACACACACACATATAAAATAACAATGGAGTGTTATTGTTCAAAAGATAAGAAACTCCATAGATTTATAGAAGACAATATATGCAGAATTCCCTATGTGTGAACAGCTCGTGAACAGCTTTTGTTTGCATTAACAAGAAGGATGTATAAGTGTTACAATTTCATGTGCATCTTAGATTCATTAAATATATTTGGATGTATAGTAAATGAATTATCACTTGGAATGTATTCTACACTAGAACATCTAGAAGCCATAGATCTATTCCTTGACATTTTTTTTTTAAAAAATCAAATAAGAGTGTCACACACCCATTGTTTTGCCTCGCATCAATGTCTATGTGTTAAAAGTAATGTGATTCTAATACTGTATTGTGGTGTTCCTTCATAACTAGCAGATCAGAAGTGTCAAGATTGATTTGAGGCTTGGAAAGGCAGTGATAGTAACCAAATAAGTATTTTTAGGTAACCTTTCAGGGTAGGGGTAGTGTGAAAGATGAGGTTTGAATGACCCCCAGATCTTCTAATATTTAGACATGTTTTTCCAGGAGTCACCCACCCCAAAGTTCATGTAAAAAGCAAAACTAATAAATAATCCCTTTAACTCAGGCCACAATGCTTGGTCCAAAATAATAGTTAGGGAGAATTGTTAAGCTTTTCCCACCCTTCTCCATTTTCCCCAGTAGACTTAACATTTGAAAAAAAAAAGAATGGAAAAAATGAATGGACACTGTCCATTTTTTGGGTGTGTCAAGACCCCTAAAATAGAGGAGAAAATATGTGACTATCCTTTATATGAGTATGCATGATGTATGCAGGTATTTTTGACCAAATATGGAGTGATGTTACATTTGTCTAGTAGGACAAGCCAGAAGGTCAGAAGGTCCTGCTGCATTCGGAGCAGCAAAACCCATCACTAAAAGGGTATTAAAGGCTATGATTTTATTGTTTCTGAAGTAGAAAGAGTGACGTTTTCTTTTGGAGAAGCGGTACATGGATAACATGATTAAGTTATAGTTTATATTGATTAGATAGATTTATACTAAGAATGAGATTACAGCATCAAGTTGTAGGCAGCTTTTGTAATACTGCATTGACAAAAGATTGGTTGGAGATAACAAGTAATGTTCCAAAAGGTAATTGGATCAAAATAATCCCTACTGCAATGCGAGCATATTTAATAAGGGGATAAGCCGTTCAATGCTTTAGACAACAACTGTCCTTTGTTTTTTGAAATGACTTGTTCCTAAACCAAATTCTTTTCAATATAAAGTCATAAACATCATAGTCAATCTGAGCTATGGTTGAGAGATTTTTCACTTACACTGAAAGTTTCCATTACAATTCCATGTAGAATTTGAGTGACATTTTGTGTCAGGTTATTGTGTAGGTTAGAACCTGTCTTATCTTGACACTAAAGAGAGGGGAAATGATTTCTCCTCTCCACCACTTTTTGCATGTTTGTCATAATAATTCTGTTCCTTTCGACAGCAATCTGCAAACACACACACACACACACACACACACAAATATATATATGAATGAGTGATATGGTTATAAAAAGAACATAAACAAGTCAGTACACAATTTATCAAGATAAGCACCTGTCACATGCAAACATTTTAAGATTAGTTTTGGCCTATGAAAATAGTGGGAATATGGAGGTTGGTTGTAGGGTTTTTCATTTTTTATCATTAGAAGGGGAATGATGTGCAATAGAAAGTTACCATGAAATGAAAACCTACCACGCATGTCAGATAATTCCAAATACTACCAGCCTAGAAACAGAAGTAAAGCAATACTTCCATTCCTCTGCCCCAGACTCACCACAAAATGTAGAGAATTCAATTCTGAGAACAACCCTCTCCCAATATTTCTCTTTTCTTCATGAAGGGCAGGTCGCCCTGGAACGGGTTTGCCCCGAGAGAGGGGTCTGCACCTTGGAAAGCGTCGCGGTCCGGTGAGCTCTCGTTGGCCCTTGAAAATCCGGGGGAGAGGGTGTAAATCTCATGCCGGGCCTTACCCATATCCGCAGCAGGTCTCCAAGGTGAACAGCCTCTGGCATGTTAGAACAACGTAGGTAAGGGAAGTCGGCAAGCCGGATCTGTAACTTCAGGATAAGGATTGGCAATGGTTAATCATAAAGATCCAGTCATACTCTGCACATGGGTCCTAATAGCCCTAGAGCATGGTTCTATGACCTGGTCGTTTCAGAATAATTGACTTATTTATGGGCAGAACAATAGCCAGTACAACTTAAGACAAGTGCTGATTAACCTGTATGTAGTAGGTGGAACCCTCCATAAATGATTCAAAAATCCTAACTTGGCCTCTCAGTACTTTTCAGGAATATAGAGGAGGTCAATATAGAGGTTTGCTGCATCAAAATATGCCCAGATGGGGGCAGGCATAAAATAGCCTTGTATGTAGAGTAAAACTGTGTGTAGCACCATATTCATATTCGGTTTGAGTTCCCTTCACTTACAGCATGATACATAACATGGATGGTAATACAAGGACAAACCCAAATGCCAACTCTGTCCTCACAACTGCTCTGGGAGAAACATTGCAGCCAATAACATAACTCACTCCCTCAGCTGTGCATTTACCCACTTCTTTCCCAGTGCAGTATATGCCATCTTATGTCAGCAATGCCTTTTACATTCTACATTGGACAAACAGGCTAGTCTCTATGCAATTACCACTCAGGAATACTCCAAGAATTAAAGTTTGGCAAATAGATAGATAGATAGATAGATAGATAGATAGATAAATTTCACCATACAATAAACCTCCATGCTCAAAACAAGACTCTCCCTATCCAAATAAAGATCAAAGTAACTTACCTGTGATTTTTGGCTAATTTGGGTGATATGGCCAGCTGTGCATCTATGTAGGCAACCAATGTCCCCTTCAAACCACAGTTGCCCATACATGCTATTATCTCATTATATGTCCATGAAAAACTACCACAGTTATCTCTTTCAATCATGAGAGTGATCAGAAAGGATGATTTAGGATATTTTTCAGTGAGCAAATGCATTCATTTTGATGCAGCTAAATAAAAAACAGTTGGTTTACATGTCACAGTCACTCATGATTTATTTCTGAGCAGTGATGTCTAAAGATGTCCCAAGATTTAAGATGCTCAACTGGATCGATAATAAATGCCAACGATGAAGTCTGTGTTCCTATAACAAGCAGTGTGCATCCCTATTGTGTTCTTCAGCTTGTGTTGCAACAAGGGAGACTGTTGTTGGCTGCTGCTGGTTTCATTTGTGCATAGCCTAATTTACAGTGATGTTGCTCCACATGATTCTGTGCCTGGAGATGCATGAAGTAGAGAAAAATAGTGGTTGGCTTTCATGTGTAAACCAGCCCGTCAACAAGCTAGCTCTAGTTACATCTCACCACCAGGCAATTACAAAGTTCCAGTTTGCATTTGTGCTGCAGAAAGCTTGTCAGTCATTGTTGATGTCATTATACTGCTAGTGATTATGGAACATTGCCTTTAATCATTCCAGGCCAAAAACATATTGTAAATTAAACAGTGATACAAGGCAGCAATCTATGATTAATAGAAATAGAGATGGGAGAGAAATTCATTCTGATCTTGTTTTCATAACAACTTACAACTTACATAATTTGAGATTTTTGAAGCAATGTATGGTACATGCAAAAAGCCAGATGCAAAATTTTTACAGTAGTGTTGAGACTGTTAAAAGATTATGTCGACACCAGCCAGTTATTTTGGGGCAAGTGCAGAGCAGAAAACATATTGATTGTAATTTGTATCAAAAGAATAATGTAAAAAAAAAAATCAAAATCAAAAATTGAAATATGCTTTCTTTGGGCATTAACTGAACAAATTTTTTCTTATTTTTCCTTTTTTTTTAAAAAAATAATTAAACAAACATGTATCCAAAAAGTATGCCAAAATTGAAAATATGACAATAAATATGACAGAACACACTGTTGACTGAAAAGTCTTCACCAGTCAGAAAGGTCCTAAAATATTTAAACAGAATTTACTCTTTAAAGGCCCCTTCCACACAGCTGTATAAAATCCACATTGAACTGGATTATATGACAGTGTGGACTTAGATAACCCAGTTCAAAGCAGATATTGTGGATAATCTGTCTTGATATTCTGAGTTATATGGCTGTGTAGAAGGGCCCAAAGAGAGAGTGAGAAATGGGAGAGAGAGAAGAAAACTAAACTTGACAAATGGAGGGTGAAAGTGAGAAATATGTCAAGAGGAAAGTGCATCAAGTCAACCCTTGTTGGAAACGCCTTCAATCTGGAAATCAACTGTGAACGAACATGCAGATCAAGAATAGATCTCTACAGTCACCTGTGGACCCACTGCCAAGACCCGACACTTGGAAGACAATTATACTTGGCCATGAGTGATAGCCTATTATGATGAACTCATCACACACCACTGATCTGTAAAAAGCCATTTAGAGTTAATAAATATACATTAATTGTCACTTCCTAAGAATCATGCCTTGGTTTGGACTCCATGGAAAATAATGCACAAAATCCTGGCATATGAATAAGGCTGGGGATTGTAACTTTATTAACTTTATTAGCATAATGGCAATCAAGGAGATGTAAAATGGCTATCCTGCCCAAACAAGAGCATATCATGTAATATGATTCAATTTAAGTACATACATCAAACTAGCAGTAATTAACAAAGGGATTATTTAAGATACCACCATTAGCAAAATTAGAGTGCATCCTTCAAAACTGAATTCAAATCCAGATGATATCCACCTGCAGGAAAACAATGACTGCTAATTCTAAGTTCGTTTTCTACACATTACATTGTTTTTCATCTCAAGCACAGCTGTTATGGCTAAGGGCGTCAATCCTATGTGTAACTGGTAATTGGCCTGTGCCAACCAGATTATATATGATTGGTATGTGCTCAGTGGACAGACAAACAGCTATATCTTCTTTTCTGGTTCACACATAGGATAATATAATGGGTTAGTTTCTGAGTGGGCAGTCACACATCTATGTGTCTGGGAGTAAATCTCACTGTACCAGGGTTGGAAAAATATTTGAAAAAAAGAAGAAAAATAGTGAAAAAGCTATTTTTTTAGTGACAGGAAACTCCAATTATAAGAATCCAAGACTGACAAGAATCTTTGTAGTTAAGGTTATATTTTGGCACAAAATTCAAACATGATTTTATGAAAAGAAAAGAATATTTTCTGCAGAGCTGGCAAGCACACACACTGTGCCGAACCTGTGGTCAGGGCCATAGCCAGAAATTTTTTTTGGGAGGGGTTGAAAATTTGGGGGGGGGTTTTTTGAAGATTTCACCGGGGGGGGGGGGGTTGAACCCCGAACCCCGAACCCCCCCTCCCCCCAGCTACAGGCCTGCCTGTGGTGGTAGTGATATGAAGTCCAGCCAACCTTCTGAGCTGAGACAGCATTCCTCCTTCCCAGGTCATATGAGTGATATCTGTACAGGGCACCCATAGTGTCCAGGAGCTCTCACAGAGCTCTGCAGCAACACAGGCTTGATTTATTCCTTTTTACCTCTGCTGATGACTGGCATGTGTGGACAGTTGATTGATATGATTCAGACCCAATCCACACTGTGCCAAAACCATGGGGCTGTCTTATCATGGAATTAATTGTGTCAAGTTGGTTTACTGTGTGATAACCACCAGAACACGGTGGGGACAGCCAGGAACAAATGCACAGTGAGTATGGCTTATTAAGCCCTTGTAGATAGGCTCTTACACTACTCATTATTTTTTTTAATTGTGCAGCTTTTCAAATGTTGCCAAATTATAACTTTCAGCAACCTTAGTCATCATACCAGTGGAGAAAAACGCTGGGAATTCCCATCCAACTATACCTGTGCAATTACACTATTACACAAGGCAGGGAGTTCAGCCCAGCCACCAGGAAACAATTTATTCTTGAAATTTGTCCAGATTTTAAAATGGTGCTTTATATACAGCATTCCCTTTGAAGTCAACATTTCTGTCCTTGGCGTTCTCTCATCATCAGGAGTGCTATCTGCTCGTCCTCTTAGGGTCATTTCCTGGAGATGCTCAGTAATTGAGCAGAAGTGGAAATAAATTCCACCTTTCCAGAATGCCCTCTACAGTTAGAAGAACTGTCTTAGTTTTGCCATTACCTTGAGGGCAACATGTGCATCAGCAACTGCTGCTTCAGTTCTGTGAAAGGTATAATTGTCTGCAAGTGACAAATTCTTTGGTCTCCTAAAAGACACTTGAATGCAGGGAGACTTTATGGTCATTTTCTCCCAGTTCCTTCTGAATATTCCTTTCTTTAGGCAATTGATTCTGCTCATTCTTCAGGATCATCACATCTCTATTTGCTTTGTTTTCTGTTTCCCTTGAAAACACTGGCTTGGTTATATAGTCTTACATGCATGAGTGTTCTCGGTGATTAGATGGGAGGTTTGGCTCCATTTTTGTAATAAGATGGGTTATGGAATATTGCTGGTGTGGGAGATACTGACTGCAGTTTTGCTGTAGTAGATGTATCTCATGCATTCCTGTTGTTTCCTGTCATTTCTTTTCTGCCTGGATGGACATCCTAGATAAAACCTATCACAATATGTAAGCTATAGGAGGTTGTTTCAGAATATTTGTTGGTCAAATGTTTTTTAGTTTGACAATACGGAGGCTTAAGAGGCCTGTAAGTGTAGACTAAGATCTGGGGACCAGAAGCAAGGGAAATGGAAGCTAGTAACAGGAATGATAAACATGTCAGATGCTTCCATTTTGGGACCTAGAAGCATTTATGTTCCTTCTAAATGCAGATAAGCCAGTAGTAGTTCTGGGTAAGCAACGTCACTGTAGAATTTAAGAATATTTCACTGTAGGCTTACTACACATGGGGACAGTGCCACAGTATGGGACACTATATGTAGCTGGGCCATCAAGTCTCAGCCATTATTTTTCATTCCCCTTTCTTCTAAAGTTGCCTAAGCTGCTTGGAAATGGGATGTAACTGGGATATGTAGATTGGATCTAGTCCTCATGCAGAGACAGGTACATAACTACTTAGATCTAGAAAGAAAAATAACAACCACTTTGAATATTTGCAGGAAATTATACAAAGAATGCATTGACCAAAAATAGAGAAGATACTAGCCAAACTTAAGGTAGCTTGGTTGGGAGGCCAGTTTACTACAGGTGAATAAGAGTGTTCTGAGCATTAAGAGAGCAAAATCTGAAGTTAGAGGTATATGAAACTTATTTGAAATTTTAAATGTGAGAAGATTTTCTTAGGAAATGAAGTTGGACATATTAAAATGGGACAAATTCACATATTGAAAGAAGAATTTACACCAATCACTGCCACAAGACTAGTAAAAGTTATGTTTTCTCTGTCACTGAAAGGGATTTCTGCAAGTTGTTATTCAAAGGAGTAATATTTCTAAGCTCACTTTTAAAAACATAGCAAGAGCTTACCAATTGTGTTGAATGTATTGTGGTTAAGCCAGTATAAAGTTCTTCAAATCATAATATTTAGTTAACAAACTAGACCATCCATCACATATTTCCTTTTTTAATTTTTATTTTTTAGTAGCCACGAGCCCGTATTAGGATTACAATTATTCATTTTAAAATGAAGAAATAATAAGGAGCCCGCATGCTGTATTGAAATAAAATTTAATTGTCCAGGAAAGGCATATGGGTTAAAGTAAATTGGAAAGAAGCACTTGCAGTGAAAAAGCATTTATTACATTTTTTTAAGAAAAATGATTGAGGGGAAAGACTGAAAACTGTGTTTACATAACCCTAAGGCTTAAGGCTTCAATTCCTGCCATTTTTATTATCTTTTTCTCTGTATATTTAAAACTCTTACTTAGAATCGATGTCATTATTTAAACGGGCCAACTTTAGAATAATTAAAAGGAAAAAAAGAAAATGTCAAACATTTGCAAGAACAGCAGAATAAAACTGCATAGGCTGCAACTCTATTGTTGGCTTTCTGGGTCACCATGTTGACAAGAATGCAACAATGCTGTTTCAATGAAAACCATTGCTCCAATGCCATTGGCACAGCAAAACCAGAACTTAAAATTGCAATTCCCTACATCTCAGTTCCCCCTTCACTGTGATACTGTGAGAATTAATTACAGATAATTATATACATCAGTGTAGAATTAAACAGTTGAGGTTTATGAATAGTATAGTATAGTATAGAACAGGGGCCCACAAACCTTTTAAACAGAGGGCCAGGTCACAGTTCCCCAAACTGTTGGAGGGCTGGATTATAATTTGAAAAAATCATGAATGAATTCCTATACACATTGCACATATCTTATTTGTAGTGCAAAAATCACTTAAAAACAATACAATAATTAAAATGAAGAACAATTTAACAAATATAAACTTATTAGTATCTCAATGGGAAGTATGGGCCTGTTTTTGGCTCATGAGATAGGATTGTTGTCGTTGTTGTGTGCTTTCAAGTCGTTTCAGACTTAGGTTGACCCTGAGCGAGGACCGGGTAAATGACCTTGGAGGGCCGCATCCGGCCCCCGGGTCTTAGTTTGAGGACCCCTGGTATAGAAGGTGATTTTATTCTTTTGCTGCCTTGAAATCAGAGCCATAGGTCAAGACCCTCTCATGACAAAATCATCCAGTGACAACATGTAATGTGAAATAGCATCATATCGTAAGTATCCTTTTCTGGATGAAGTGCTTGGCCATGTGATGCCTTGGTTACTTCAGGTGTTCTTGGAAGGAAAAAGATTAAATAGACCTGTTTCAATCTGGTAGTTTAGCCCAGTGTAAATCAGGTCTGGGGTAGTCCTAAATCCAGGACTCACCTGATTGCCTAGGACTCATTGCCCAGACTAGCTATGATATCACATTAGCATTATAGAATGGAGACTTTCATCTCCTAATCGCCTGGTTTGCTCCTGTAGAATTCTGGGAAATGTAGTTTAGTGTGGGGCCTTTGGAATTATTTACTAGAGGGGTCCTGATTTTTCTAAACTACGTTTTCCAGACTTCTACAGAAGCAAACTGGGTGACAGAGAGACAAAAGCCTCTATTCTATAATACTAGTGTGATCTCATCTTCAAATTGCATCGCCCTTACAGGGCTGTCATCTTCTCCATGTCATTACTGCCACACTCCTATTTAGTGACAGACCTCCGTTCGAGTGCCTGGCCACAGTGGTTGTCTGTTGATGTCAGAATGGAAAGCCTGCATGACGTCCCCTTTTTGTTGCTGCTCATATGAGGATCCCATACTGATACCACAGATGAAGCAGATTAGAATCATAGAGTTGGAAGAGACTTCATGGGCCATCCAGCCCAATCCCCTGCCAAGAAGCAGGAAAATTGCTTTCAAAGCACCCTTGACAGATGGCCATCCAGCCTTTGCTTAAAAGCCTCCAAAGAAGGAGACTCTGCCACATGGCCAAATGTTGATGGCCTAAAACAGGAAACAGTCAGGTAAAGCCAGAAAACTTGGGATACTCACTGTTGCAAAGACTTGTCCATTCATGATGAATACAGTTATTTGGGTTCATGTAAACAAGCCTTTAGTTGCTTCTAGTGACATTTTTCTCCAGGGAAACGACAAGGAAAACAACTCTTTTGATCATCCTGTATACCTTTGTACAGGGGTACCCATACTAAGGCCTGTGGGCTGGATGCAGCACTTCAAGGTAATTTACCCTGTCCTCAGCCTAAATTTTAGGCTTAGGGTTGCCCTACGTCTGAAATAACTTGAAGGCAGACTCATAACAACAACAATCCTAATTAATTTGACTATCTCATCAGCCAAAAGCAGGCCCACACTTCCCATTTAAATACTGGTAAGTTGATGTTGGTTAAAATTGTTCTTCATTTTAAATATTGTATTGTTCTTTCATGGTTTTTGCACTACAAATGCGTGGGAATTTGTTCATTTTTTTCAAACCATAGTCTGGTCTCTCAATACTATAAGGGACTGTGAATAAGGTATTTTCCTTAACAGGTTTGAGAACCCCTTAATGGCTTTTGTTTTCAATTATTTCTTGTGATGATATTGATTTTAGTTGTATGATTTTGTTTTGTAGAATAGGATGAAGGTAGTTTAATAAAATAGAAATAAATGCATGCATTATCCATTCCATGCCATTCCACCCAATAGTTGCATGACTATGTTTTTATAGGGATGTAAAGAGTGCTCATAATTTCTCTTGTCCTTGATGAGAAGCAATGCTTTGACACATTGAGACAGCCTATTGAGAAAATGTTTACTCTCATTGAGCCTTTTTGCACCACAGGAGTTTATTATTATTATTATTGCTGCCAGACATTGTCTGGTTTTAGATTTGTGACTTACAATTTGTATTAGTTGTTAACTGTTCTTAGTCTCGCCAAGGAGTTAAGGTTTAATTGTATTGTCTAGTATAATTGACAGAGATTTTATATTATTAACATCTTTTGGTCTTCAGCCTTTTAGCATTTTCGTTCTGATTAATAGACTTGTTTGTTGATTTTTTTTTTAAAAAAATGTAAATTAGTGCCAATGTTTTGATCATATCTGCAAGAACATGGTTGACTTCTGCATGATAAAATTTCTTTTGGTATTATCTTTGCAACAATCCATTTGTACCAAAGATCTTGTCAGTGAAGTTAAAAGTCACTGCATTGCAATGTGAAAGCTAGAATTTATTTATTTACTATATTTATACCCCGCCCATCTTACCTCAAAGGGGACTCAGAGTGGCTTACAAACTATGGAGAAAATTCAATGCCACATCGTGCACATAACAATAAAAATATTATATTAAATTATAAAATAGTTAAAACATATAAAAAGTTAAAACTTATAAATAATACAGATTAAAAACATACAAAGTGCTCACTCATGATTTCCATACTTCCTGGTTTTTCCATAGTCATTATTCAGACTGCTAGGCTGAGGACGAGTTCTGTGTTACCCTACTCCCCAAATGCCTGTGTACAATCCAGGTCTTTAGCTTTTTCCTGAAGACCTGGAGGAATAGGCCAGTCTAATGTTACTGGAGAGGGAGTTCCATAGCCAAGGGCCCACCACTGAATGGGACCAAGAGCAGGGCCTCCCTAGCAGAACTTAAAGCTCTAGTTGGCTCATAAAGGGAGATACGTTCAGAGAGGTAAGTTGTACCAGAAGAAGATAGAAGATAGAAGCTGCCCTGAGTCCCTAAGGAGAGAAGGTGGCAGGGTATAAATAAAGTTTAATAATAAATAATAATAGAAGATCTATGCAAGGCACTTTTCCTTCCACATAAGATAGATGAGTGATAAGGCAAGGAAATTTTGGAAGACAAGAAATATGTAGAATGAAGATAAAATTGAGGCCAGAATTACTCTTTTTACATATACCTTATGAATATATTATTATAAAATGTTACATTACAGGATGCTAGAAGCCAGAATGTTGTATGAACAAAAATGTAAAAAGTGGAGATACCTGTAATAAATGATTGGATACTGAATGTAGATAAAATGGCTGAGATGGATATATTATTTATAATGATGAAAGAAAAGTCCACAGATTTATGATTGGCAACTATTCTTAAGTTATAAAGATAGGGATATCATACTTGGAGATTTTGAATACTAAAACTTCTATAAAAGTAAGCCAGATATATATATATATATATATATATATATATATATATATATGGAAAAGATTTCTGTTTGAATTTCTGTTTTCAGCTTGAGGGGTGACAAGTCTTATGTTAACATGCATTTTTGGGGCGAGGAGGGTTGTGGTATGTTATGTTTTCATGTCAAGTTGTGCTATACAGTATTATGATTTCTAGAATTTGTAATGGTGATTGTTGGAATGTAGTAAACCATAGACATAATTAACAAAAAGAAGTTCTTTCCTAGAAGTTGAACACAGTCCACAATGCAAGCTCCCCACTTTGGATAGCTCTATTAAAATCAGAGTAGATTCCTTATCCAATTGACATTAAAACCATCAATTGCCTCTGTATGAAATAACTGAAGATAATATATAATGAATGTATGAACAAGCATAACTAAACAACCTCCTTTTTATGCCTGAATATTTTTTTAAATTTTCTTTTTGGAGCATTTCTACCTTATAATTCAGAAATCAATGTGCAGCAAAAGAGAATAAAATATTAGCACCAGTAATGGCTTTTAATCTGAAATGGATTTTTTTCAATAATAAAAAATGGAAGTATGCCGTAAAATATGTTAATGCTAAGAGTTTGTATAATATCCTAATATGTTTTTAATGTGCTTAGGCAAACTGGAAACAACGAACATTAACAGAAGATAATAAATGCCATTACTTGGGACGTCCAGATATATAATTTCCATGCCATGATCATTTTTGCTTCCTGCCATGCATATATAATGGAAATGGCTTTGAGGTAAATTAATCCATTCCTTTGCACTGGGCAGCCGGGTCTAATTTATCAAGATGCCCAAATGAAAATAGACCACAAACAAAGAAAACAAAAAGAAAGGATACACATTTGTTCTACTGATGACAAACAAGTCTTTCAAATGGATGGAGAAAGAAACTGCCAATATGTCCTTGAGAAGGGGGGGGAGGGTTGCATTAAACATGTCAATAACCAAATCCATCAGCTTAATGAAACAGATGTTCAAGATTCCAAGTGGATCATCTGACACTGACAACTTCATTCACAAGTAATAGTCAATATCAAAATATGATTTTCTTAATAGAGTAGGGCGCACTTATTGATAATTGAATAAACTTTTCATAACGAGACTGTCACAGGGTTGCATGAATCATTCAACATTATGTGCTCAGTACAAAGAATGGAAAGCTATGATTCTATCATCTGAAGTTTGTCTAAATGTCTGTCAAGTTGTGGAGAATGCCTTTCACGCCATAAAATACAAACCCAGTTGGGTTTCAAGGTACCACTGTTAACAGAAACACATACCAATGCCAGGAATTGCATGGCTATTTGTTGTGGCTTTTAAACTTCTACTGTACTGAAGAGCAGATCTGAGTAACTTAGTATTTGGTTATGCTAGATAGATGAATGTTTTTGTTTTCTCTTTCCAAAATATTTAAGAGAATACGTGCTACTTGGTCATGAGGCCTGTACATAGAATCATAGAGTTGGAAGAGACCTCATGGGCCATCCAGTCCAACCCTCTGCCAAGAAGCATTCAAAGCACACCCGACAGATGGCCATCCAGCCTCGACTAAAAAACCTTCAAAGAAGGAGCCTCCACCACACTCCGGGGCAGAGAGTAGCACTGCTGAACAACTCTCACAGTTAGGAAGCTCTTCCTAATGTTGAGGTGAAATCCCCTTTCCTGTAGTTTGAAGTCATTGTTCCATGTCCTAGTCTCCAGGACAGCAGAAAACAAGCCTGCTCCCTCCTCTCTATGGCTTCCCCTCACATATTTATACATGGCTTGGGGGAAGTCATAGGGAGGAGGGAGCAGGCTTTTTTTCTACTGCTCTGTAGTCTAAGACTAGGGACAATGGCTTCACACTACAAAAAGGAGAGTCCACCTGAAGATTCGAAAGAACATACTTGTTGTTAATAGTGCATTAATTAACAAATTAACACATTAAAGTATTTCAGTCATAAGTGTTTATGCTAGGGAATTGATTTTCTAATTATTAATAATCAACACTGAGTGTATTTACATTAATGCAGTTTGACACCACTTTAACTACAATAACTCAATGCTATGGAATCATGGGGTTTGTAGTTTGGTGAGCCACCAGCCCTCTTTGGCAGAGAAGGCTGAAGACCTTGTAAAACTACAACTGTCACGATTCCAAAGCATTGAATCAGGGCAGTTAAAGGGGTGTGAACCTGCATTAATTTCAACAATGTAGATGCACCATCAGTCAAATTAATTTTCAAAAGAAATGTCCCAATTCTATCAAAAGTCTCATCATCATCATTTACTTGTTTGACATTATTATACATGGTGTTTTACAAGTAAAAGAACAACAAAAAGTTACTTATCCTAGTTACTGGATGAAAAAGGTCCTGTCCTAGTATAACAAGAGCTTAGCAGGAGAGATAGGAAAGCAACATGGGAGGATATTTTTCAATTAAAATATAAAAATTGGGAAGCCTCAATGTGTCCTGTACTTTGTTCAGTTCTGAGTTTAAAAGAACAGAGTTGATCCAGCAGTGCATTTAGAATTAACTTGATGCTTTGCTTGAAAACATTCATCCTGATTAAATCCTCATTTATTTCAATGACCTTTTCTTTGATTAATGTTGTATTTCTGTCTGATGTTTTTGCCTCGGGTTGTAAGTATTTTATTAAACAAATGCTGCTTTACTACATTAGATAGACTCACTGCTCCAAATCAAAAACAGTTGCAAAATTTTACGAAGTGGCAGATTGTTTGTGAAACATGTTGCTGCATTGCTCTCGCACAAGCACAAAATTTTACAAAGTGGCAGATCGTTTGTGAAACATGTTGCTGCATTGCTCTCACATAAGTATAGGCAAACTAGGGCCCATGGGCCAGGCTTTTTCCTCCAGCAAGGAGGAAAGGAAGGAAAAGGGAGTGAAGCAGGCAAAAGGGGGAGGGAGGGGCAGCCCAACACACTCCAAGGCAGACTATTTCACTGTCAAATAATTCTTACAATGAGGAGATTCTTCCTGATATATAGGTCATAACTCTTTTTTCTGAAGTCTGACTCCATTTCAACACAGTAGATTTGTCTCCTCTTGGAAAATCATGTAAGTTAGTAAATACCAATTTTTCAAAATCTCATTTGCTGGTTTTATTTTTACTGGTGTGTCCAAACAACTTTTTGCTCCATTCCTGGTGATGCACTGAAACTACAAGATGTAGAAGTGAATATCAGTCTCCAGCTAGGCTGCGATTCTTCTGGAAACATATGGACAGAAATGTTCAGCAGAATAATGTGAAAGGGAAAATATCTTTCCAGAAAATCCAACACTTTCCCCTCCTATCATTGAGAGAATTTATTTTGGGAATGCGTTCCAGTTTCCCCTCACAAGACTCTACTCAACATGAGAGTGCTTGTAAAGAGGAAGATCTTCCTTTACATGCAGTATACTTTGGATAGGTTTTTGTTAAAACCTTGACACACAAAAGCCCTTAACTGTACATGTCAGAATCTCTGGAACTTGTTTTCAGAACATTCCTGACAATGTATGGGGAAATCATAAGTAAATGCAGTTACTATTTATTATGTACTAAAATTAGGGGTTGAGCTAAATTCCATATTTATATATTTGATCTAAGGGCAATATACAGTAAAACCGATTTAAAGTCTTTGATTTGAATAAATAATTAAAATAATATTACAAGAATTAAACAACTGAGAGACAGATAAGGGTCAAAATAGTTTAAAATACAATATGCTTCTCTGTCTGCAGGGAAATGTTCCCAGACTTCATGTGAATAAGCCAATCAATGGGTAACAGCAAAGCTTTTTGAAATGAAGGACTTCTGGCTTTAGATTTTCACTGGAGGACCTTGACAATGCTTAGAGAGGACATATTTTGTTGAACATGAAAAAATAAACTTCAGATACTGATCTTGAGGATACATGGGTCATACTTATACTATAGTTTAAAATGAATTAAAACTATATGCATGAGAGGGGTTTGTAAACTCTTTTGGGCTCCTAAAGTATTAATAAATGACCATGGTTTGTTTGGTATCTAAACAGTAGCAATGATGGTGCCAATTTGGCCTCCAAGAGGAAGATCTCCCATAACTTTGCTGCAATGGCAGAAAACGCCTTCTTCCATGTCCTCATAACAGCCTCAAATTGTGGGATACAGAGGAAGGTCCTTCTAACAGAACATAATTCTGGGCAGGTGCATATAGGAAAATATGTGCTTATGTTAATAACAGGAAAAATATTCACTGCAAAACTTCTGTCAAGGATGGCATCTCTTGTTGTCTCTTGTTTGGAATTAACAATAGTGAAGCCATGATGTTCATATCTGTCTTTTTCCTCTTTGAATGAAGATGTTCTTGAGGGTACTATGGGAGATCAAATACTGCTTGCATTGCAGATATTTAATGTCTTTTCATTCAAAAGAATTCAGTAGAGACAAAATGTATTCATAATCACATTACTTAGAGGTGAAACTTGTAGAACAGTACATTAGAACATGCCATAACGGAAGTCCAAACTGTTTCTTAAAAATCTATGTTAGCATGCAGATAATGAAATCTCGAATGAAGTCTTGTTAGCTTATGGGTTGTCATTCCCGAGTGTTCTGGTTTTGAAATTCTACAATCTTAAGTATTTTCATTAATGCACTTGGCACATCTATTTGCATCTCCTTCCATGATCTTACACGAGAGCTCAGTTTTACAAATCCCACTTAAACTTTTATAATGGGATCACATAGAGGGAATCCAGGCTTAATTACACCTACTGGAAAAGAGAGAAGTTAAAGAAAACAGCTAATTAATAATCCATTAAATATCATCCAAAATAACTATGGAATTTTCTGTTATTAAAAAAGAGTGTTGGAGGTTTCCCAGTAGTACTCATGTTATAGTATAAAACAAAACATTATGAAGTGATTGTTTCTAAAGAGCAACACTTCTGAGCCCTGAAACCAGTAGGAGATCTATGTCAAAATGCTCCTTATTGACCTCATCGGACAGGCTAAATTAGGTGGCGTATGACGGTCCTACTTCACTTGTGCCGCAAAGCCCGCCAGCTCCCATCATAAGATGTCAAACTACTTCCAGCAGGGCTACATGGTAAAAGTGAAGAGAGAGTGTCGCATGCTGCCGTGGTGGCAACACAGAATGCTTCCCATGTTGCATTGGCAAAAATGGGGGGGGGGGGGGGAACTGGCCAGCAGATGTTTTCCCCTGTGGGATGGGGTAAGGGGGAATGTGGAGCATTGGGTGAAAATTTCCCCACTTTCCCCACCAGGCCTTGATGGATTGGACACAATCTGTGGTGAATTTGGCAGCTAATGTTATGAGGTCCTTAAAGAAATACAAAGGTTATAACATTTTAACTAAGGTTTTGATAAATATTTGATATTTGATGGACACATGCTGGTGTATAGCAAGGTATCTGGTTCAAAATCAAGTCTCTAAACACATTCTTGAATATTAAGTAGATAGACAGAAGTGTTTGTCCTTGCCCGTAGTCAGTGTGAGGAATGCTCCTGTTTATGGGAGTGAAAGTATGGCATTTTGGAGACTGAGAAAGCTACATGTTTTGACTTAAGTTCTTAGACTCTTCCTCGTATGGATGGAGAAACTCCATGATGTCAACATTCTTGACATGGTAGGAATGAGATTTTAATGCAAGTCTGAAGAATCTCTATAGCAATCCTAATACACATACATGGGTTTAGGATTGATAGTTTCTTGTGAAAGTGCAAAAAAATCATGAATATAAATAAAAATCAATAACAGTAATAAAAATCACTCACAGAAAGCTTTCATGGCTGGAAGCACTGGGTTGTTGGGAGGTTTTTTTGTGCTATATGGCCATGTTCTAGAAGCATTCTCTCCTGACATTTCACCTGCATCTATGGCAGGCATCCTCCAGGGTGTGACATTCCACAGATATATAAACCCAATTTTCCTGGTTTCCAACAGACCTCACACCCTCTGAGGATGCCAGCCTTAGATGCAGGCAAAACTTCAGGAGAGAATGCGTCTAGAATATGGTCATATAGCCCAAAAAACCTACAACAGCCCAGTATTTTTAAAACCTGAAATAACACTTCTCTGAGCATTTTCTAGCATAACTGAGCTTAATTCCATGGTCATGACCAGAAAACTACACTTGAAGTCTTAGAAATATCTAAAGAACATTTTTGGTTATCTGTTGGGGGAAAGCATTAGTGGGGGCAAATATAGTAATCAATTAATAACCAAATCCATTAATACTTAGCCTGAAAATTTGGGAGGAGGGCTGTAATTTGATATAATGATGGCAGGAGATAGCTTATAACACCTTGAAATTAGCAAGGGCAATAGTGTGTAGATTTTTCGTCACATAGCCCTGTATCATATATTTCACCACACAGTGATGTATCCTACAAACCCGATGAAACTGAGAGTTAAAAAAATGCAGAATGCTCTATTGATCTTTAGTGATGAATCAAGAATGCTGGTCTCACTGTAAATATCATGCTGTTTTCACCATTTTAATGTTTTTTTGTGAGAAAAAAGGAAAAAGATGAAACACGGGGAAAAAACATTGAAAGTTTACAATTGGAAGATGCCATCCAAACTCCTGTTGAATTACATAAATGAGGTTTGCAGGTTTCATGATAAGATGCAAATCTGGAAACACCAGTGTTTTGACATTTGCGACTATGGACCTTATTCCACTCAATTTTCCTTGTTTACTTGTTGTCTCCATACACTGGCAAAACAGAGGTCATCTCATGAAGCACAGCCACTTCAGGTGACTGTGTGGAAAACCATCTTGCCAGCCTGTGAAGCCAGCATGCGAAGATGCAGAGAGGAGTTCATTTTCAGGAGTCCAGTATTTACAACACCTGATTGCAGAAAGCAGCAGGAAGGGGAGAACAGTCAGAAGAAGATAGGAAAACATCATGGGATGGCTGGCCATCCCTGAATACAGACCTTGCTGGGGTAAGTTGGGTCTCCAGTCTATAGGACACTTTCCCTTGCTTACTTCACCCGCCCCCTTTCCTCCTGCCCATGGGATAGAGTCCTATGTTTTTGCTATGATGAGATTTGTTTTGTAAAACTTATGGGTCTTGACTGATATTCAAGTGCAAGTGACACTTTTTTATTATTATTATCAAGGCAATTCCTTATCAAAGGGATAGCTCACAGTAATATTTTACTAAAGTTATCTCCCTCCATCACAGTGAAAACGGCAACTAAATTTGGAAGCAGTGGATGCAAGGGGCAGAATGTTTCATCCTCTTTGTTAACCAAGATGTTTGACCCTATGAGTCTGATTTCACTACTAAATAGGGCAAAGGGGTAAGAAAGAAAAATGGAGAAGTATGCTTTCCCCATCAAAATTGGGGCCAATATGTATTTTTTCACATGACATATAACTAAAATATGGAGACCAGAATTCTGTTTGAGCAGCATAGGTGGTGATGGAAAAAAAAAGCCCACAGAATAGAATCCATGAAGACAACACATGGTCAGTAGACTTCATGTAGAATAGCAAAATTGCTCCAAAATAAAAAATAAAATTTAAACAGCAATAGTGTGAGAAGGTGGGGTTATGAAGGTATGCAGAATTACAGTTGTGGGACTACAAATAGTTGAATTAGCACAATTGTGTGAATGAAGAGAGGTGAAATATCAAAGATTCTCAACTCGGTATTATGACTGCAGTGGAATATCAGACTTGTACAATGAAATCCAAGGTGTGTACTCCCACCTTGCTTTATCCATCAGTGCTTTTTAGTCATTACTTCCTTCTGCTTTACTGGCAGGATCTATTGGTGACCATGATGGTGAAATTTTGGTTTCCAGGTCCCTCTCTGCTCTGTTTCTAAACCCTGGATTAACTCTACCTCAGCTATATTAATCCTGATGTGGAAAATTGATGCTCAGAGGAGTTCCGGAGGTTATGTACAAACTTGCCATTCCGCTACAGTCATAATAGATACATGCACAACTCTCTTGTGTCTAGCGAAATGGTCTGATATGCTGCACATACCCCCACACCATTATGTTTATCTTAAACAGGATGTGGATAACTAGTTTCCACTGAGCTCTGTGGGTATCCCTTGGCCAATGGCTCTTGCAACAGCAGGAAGAAGGCTTTTTGCATTACAGCAGAGCATTACTAGTACACAAAAATACTGTTCAGGAATCACAATGTGAGGTCCTTTAATGGAACTAATACTTCTCACATCTAGTTGTGTCCATTGGGTGGACAGCAGGACACATAACTAAAGCATCCTTCAGTTCCCATTAAACCCGTTTTGGTTAAAATATTTATTTTGTGTTATGTGGATAAAAAGAAATGTGTCTTCCTTGCTGTAAATTATCATTTGACTGTATGCATCTTTTTTGAATTATTAGAAAGCCAAAACCAGAAATAATATGCTAAAGGAAACTCCTTTAAAAATAGACATGAACTGGGGAGGTTTGTTTGTTTTGTTTTTTTAAAGCAAGATGAATTGGATCATGGGAGCACAACTACATTTTTACCATTAGACAAACAAAAGAATGTTGTGTAATTAGGTGAAGCACAATAGGAATATAACCATCTTAATATTTGCAGAATGCATATGAGCCTTTCAGCCTTCATTAAACTGAGTTCCACCAGAACACGTGAATAATAGAATTAATATAGCTACTAGCACTGCCAGGTCAGCTGGCAATAGATCAATCAACAAATGTGAAGCATATTAAAAGGATTATAGATTAGCAATTAGATGGCTTTTTTCATGAGCAAGGAATAGTTCCTCAAGCTTTGCCAAAGGTTAACGGAGATAGGATGTCGATTTTTCCGGTTTATAATCCAGCAAGAGTCTTAAGGTGAGTGAAGAGTCACTTATATCACCATATCACAACAAAATTATTCATTTGTTATTCACACTCCTTCAAATTTAACAATTCAATTCTGCAATGAAAATGTATACTAAAGCATGCATGTTAGAGGAAGTATGTACAAAAAATGGTGTATAAGGTGAAACTATACAGAGATACTTCTTTCCTTTCTGCCATGCATCTTTCCCTGATAGTATATCCAGAATGCTATGTTACAGACATGAAGGGACCTGCTTTGTTCATATCCCCTCCTTCAGAAAGTCCTATGTCTTCACTCACCTTAAGACTCTTGCTGAATTATAAACCAGAAAATATTACTCACAGAATTAGCAATAATTTTCTTATGCATTCCTTGCATAATTATAACTCAAAAGGTCTGCATAACTTACAATAACTTACAATGTCTGAGTAAAAAGTTTGTTATCTCTGTAATTATTACTTAGAAGTAGAAACATGTAGGTATTTCTGAAACAGAGAGAATCTTGTTTTCTTTGGTTTCCCTTTTACTTGGGGACTGTCAGATTTAATAAAAAAACCTAAAAAAAACCTTGGGGACTGTCAGATGGTGGCAGCTGCTTTAGTCTGACTGACAAGGAGTGAAGTGTTTTTGATGCAATATGACAGCAACAGTCATGGTGTTCATTAAATCATTTGTTAGAAAATGTCACACATTATTTTTCAAATAGGTTCATTCACTTGTGTGTATAAAAGAGGTCTGGAATATTAGTATCATTTTTGTTTTGACTTCCTTGGGCTGGTAATTGCCTTCCTAGATAAATACACTTAAGCAACAGCGATTTCCTCAATGGTCCAATTACATCCATTTTGGCTGCAACACACAAGTCCGCATGTTACGAATGGGGTCAACTCAAAACATGGTCATGAGAGCAGAACCATTTCTATGAATAGAGATGGAGCTAGTACAAAATGACTTAGGACCTACTCATTGGAATGGATCTACTCTGAATATGACTGTCTGAATCCAAGCCCATCAAAATCATGGTCTCACACATGTGACTTTCATTTTGTGCATATTATAGCATGACATGCACACTAGATGTAGAAATCCAATAAATATGAAATTTCTCCCTCAAGAAAGGTGTGTGTGTTGTGGAACAGTTGCACAACTTAGTTTAATATATGTTTACTCTTTCACTAGTTCACATTGATTATCTGAATCAGTTTCAAACTGCCCTTGAGCTAAATCTTGGATATTGGATTTCAAGACAGCACTGGTCATTAGTCTCCATAGAGAAAGAAGTGAATGGAAACCCTATAGATTATCTTGGACTTCTCACCAGATTGTGGTACCATCAGCCATCTAAGTCAAAAAATGAAGTTAGAATCTGCACTGTAATAATTCTGCTCCTGGTTTCCAGAGAAATTCATGAAGGTAACAATCTGAGGGCAAATCAGCATAGGCAAGAAAACCTAGATGCATCTTGAATCCACTTCTGGCCATCCTCATGATGTTCACTGACTCTTGGTGAGCATTGCGGGTCTTTTAGGATTAAACCAATTTGCTCTGCTTTGTGCAAAGACAGGGATACCTTGAAGCTTGTTGGCAATTCCGAGGTATTCCAGGGGCAGCCTGGAGAGTGGAATTGAGTCCTATTTGAACTGATCTGCTATCTAGATGGAACAATGGTGCAGTGAAAGGGTGGATCATACCTGTGTTGCTATCATTACCCTTAGCCAGTCATGGAGTTCTACCTGAACTCCTGGCCATTGCAGGCATCCCATTCTTACATCAGTAAAAAGGAGAGGAGATGGCTTTCTTCCACTGATTTCAGAACGGTATGCCTGCAATGGCCAAGAACTTGGATCTCTGTGGCCAGAGGAGGGGGAAGTAGTAGTGGTCAAGATCTTGGCCCAGCTGGAGGTGTCTATGGAAACGCCTGCTCTTTGACTTAGAAATGGAGATGCCCCAGAGTCAGACATGACTGGACTTAATGTTAGGGGAAAACCTTTACCTTTACTATCTATATTATAGGCATAATATAAGTTTATAAATTTATAAAAGTACTCAAAATGAAAGATACCTTGGGATACCTTGGGGATATACAAGACCATTCATTGCCAACTGTGTTGTTATTCCATTCTACAGATGTAGCCAACACTGTGCATAATACTCCCATTGAGAATTGATAATATTAGCAGTAGAAAAATCTCATTTCTCATTGTGAATTTAAAAAGACATGTGTTATTCTTTTGCTGTAGGAGAGCCCAGTCAGGGTCTTTTTCACATGGCGTTATTGTAGCAGTTTGATACTACTTTAACTGCAATGGCGGAATTCTGAGATTTGCAGTTTGGAAAAGACACTGTTGCCCTCTGTCAGAAATTTGAAAATATTGCAAAATCATAAAAAGCCAGAATTGATACATGGCAGTTAAAGTAGTAACTGAGTACTATAATATAGTGGGAAAAGGACAACAACTTTGAGTGTCATAGCTCTATGATAAGAAAACATTAAGGAAATAGGGCTGAGGTAGAGGTGATGAGTGAAAAGAGACAGGAAAATTAAACTTTTCATTTGGTGACTTGGCAGGTTTTAAGGCAAATAAACAAAAGACTGCAATGTTGACTAAAACAGGGGAGTGGAAGATCTAACAGAATTGACAGACAAGAAGGAGATCTATTTAGGTGTTATATGACAAATATAAATTGCAGGTTATTTCAAAATAATTATGTGAAGACCTGGAATGAAATTAAGAAAGAAATACAGGAAAAGAGATTCCACTTGAACATTAGGAATAACTTCCTAACTGTATGAGCTGTTAACAGTGGAACTCTCTGCCTTAGTGTGTGGAGGAAGCTCTTTCCATGGAAACTTTTAAACAGAGGGTGGATGGCCATCTGTAAGGGATACTTTTATTGTGCTTTTCCTGCATGGCAGAAGGTTAGACTCTCTTTCAACTCTATTATTATATGATTCTATGATATGTGATTGGGAAAAATTAAATTGTCATGGTGGAGAGTTCCCATGGGATTTATGGAGGAACAGTTGGAAAGAAGCTGTGGAAGAATATTTCAATGTATATTCATGGCAATATGCCCATTATATGCTCAAAACTGGACAAATCCAGAAATACTTACAGTTGAAGAATGATTAATAAACTGAATGAGTTAGCAGAAAGGGGTGTATTATCAGATATGTTTGAGGAAAATCATTAGAGAAATTTCTAGAAGATTGGAAATCCATGATAGACTTTTTGAGAAAAAAAAAGAAAATGACAAAAACTGCATTGGCACTATTGTGATGCAGTAGTAGACAACTCTCACTGCCAACTTTGAGAGTTAATGCATTTGTTATCAAAAGAAATGTGTGGTGTAGTTTGTAGAGAGTGGGGCAGGATTATTTTATCATATATGTGCAGAGCCACTGTAAAGTAAGTTAGAACATTGCCCAGGGGAATCCAGATGTTTTGATGTTTTACCATCCTTGTGGGAGGTTTCTTTCATATCCCTGCATGGGGAGCTGGAACTGACAGAGGGAGCTCATCCATGCTCTCCCCGGATTCAAACCTCCAACCTGTCAGTCTTCAGTCCTGCCGGCACAAGGGTTTAACCTATTGTGCCACTGGGGGCTCCACTTGATAGATATATGAATCTCTAACAGATACATATATCATATCTATATCTATATCTGTATCTATATCTATATCTATCTATATATATATTCATACTTGTTTTGATATATGAATCTTTTATATGTGGAAAATCTTAATAACAAATATAAAACACAAAATGAATGTTTACTGTCAGAGGAAGAAAGCTAAATGTGGTTTTTCCATTCCTTCTCCAAGGACTTTATTCCATTCTGCCACCTCCCCCCCCCCCCCATTTCTGAATACTTAGAATTCATTGAGGGAACTATGTATGATGGAGCCCATGACGCAGAGGGACTTCCTGTCAGTCCCCATCATGCTTTGTTACAGAAATGTCTGAAACAGTCCAAAAAAAGAGAGGGGGGGGGGGGAAGACAGTCAGAGATCATCTTCTGGGCTTAAGACCCCATGCTATAACTGGAGTAAACACCAAAAAAACATGTGGGATGGGAACTATCAGAACTGCCCACATTGAATTGAATTGATGACATGGTCAAATGAGCTGTCCTGTGGGTGATCTCATACCAAGCATTGAGGCCCCGATACTCAGCCATAATGCAGCCACCCCATCTTGTAATGGTAATTTTTTAAAAAAATCAAAAATAAGAAATAGCACTACTTTAGGAGATTGAAACTTTGCTTTACCTTTAATGTTAGCTTTCAAAATCGTTGGGGTTTCTGCTTTTTTCTATCCTTTTAAAAAGTTGAGATCACTTTTCTTTATAGTGCTACTGTTTCACATCTGAATGAATACCTAACCTGTATTTTCTAGAAATTTAGATATTTGTTATTACAGTATTCGTGTTATAAATCTTGAGAAACTGCAAGAGTTTGATCCTTCATGATGTTGAAGTTATACACCCCTTTAAAAAAAAAAAGGGGGGGGGGGAGTGGGTGTGGAATCCACCTGTTCATGGGATAAAGATGGAAACGGATAATACTGGTAAAGCCAGCAACTTCAGACGACAAGTACTCCATCAAAAGACCCGGTGTCACAAGTGGACAGTGAAGCGGCAGCTCCCCCTGTGGCTGGAATTGGCATACCCTCATGAAGCCAGAAACACTGGAATGTTAAATTGCCTCCATGACTGTCTATATATGTTGCATGTCTAAATGGCATTGAATGTTTGCCATGTATATGTGCATTGTTATTCTGCCCTGAGTCCCCTGTGGGGTGAGAAGGGTGGAATATAAATAAATAAGTAAGTAAGTAAATAAATACAGAATGAATAACAGAACTATGTGCTTTGTAATGCTGCAGGCCTAAACACCACGGTAATATGACACTCCCCTCCCATATGGGATAAGGTCCAAGTCGGGATATTTAGAGCCCATCAAATTATTCCACAAGTATGGACTGCAGTAGACTGATTTGGATTATGTTTTGAACCAACGAACAATTTTAATTGAATATTTATAATTGTTTTAATTGTGTTAATTACAACTTTGTCTTTAAACGTATTGTTCTTTTTTGGGGGGCATCCAATGACTGCCTGCTGTAAGCTGTCCTGAATCCCTCTTTGGAAGTGAGGACGAGATAAAAATGCCCAAAATAATAATAATAATATATATCTCCCACCCTTAGCAATGCAAACAATAAAAACAAACATTTCATCTATTTAATGATACACAAAAACTTCTATCTATGGTGGCAACTTGAGTCTGTCTAATGGTAGGACTGCACCTAGTTTTCAACTCTGCCATATATTCTCACTGCTTTTTCTGCCATTTTCTGATAAATAAAAATAAATTGTATTGTCGAAGCCTTTCATGGCCGGAATCACTGGGTTGTTGTAGGATTTTTTTTTGGGCTATATGGCCATGTTCTAGAGGCATTCTCTCCTGACATTTCAACTGCATCTATGGCAAGCATCCTCAGATGTAGTGAGGTCTAGAATATGGCCATATAGCCCGAAAAAACCTACAACAACCCAAAAATACATTATGATAACTTTAGGATAAATGCCTCGTGATTTTGTTTTATTTGTAGCATTGGAAACTCTCCATTTAGTAATATGCTATATCCCCCTTAGACATTGCTTTGAGTTTTTTTTAAAAAAAACCCGAACAGATTACCATATTAGTGGTGTTCTTATAGATTTGGCTTGACACCAGCAGCTACCCTCTGCCTAATCTCAGAAGGCAGAGTATCATTTAAAAAGACAGTGTTGTGTAGGAGCTGTAATGGAAAAGAAATCTACATTAATATTTATTTTAAAAAATATATCCAGTTCATGGTTTGCAAGAGTATTAGTAAAACTCAGCACATATCAATCACTGGCACATAACAGTAGTGTGCAGAATTCCCATGTAATCCTCTGTGTCTCACAAACTAGTATTAAACAAAGGTTTAGAGATAATGCAAACTGGATTGGGGAAATGGAAAGGAAATGATGACAGAAATATTTTCACATTCAATGTATTTAAAGAGCATAAATTATCTACTATGAAATCAAGTTTCCATTAGGCAGAAAAGAGCATCCCTAATTGTTCTGAGAATATTTATTAAAGGTGGCATAAACATAGATGAAATAAAAAGAGCACAAAGGAAAGGGCATAGTTCGACAACAAACTACATATTTTCCAAGAAGTTCCAGGGTTCAGTTCTCAGAACCTGCAATTTAAGAAATAATATCTCTAGAAACAAACTAAAATGATTACATTAAAATCCTGCTATTCTACTCCCTATAAGATATTTAACTTGTTTGTTTCTATGATCTGATTCACATTTATGCTTCTAGCCACTTTCATATCTCCATTTAGTCTGCTTGCTGGTTTTATCAACAATAACCATTGTTTAGTCACCATGTTCATTAATTGCCTTTTTCCTGCTTTCTGGTTTATTGACATCACTCAGGACTGGCAAATCATGAACACTTTATTGTCTATTGACTGGACGTTGTACAGTGGTATAGATATTTTAACGGCTTCACTGAGTATTGTGTAGCAGTCACTTTTAAGTGTTTCTGCACACATTGATTGCATTGGCGTTGTCTGTCAGTTTTGTCTATTGCCTTCTCCAGAACGGCATTTTTTTATTTGGCTGTTGGACATCAAGATGAGCATGGGAGAATTATCTATTTCCATTCATGCCATATGGGCATGCATTTCCCTGCACAACAACAGGTCTGTCCTTAAGTCTGGATTTTCTGTCTTGATTTTCTTTTGTTCCTGAAAACATAGGTTGGAATCTTGTTCATCATGGACTCCACTATGGACAAGATTAGACATTTTCATTTCAAGGTTGTGGAAGTAGAGCTGCACTGAATCAGACATGTTTCAGTCTGATTCAGGACTGGCAATGCAACATAAATAGTTTTGGCAGCCTTAGGAAGGACCTCGTCACACCTTTTTTAGTGTCCTAGGATGTTATTGAAGCCCTGCTCACAACCGGAGTGGACAGGAAGGCTCCTGTGTTGTGCAGCCTCAAATGGAGCCAGTACATTTTAGTGTTGCTTCAGTGCTGATTCTCAGGTGTGATGGGGAAGTGGTGCACTCAGGAGTGGCACGTGGGGCAACAGAGTCTGGTAAGACAGCACTGTGTGTGTGTGTGTTTTATCAGTGTGATGAGGTCATATGTGAACTATTCACAGAACTAGACAGGAGGAGTGTGTCCTTGTTGGTTTGGTGAACCTCTCAGTGACTTTGACAAGGATACACTCCTACTGAAATCTCAGGTTCATAGCTAGGGTATATTCCTGGATTTGAATCTGGGCCTAGATGCCAGGAAGTCACCTGAGCCTTGTAACCATTCCTGGCCAGCAACAGATTCCCTGAAGTTTCTGAACAGTTTCCAGAGGCAGTCCTAGATAGAACTCCTTACAGAAGTACAAATGGGATATAATCAAGGCACGTGTCACTGTAGCCAGATCTGACTACTCAAGAAATAGGCAGTTTTTTCACATTTAAAATATGAGGGAGAGTGGATGGATCTCTCAATTTCTGTATCAGCATATTCTACAACAGTTCACAGACAAAAGCCAGGACCCACAAGTTTGCTTTCTGCTTCCCTCCTCTCATGTCTCTCCTAATTGAATATAAACTATTTTTGCACTTAGAACTCAGGGCAATTCCACACAGCCCTTTAACCTGGGCACAATCAGGCAACACACCTTCCCCCTACATCCATGTTTTCCTCGGGGGGGGGGGGGGGTGTCCAGATGCCCTGCCAGAGAAAGGAGGGAGGAACTATTTTCCGCTTCTCCCTCTTCTCCTGGCACACCCTTTCAACATGCCAGGAGAGCTTCAGAGAAGGGGGAATGGCCAGGTAAGTTATTTTTGAGTTTTAAGGCTTTTTAAAGGTGTTTTGGGAGGAGGTGGGGACTGTTTTAGATTTTTCAGGCTCCAGGAGCCCAATAAACCTGAGAAACCTGTGTGGATTGGGACCAGAAGTCACACAATGTATCCCTGGGCCCAATCCACACAGCGCCAGCACAGGGAAAGACACAGGTCTTCCAGGTGTCAAATTAATTTGGGACAAAGCAAGGTTTTCCTGCTTTGTGCTGAATTAATCCATTTTTACTTGAGGTGTCATTTGGATGCTACAGGGAAAAACACGGATGCTTGTGCGTTTTAGATACTATCTGGATGTGCCCTCCATTGCCGCTGCTGAAGTAAGAAGGAAACAAAAAAAAAAAAGTGGGAGCAGGACAGAGAAATGGGGACATTTAAAAAGCAGCTGATGACGATCCCCACCTAACTGGGACAGTTGGAGTGCATGTTACTAGGCTTACTTCAAGTTAAAACTAAAACGTATAACATTCAGTTTTCTGGACTACAGCTTCCAGTAATCATATTGACTGGGGGAATTAGGTTAGTTATAGTCCAAAAACCAATCTGTCCAATCTTTGCAGGATACATTCCACCCTATCACTGGTTTCATAAATGTCATGTTTTTGCTGCATGTCTGGGATTGCAAAGTACCTGACAGGCCAGAAGAAATGTCTGATAGGCTGTATTCAGCTCAGTGGGTCATAGATTGTGCAGGCCTGCGGTAAGAAAAGTCTGCTTATAATTAGGGCATATAAATAGTCGTTGTCCTATAACTTTGCTTTCAGTGCTCTGATATTTTTTGCTCCCTCCCCCTCCCAGCAAGTAATTGGGTCTTTATTTCTATTCTTTTCAATACTCTTGCATTGTTATAGCCAAATTCCTTTGATTTATTCCTTTCCAGCTGCTGCTTTATGAATGCATCTCGACAAAGCCTAAACAACAAATGAATGGTGGCATTGTGAGGGCAAAAACTTCGACAGATGCTCTTCTGTAGATAGGGCATGCGTTTCCCCCATCCTCCTATTTCTTATTGGTGATTTACCGGCGGTTGACTCAGCATGTTATGCCCCTAGGGAACTGTACTTTTTTCAGTTTTCTCTAAAGTAGTACAGTGCCTAAGGCGCTTCTGCATCGTTGTAGATTTGTAAGCATCAGCATAATCTAATGAGATGATAGGGATTTTACTTGGTTGGGTAGGGGAGCTTTTCTCTGTCAGAAACATGTCCTAGGGAGGGAATTTCTCTCACACAAAACAAGCAATTAAAATATGCTGCAGTGAGACCAGGGAGTAACTACCGAGGAGAGGGAATGACGGCCTTATCCCTCCAAATAAGAATTCTGCTCTTTCCTCCTTTCCCTCACTGTTCAAATGTCAAGCATTGCATTAACTTTATTTCAGCATTTTGAAATAGAGGGTAGCAGCCTGCTGGAAATTTACAACAGCATCATGCACACATTGGGCAACACATTCTCAGAAGAGCAGTGGTGTCATATTTGTGCCCTTGGGACCAGTGCACAAGTAGAGTATGCATTGTGGCCATTGTAAAAGGACAGGCTCCCCTTGTATGATAATGACATAAGGGAAAAATGGAATGGCCCTAAGCAAAGCCACGAGATATAATCTAGAACAAAGGATTGAGGAATGTCATGAGTGCCCTGCATTAGCCATGAAAGTATCCCCACTTTTCATGATGCTTTTAAATGATGGATATCCTGTGTGGTGTCTCCTTGATCAGTAGGAGCTTCTATTATGTAAGGGAGCATCTTGGCCATAGTTTAGGCATCTAAATAAAAACAAGACATTCTACCACATCTGGTGGACATGTGATACAGAGCTAAAAGCTTTTGGAGACAGATTCAGGAAGCATCTCAAGATTCTGAAAATCAAGATCTCAGTGAATCCAGAATACTTTTTATTTGGAATTACTGACAGAGATATGGACTTGGACCAACACACAGAAATTCTCTTTAACTCTCTGACAATCATGGCAAGAATTGTGAATGTGAGAAATAAGAAAACAAAGGAATTACCAACTAAACACACCTTGCATAGGAAATTCAACTTATGGAGTATTTCATAAACACTAAACTCGTAACCAGTGAAAACATAAAGATGCTAAAGGACTGCAACACTGAGCATTCCTCACCATTATGTATGATGACTACAACTACTGCGAGCTGCATTTCTACCACACCTGGAGGTCCTGTTTCAACTCTTAAATGGTTTAAAAATTTGTAGCTTGTATTCTTAATAGTTTAAATTGTATACATGCTTCAGGTTCATTTTCTTGCAAGCCACCCTTAGAACATCAGATACCCCCAGAGAGATATAAATATTTTAGTAAACAAGCATATAAATAAATAATGTATATACTTTAAAAATGGGAACAGCTAAAATATGTACAATTAATTTGCCAATGTGGTCAACACTGTGTAAATAAATTCACACTTTACTGAAAAATGCATATAAAACATGCACTCCCTTAGGGAGGGGAGGGAAAGTTATATAGGCAGTAATCGTTTTTGCCATTTTGGAAGATGGAAACATTTGCCATCCTCTAGTCTGTTCAGACTTATCCTATCTTCCAGGAATTCTCAAAGATGATGGAATTATAGTTGATACCCTATTAGGGACATACATATGTTGTGTATATTCTGAAAAGATCTCAATCAATGTTTTAGATCTATCCTCCCACTGCCTCAGATTTACAAAAGTTTTATTCCCTCCTTTGCATTTTCAGAGCTGGTGTGGTCCATAGTGGGCCCTGGAGGAGGTATTAAGACAAAAGAGTCTACCCGCTACATTGCTTTACATAATCCCTCAGGGCCATCATACGATCCATTTTCCACTAACTATGCTCATCGGTAAGACTGGGGAGACATACCAACATTGGATGCTGTTACAAATGTGGATGGCTGGACAAAAGCATTAAATTACTTTACTGAAGCATCTCCCTGGAAAAGTATGCAAGGTATGCATTGCCTTCCAATATTTTCAAAGACAATCACATCTCACACAAAGATCCCCAACTCTGCATAATGTACTACTTAATTTCATTATTTTTGCAAAATGGCATATCTTCCTAATTATGTTGCTCATATCCTCCAATTAGTGCACTTTCAGTCCCTGTTTTATATTCTAAGCATTGATGTTGTTGATTGTGGATTTCATTCATTACCTTGTTTAGAGAACAGAAATGGAGGCACACAAGAAATAGGAACAAAATGTAACATACATGAAAGATTCAGTAGAGAAGTAATAGAAAAAAAGACATATTTTGTATAGTGATCATGCCTGCACCCTAGTGCTCAAAATATGTTGTATGTATGGATTGTGGAAATTTGAGCATTCAGTTCTTTTGAATTACAGCATCACAGTCCTTTACCATCAGTTATGCTGGCTGGGGCAAATGAGAGCTGAAGTCCAAAAATATGGGGAGCCAAAAACTCTCCATGCCTGAATTATTGTTATAATCACAAGTAGATCATTATTAGTATTACAAGTAGGATGTGAGCTAAACCAGTGAGTTAACAAATAAAGTGAATTGAACCAGCATCTCCTAAAGCTATAACACTTTCTTGAGAGTAAATCCTTTGAATTTAATGGTATTACTTTTGAGGAACATGCCTAGAATCACAATGACCATGAATGTGCTATTTATTTTGAATTGGTGGTACACTACCCAGATCCTGGCACAATGCCACTTTTGTGATAATCAGTACCCATTGGCCAAGTAAGTGTGTTTCATTTGCTAAAACAGCGGTGTTTATCATGTCTCTTGGAAGACATATGCCAAAATAATCTCTGTCATGAAGCATTTTCTTTTTTTATTTGTGCACTAGAAGTATTGGTTCTGTTTTGTGGGGAAGTAAAGGTTTTGTTATTTAACAAGATTTTATTGTATTTTGATGTTTTAGACTCCTTGGACCCATCATTCCTTATTTAAATTAAATGACATGTATTATACAGTATGAAGATAAGTAATTCCATTTTAACCCCTGAATCTCTAGCCTTTGTAGTACCAGTTTTTGATATTTTTTGAGAGGGGAAAGAATTAGATGGTGATTAGTCTGAGGAATCTTGCAGTTATGAGGACAAACCTGCTGCATAAACAACTAAAAATTCAAGAAAGGCAAGCTCTCCAATATAAGAAATTAAATAAGAAATCAAGAACAACAAAACAACTAGACCAAGAAGAGGGAATGGAAGAATTCAAGCAAGAAGATAACATAGATGTCCAAACATTAGAATCTCTGCCATGAGGACCCTCTCACTGAATGTCAATGGTCTCAATTCATCAAACAAAAAAGACACTCCAATAACTAAGATCAGCAGAGGCTGACTTAATAGCTATTCAAGAACCCACATAAAAATAATCTGATTATGTTTAAAAAATTAGGCCAAATCCACATTGCATTGGTCATTGTTAAGAAAAGGGGTAGCGAGATTTATAAAAGAAAACCTATTGCCTACTGAAATAAAGCAGAATAATTCAATATTACAGGCCTATATCATTGTTAAATATAGATTATAAAAATGTACATCAATATTGGCAAACAGATTAAAAACAACATAAGCAATTGGATTAAATCTGATCAATAGACTTCCTACCTAGAAGGCAAATTTAAGACAACACAAGGATAATCCTAAGCATAACTGAAGATATTCAAAGTGCAAAACTTTAAAAGGGTGCATTTTTACTATTGGATGCTGAAAAGACCTTCAATAAATTAGACTAAATTTATTGAATAGACTAAATTGAAATTTCATTATGGAACTACTAAGAGATTGAAGATATGACAAAAAAAATATCAACAGAGTGCAAGCAATATACATAGAACGAAAAGCTAAAATCAAAATCAACGGAGACATGACTGAAACATTTCCAATATAGAGAGGCATGAGAGAGTGATGTCCTCCATCACACATATTATTTATATTCACAATAGAAATGTTACCAAGTGAATTATGCTAAGATGAAGATCTAACAGGAATCAAAGTGAGAAGCCAAAAATACAAAATAAAGGTTCTTGTGGATGACATTATCTTAATATCAGAAGACCCACTGAAATAATTTCCTAAAATGATACACCAGGTTAACCAATTTGGACTAGTTGCTGAACTCTGGATCAATAAAAAAACCCCAAAATTATTAACATCAAAGCTAAATAGCAAAGAAAAAGAAGAACTAAGACATAAAACAGGAATTTATTCCCAGATTTTTGTTTTTGATTGGTTGGTTCCTTAAGTAGAAGGCAAAAACTTTGTTTGTGTGCCAGAGATGTCATGAAATGTGTGGAGGGTACATTTTCTCTGTCCAAGACAAGAACAGAACTTTTGCAGAGATTTGCTGCAGTGATTCTCCACACATCCGCATATCAGCATCTTAAGTGTTTTTTTAAGCACAAAATCTTCCAGTAGAAGCTATCTTAGGAGCCTCTAACAATAAATTTTGCAACAAAGAATCAAGTCTGGACAATGGAGGCAAAAATCTTGGGACCAACAGGTCTGTATGTGGACCTCTTTTGAAGTCCTAGGATTTTTTTGCCCCTGTTTAAAACCCATGATTTAGTGCTGACTGAAAAAGCACCCTCAAAGATTTGGAAGAGCCTGAACTGTAGCAGATTAGGAGAATGGGTTGCAAAGACAACAATCTATTGTAAGCATGGTATTTGCCACCAATTGGAAAGTTTTTGAAGTTCTTTCCCAGAATCACAGACATGTTATTTCCAGTCTTTGTGCATTGCAATGAGGATAATTACAGGCATATTCTTTGTATAAGAAGAGAATATCAATTCTAATATGACTTTTTATTTTTTTTAATCTTCAAGATGTTGATAAGGATATTAAACTCTTGCTGTGTAGCCTCTTTGTGTTTAAATCCTGATAGGACGTCATGATGGGCTTGGTCTTCCATGCCTTAAGGGCTTATCATTAGGAGCTGCTGACAGCTCTTTCTCTCTCTTGGAGGTTTACTTTGCAATAACACAGGAGGAAGAAGAGGGTAGAGCGAAAATGCATTCCTTGCTTTTACAGATGGAAATGGAGTGGCAATTATAGTCCTCTTCTCAGAAACAAGTATGGCTAATGCTGGGGCTTCATTCTTATGTTTTTTAAAAGATGGTTGCAGTAAATGCTAGTGGAAAGGGGTTTTTCTTTGCCCCTTTACCTTTCAATAGGAGACTCCTTTTATTTGGGGTGGGGGGGGAGTGCAGTTATTAAACACAGCATGGAGACAATCTGAAACAGGATCTTCATCAATCAGATTAACTACTTCCCAAGATGAAAGTAGACGATGCACAGTGTGAGCTCGAGAAGATATTTATCAAAAGCCATATTAATAACCACTTTTAGCCTTCCCCTGACAGTTTCATCTTAACTTCCATGTTTAACATTTGAGTATCATATGTTTTTGTCAGGATGAGGCTGCTAAGAGCATCAATTAATTAATTTCTCTGAAGTGTGGTTTGGAAAGGTAATAAAGTAACATTCCCTTAGGCCAGCACCATTAATGGTAAGCAAGAATCTGACAGTGCACTACTCCTGCCTTTTGAACAAAATTCAAAATGTCAAATCATTTCTGCCTTTCAAACACAAAAGGCACAGACTTGATTTTAATAACATTAATAATGGTAAGAGTGCAGACAGATTTTGAAAAGAACCAAACCATGACAAGGCTGCATTTGTTATTATTTTATAGATGAGACAGATAGGGACAACAAGGAGATGAAAGCATTTTAAAACACCCTCTAGAAATGTTACAAAAATTGCACACACAAAGACAAAGTACCTACTTTAAGAGAAACAAGTAAAAGTGTATATGCTAGGAAAACCATGCACATACATACAGGTAGAAATTGGGGACAATCTCACAACCTGATGTGAAACTTGGCAAGAATGAAAATGCTTTTGGGGTTTTGAGAAATGCAGTGAAAATGAAACTCTGATGGCTTTACCACTACCCTGAATGAGATACCACCAGATTTGTTTTCTGATAGACATAATGGAGTATGGCATGGCTATTTCTCTTCCAACACTGACCATTTGTTAAAACATAGAGACCAAATCTATTTGAGAACAAGCTTCAGGATTCCTAGATAAACTTTTATATGCACATCCCTGGATCTGGACCTAGCTGAGGTCTTGGAAAAAAGCTGGTCATCTTGAAAACAATGTATTATAAGTTACAATGTTGTGTTTAATACATATCCAAAATCCAATTGTTGTGCTTGTCAATCAGTCAGTTAAGGGATTGGGATCATTCACCACAAGTAATAATTAATGGATGGCAAAAAACTATTGCTAGGTCTTGCTCAGAACCTCTGCAAAAACAAAACAGAACTCAAATTAATCATATCCATTATGCTCTGACAACCATGCAACAAATAACATATAACAATTTCTAAAAAACAACAACATGGTGTTTGATAAAAAATATTCTAGGATATAAAAATAACAAATGATTTGATATAAAAGGTAAAGAAATACTAAAGACATGGTGGGCCATAACATATTTTAGGGTCCAAACCAAAGAAACCCCAACAATATTTGATAGGGACATATATTCCCATAGGAGAGGCCTGAATAGCCTATGACACTCCAGATGTTTGGGACTCCAACTCCCAGAAACCCTAGTCAATTTGTCAAATGGTTAGGAATTCTGGGAACTGAAGTCGAAAACATCTGGAGGGCTGCAGACCTGCCATAGGACAGGTGTCCATGATGTCATTATCTATATTGCATATACACACAATCAAATGAAGGGATATAACAATTTTGCACATCAAAAATGTTATAATTTGTCCCACTTGCAATAGGATATTTGTAATTTTTGCAGTCCAATGAAAAAGTAAAAATGCATATGCTGGAGGAACAACAAGACCTATGAAACAACAAGAGCAAAAATCTTTTCAATTTGAAAAATAAAGGAGTAGGGGTGACCTTAGTGTGACCTTAGAACAAATGAAATATTCTGCCACTAATATATATTCTTGGTTATTAGAGAAAATGAGCAAGATAATTATTTAAAGAGAAAGAAAATTCAATGGATTTTGAAGCTAAAAACTTTAGTAGCAGAGGGTCTGAATGAGAATTTGGAAATACAGAGTGGTCCCTAGTCAGAGTGATCCTTGGCCAAGTAGCCCCTGGTCAAGAAAAGATTGGGAACCACTGTTCTAGATGGAGTCATTTTTCAGTGCATTACATCATCTCCATAAGAAAATTGATGAACAACTTTGGGGAGAGATTATATCATTTGTCTTTTCATTGGTTCTTTTGGATTTTTAAAAAAATTATAAATAAGAATCCACTTTTTTGGACCATATCTTTTCTTTTAATATTCCTATAAAGGTGTTCCCTTAGATATTTTCTTAGAAAATGGTGTATATTTAGATTTATATAATACAGGTAGGGAAGCTATATAATAAAAATAGCATTTTTATTTATTGTTTTCCACTTGCATAAGCAACATACTTCTTTTCCAAAAGCCTAGATGGCTTAGCTTAAGCATTTTGGACCAGAGACAATTGCACTTACAAATTTAACACTCTATTGGTGTAGCCTTGAATTATTTACTTCTCTACTGAATGGTTTCAGCCAAGTGTAAGTAAATTAGACAGTGTGTCCGTGTGATTTAATGGCAAGAAGAAGTAAAATCCAGCCAGAAGACCTACAGAAGCATGAGAAGACTACTTAACAGTCCAGCAAAATCACCTGGTGAGGTATTTTCATTTACAGGCACGTATCCCACTTAATAAAGTAGATGTTTTCCTGGGCTTTACTTCCTTAAGAAAAAAATTGGTACCTGAGAGAGAAATATCAAGGAAAGGATAGGAATAGGCTCTTACATCACCAAAAAGAACAGTTCAACATAGTTCAGCAAACTTTTCATTCAAAGCTAACCTTATGTACATGTTTAAATTCAACTACTAGGCCATGTGAGCCTTGCTGACATAAATACAAACATGTTGCACCTTCTAGATATTTTTTTCTTTCTTCAACCTTCTCTTTCCCTGTTACAGTAGACTCTCAGTTAATTGGAACTCAAGCAAGCGGAACTCTCAGGCAACTGGCAAAAAAATTAAAGAAATAAGACTGCATTTGCAAGGCTGTTTTTATACTACAGTAAAATCGTGGCCCCATCTACACTGCCATATAATCCAGTTTCTGAATCCGGATTATCTGATTTGAACTGGATTATATGTAGACTCATATAATCCAATTCAAAGTAGATAACCTGAATTCGGATACTGGATTATATGGCAGTGTAGATCCAGCCTGTGTTGTTTGTCTTCGTCTTTATTTGCTTTTTAAAAAAGAAATATTATATTTCAATATTAATATCAAGTCAATATAAGGTTTATGTTATGACATAGTATGGGATGCAGGATTAGTTAGGCATTTTTGTATCAGTAACTCTCAAGCAACCAGAAATTACATTTATCTGGCATCTACCAATCCCTATGGGTGCTGGTTAACTGAGAGCTTACTCTATTTCAATTCTGGTGGCCAAATTTATAGATCTATGTTTTTTGACATGCTGAGAGTAGCTGAAGAGGCAAACTTATCTGCTGCCCCACTTCCCTCCGTTTTACCCTTCACAGATCCTTAGTAAAGGGCTCTGGAATCAGTTGCTGTTTACCTTGCCTATCGCTGGCAGGCACATACAACTATAGTTGAATTGTCTCTACAAGTCAATTCCCCTCTCTTTCATCTCTAGCCCTAGTGACTTTTTTTTACTGCAGAAACACTACTGTAATGTTACACAAGTCTGTGGTTTCTACAGCCTTCCTCTGCTATTTTCCCAGTACCAATGCTGTTTAAAAAATGAACATCTAGGCTGCTTCCACAGTCACTTATTCCAGACCAGAATGTGGATTAAAGAGATCCAGTTCTGCTCCTGAGAGCCTCCACACACACCCCAAGAATTTGTGTGGCATCACAAAGTTTCCCTCGTGTCAAATTGATCCAACATAAGGAAATATTTCTTCTTACCCCATTAGAAGAAATGGACTGAACAGAAGCAGCCCATGTGGTCTCTTCCAATGCTAGGATTCTATGATGCAAGAGAAAACAAAAAAATGAAAAACTACTTCCTCTCAAATGAAAGATGTTCGTTTCCTGAGAGTGCCATATCTGGGGCTCCATGAGTGTTGTTAATGTTGCTCCTGAATTCCTGCTGTGCAACAACCATACATTGGTCAGCTGCAGTGTATTTATTGCCAATTTTGGACTTTCTGGTGAGTTTTTTAAATGTGCTGTATTGGGCTAAACATATGTTCCAGTACGCATTGGGGTATGCATTTTCTGGAAACTTCCCTCCCTCACTTTTATCCCACTTCATTTTGGATTGTCAGGCCTATGTAGATGGGGTTCAAGTTGGAGGACAGGATTGAGTGGACATAAAGGCTTTGTTAACTGAGGTATGTTTTAAGATTAGTGTGATGAAAGATTATGGTAGAGTCTGAAGATATGGACTAAGGGTCTCAAGATATTGACTAAGAGATCTTCCAGACAGGTTCATTTTGTGTGTGTGTTGCCACATGATGTAATGCTACTTCTTAATATTCCATGTCACTTCCCATTCCAAATTCTCTCCAAGGCATTTTCATATGTGTAGAAGAAAGGAAATGTTGCTCCTCATGGAGATATATAAAATCTTTCTTGATCATAAGTTTCTAAGTTTGTATACATTTTCTCTTTCATTATGTTAAAGGTTATATGCCAAAGTAACAAGAAAATTGGTATATTTCAATAAAATAACACACATCAATAATTGTGTAAGTGGTCTGGGAAACCCTACACCTAACCTGCTTAGGCACTATTCCATGAACCTGGGCAATAGGAGTCCAGGGTCTCCCCATCATTGTAATTAATGGCAAATAGCTAGCAAATTTTACATTGCGAGTAACAGACATATGACATAATTGTATCCATAATTAAGACCAAGAGTCTTTATAAACACACTATACTGCTGACAGGAGAATCCACTGATATCTCTTGGCGCTGAACCTTTTTAACTGGAGGAGTCGGTCAATCTATACTCTAGGGGCATACAATTATAGTGCCATCTGGTTGATGAGATTTTTAGTACTTCTTTTCTAAGAAGACAAGGCCCAGACTGAAAACAGTTTTATGGAGTTTAATTGAGTTCAAAAATTTGGAAAATTATATCAATTAAATTTGAGACCTGTTCAGATCCAGAGCACCTGTCACAATTACAGAACATAGATTGCAAAGAAAGAAAATCCGCATAATTCTGATTTTAAAACTTTATCATTTTAGTAAGCCAGTTTTTAATTGATATTTTAAACTGAAAATGTTACCAGCATTTTATTTTTACTTGTAGCATTAAACATCCTCTGCTATGGCAGAGGCAAATCTGAACAAAATGTATTCATGTTCTTATATAGACTCCAGTCCCAAATGACAAGCCAAACAGGCTGATATTATAATAGTGATGAGATAACACAGATGATGTTTTTTTTTCTGCTATTGAAATGCATGCAATTGAACATTCTGATCATAAATATGTGTTAATTTCAATGGAACTTGCCTCCTGGATTTTCCTATTATCCAGTCTTTCCAAAGTCTGAGCAATGTTGGGCATTCACTTTCATTATCTGCTACATATAGGCATATACTTTGCAGGCACAATGGAAAATTGCCAATATCTTTACTCTGAAATTGAGTGCAAACATAAGGGTGAGATTTCACATTTGATAACAGTGTGGTGTCAAGGGGGCCTTTTGAACAGTCCCTTGTCAAAGTACAATTGGTAAAATGGATTTGTACAGATTGATTGCACTTGCACACATTGTGTGTTTCTGCTTAAAAAAAATTCCCGCTGTTTGGCATATGCATGATCAATATTATTATATTCACATTAAGAACCTGATATTTGGGTGGAACAGAACAAAACAGAAAACTAATGTATTTTCCAAGTAAAATCGGGACATTTTATCACACTGCTTAACAGTTAGACTTTATCAGAAAAGGCATGGGGCAACAATTTAAGCAGCAGAACCAGAGTGCTTTGAAATAAAATGAGCTATTTTTGTCATAGCTCTTTGAAAACAAAGTTAGAGTAGAAAAGGGCAGTGCTTCAATTAGACATTTCCTTCTTATTTCCCACCCTGCATTTGCGTTTCCAGGCCATAAACTTGGTTTCAGGATCTGTGTCTAATTTAAAAATAATCAGGCGTGTGTTGGTTAAGTAATTTGATTCTATCATTAATGGAGAACAGTTTTTCTCCTGCTGCCCTTTAATTCAAAATTGTTTTCTATCTGCTCTGATATCACAAAGAAGGGAAGACTTGGCAGATTGCCTAGGTTATACATTATTGTATACTAGAGAGGTGAGGTGATAGTTTTTTTCTTCTTCAAATTGTTGGCTTGAAAGGGGGTTCTGGAGTCTTTGAAGTTCATATCTGTCCCCTTTCTCATTTCTATGTTTCTTTCAAGCTCTAAAGGATGCAAACAGCAGTTCATTCACTGCATGCAGTACAGCCAAAAAATGAAAGAAAAGGTACCACTACCTACCGTATTTGCATAATGGAGAAATCATAGGGCATTTCAGTTTAGCTGAAACAAAGGCTATATAGTTCTCTTTCATCTTTTAGTTGATGCTAATTAGTCTAGTAAATGTTTCAAAAATAAACATTAGAATATGAATTAAAATTAGAATGCGACAATGTATGGGTAGCTTTCTCTGTATGTGAGAGGGGAATGCCAGAGATAATTACTAACAACACATTGCTTCTCTTTGGTCCTGAACAATGTGAACATTATATTAAATATAATGGGGATCTTTAATGGAAAAGATACATTTTTAATTACAGGTCCCAGTGGCCATGTTAGTTGGGATTTTTAGAGGAGTGGTTAAAGCAATTTTTCCAAATTCTTCTGCAAAGAATAGTCCTGAATTACAGATGTATTTTTTAAACTAATTCTCTTCTTAAAAGAAGCAACAAGTAATTATAGTTATTTTTCCCACTGTGAAAAATACTTCAAAAATATCAAAAGGGATGTCATATAGAAAATGGAAATGAGCTTGTTTTCTGCTGCTCTAGGGACCTCATCACACTTATCAATTTAAGAGGCCTAGGATGATTGGCAACCAGTTGAGGAATGGATGGGCACATAGCCCATCACATGATGTCCCTCGACTTCTGGGAGAGGCCCTGCCCCCAACTGACATGGAAGTGTCCTAGGATGCTTCTTTGTCAATGCCCCAATTGGGCTATGATTCCTCTATGTGATAAGACTCAAAGAGACCGGGGTGGACCTACTCCAGAAACTTTGTTTTTGTGGCAGAAACTTCATTAAATTGGTGGAGACTCAACAAAACAAAAAGTGCTATAGGACAATGTCCCTTGTGCAAATACAAAGTTTTTGCAGTGTAATAAACTTTTGCTATGTTTTTATGACAGAACCAATTAAGAAATGCCATTTGTAACCCGGGAACAGAAAACAAAGTGTAGAATATTAACAAACGTATTGAAACTCTGGCTGGCTGCAGACCAATCTCCTCTCCTAATTGGGGCTTTCTGATGCTGATGCATACTGGGAAATGTAGTTTAGGGCACAGCCTTTTGAATTCTTTGGCATATGGCTCCTCCCCTTCCCAAACTACATTTCCTAGAGTTCTGTGCTTTCTCAAAATGCACTGCTCCTTCTTTTCATGCCTCCTACTGCAGACTCCATTAATTTCAGGCAGGTAGGCACTAGGCAGCCTTTTTTTCTTAATAGCTTTGCTTCCTTGCACTGAATATGAAACTGATTTTGGGAGCCTTCCAAAATTTACAAAATTAAAACAGAAAACTATGGTGTAAGTTTTGATTCTAAAATATTTGGTGGGGGCCAACCAAATGCTTTAGACATAGTTTCCAACTTAGAAAGCTTTCAATTTTCTTAGGATTTTGACACATCCAAATTTTTGCACATGTTCAGTGCCCATCCATTTGTAATTTCATGTGGCTCAATTCTAACTAATATTGACTCACCGAGCACACAGAAACATTGAGATCCAAACAAAAGACTTGTGCATTGATCTGTTTGTAGCCATTCCTTCGGCCAATCTGGATTCTCAGATTTGTTCTGGAGCTACGCTCTTCCAGAACAAGAAATGCAAACATTTTGGAAGGAGTTCCTTGTTGTTTTTTATTAGTAAATAAAGTGTAATAGTGGGCTGTGTGTGGTATGGAAGTGCATCTTTGACATTTTGCAGGAAGGGATGGTGCCCTCTACCCTCCCTGCTACTGCTCCTGGAAAAGTTAGAGGGTGGGGTCAGCGGAGGGGATACCATTGGGGATTTTTAAAGGGGAGTTTATTTCTAGAAGGAAACAAAAGTCCTAAAAATCAGGGGATGGCCCAAACATTTTGAAACTTGGTCAACTAACAGTGATAAATGTACTTTTCAAGTGTGGTGATTTTCAACCTGCTAGCCCTAAAAATGAGGAGAAAGGGAGCCTGGGAAGCTCATCCATTGCTGCCAATGGATAAAAAAGAGCCGGTTTTTCGGAGGCAGTACAAAAACACCCTTTCAGGAATGTGCTCATTTTTGGAAGTCATGTGAAAATGGATATGGGGGGCTTCTGGTATCCGGGAATCAGAAACAGAGAGTGAATCATCCAAAATGCACAAGTCTATCAAACAAGGAGAAACAAACATTGCACTACAAAAAGCTGTCAAATGACATAAGAAAGAGAAAGTTAAATCTCTTCATTTTACAGCATCTGCCCATTAGTTTTGACTGCTGAGATCAGAGTAATGAAATTTTGCATCTGAAGATTATTTGATTTTACACCTTAAGTAATTAAATATTTATCCATATGAGAATAAATTTCTGGTTCTATATATTTAATTGTGTCTTCATTGGACAGTTCTGTACTATACACTTTCATATTTCATATAAAAGATTACAGCCAAATGTTTACATTTTTGACAGGCACCATGTTAATATATTAGAGTGATTAAAAGAGCTAAACTGCCAACAGCAAGAAATGATGCAAGAGCCCCTTTGCTAAGTGAATGCAACAAAGCAGATTCCTAGTGATAAAAATGTTGTAGGACTGTGTACGACTTTAAATGGCCTAGGTGAAAATCCAGATATCAAATATGGTTTATTTCTTTAAAAGAACATGGCAAAATCCACAATTTTATGCATGAATTGAACAGATGCTATGTGATTTTTAAAGTAAATAAATGCAGATGGGCATAGGCAGGTACATTCATCCAGGCAGGGGGTCCTAAATTCTTTGCTTTCAACAGTTTGAATTTGATTTCCAATGTGAACTGTGTCTATTATTCTGAATTAGAATCATCATCCTTTTTTTCTGACAGTCTCTCCACAGTGTTGGAACAGATCATAAGGGCCATCAGTCCAACCCCATGCCATGCCCGTTGCACTGTTATGAATTCTAGCATTACATGGTCACTTCCCTTAAAGTACCTACTACTTCATTTGAAGTGACCAAGTCTTCCCTATTGATTAGGACAGTGGCGTTCAACCTTTGGTCTTCCAGGTATTTGGGACTCCAATTCCTAGAAGCCCTGGCCTGCTTGTCCAATGGTCAGGAATCCTAGGAGCTGAAGTCCAAAATATCTGGAGGAGCAAAGGTTGGATACCTCAGGATTCGAATGCAGCCCAGAACTGCTGGTTCCATTGTTCCTAGCTCCACCTTCTGAATGAGGAAATTATCTGCAAGGCCGATTAGGAATTCACTGGAGTGTCTATCCTTAGAATTGGTCACGCCCCATAACTATCAGTTCTCTTTTCTTAGATATTCTTGAGCTTTGTTTCTGAAAAGCATCATGCACCACCTCTTTTTGTTTTGGTGGACTCCTACCACAATGCCACACATATTTATTTCCCTGTTTATTTTAAGCTGGATGTTTTGAACTGGTTCACTCTCATGGGTTCCTTTATAACTGAATTTCTCTTTGAGAGATATTGCTATTCTCCCTTCTTTTCTGCCACATCTGTTCTTTTTAAAAGAGGCTATACCCTTTAAGTGAAATATTCCAATAATGGGAGTAATCCCACCGTGTGTTGATTTGATTTTTAGTCCAATGGGAAGACGAGAGCATGTACCAAAATACTTTAAAGAAACAGGTGCTTGGTGATACACATTCAGTGAATGAATTAAGAAACCACATATATGTTGTGAATAGGAATTTCACTTATTTGTGCCACAGATATTGGAATGTCAACTCACTTGCCAACAAAGCATCATGTTTTGAATATATTCAAATACCTACCTTTCCTAGGCTTCTGAGAATAGGAGTAAGGATTTTGCAATGAAAATGTGTGAGACTGCCATTGCAAAATAAACCATAGGGGTGTTAAATTCTTTGAATCTGATTCACACTTTGGACCAGCTAAGCAGCAGAAAGTGATAAATGCTTTCCCTTTATCCATGTAAGGGGCAGCTTCAAAAGCCAGACAAGAAGTCAGGCTTTGAAGACAAATGAACAGAACCTTCAGAAAATGATGAACAGGTATGCTTCTGGTAACCATCTGGTGGAATTTTAAAGCAAAGGATTTCTTTTTCTTTTAATAATGGAGATGCACAAAATATATGTAGCTATTTAATTTGACATTTTGCCTATGGACCTTATCAGACAGCAGGGATAAAGTGAAGGAAATCGTGAGGCAGTTGAGGGAACCAACATGCTCTGTTCCCTCCTGTTGGGGTCTGTAGACTTTCTTTCCACAAAGTTTCCCCATCTGCCCCCACTTTCTCTTTGGCTTCTTTTGCCTTCTTCAATGAGGAGTCTGGGCTCTGTTGCTGCAACACTTCCACAACAGAGCCTCACAGAAACCCACCAGAAGTAGCCCTGCATCATGCGATGGGCTCTGTGGGATTCCATTTGGCAGTGGAGAGAAAACCCTCCTCTTGCTGCATCTGATTCAGTCCTATGCATACTTATCTTTCATGTATTTTTTTCAGGTGCATAAAGACTGAGTACTCAGATAAATGGTCATCTCAACAACAGCTAGGACATGTTTTGCTATTACAGATGTGGCAAGATGAAAAGGGAACTCTGACCTAATAGTAGAGAACTTCAAAAGATAATGGAAGAACGCTATTTCCAAATTTACACTGGATAAACTAGTAAAAGTAAAGGTAAAGGTTTCCCCTGACATTAAATCTAGTCATGTCCAACTCTGGGGAATGGTGCTCATCTCCATTTGTAAGCCGAAGAGTCAGCATTGTCTGTAGACACCTCCAAGGCCATGTGGCCAGCATGACTGCATGGAGTGCCGTTACCTTCCTCAGAAGTGGTACTTATTGATCTATTCACATTTGCATGTTTTTGAACTACTAGGTTGGCAGAAGCTGGGCCTAACAGTGGGAGCTCATCCTGCTCCCTGGATTTGAACTGCCAACCTTTTGGTCAGCAAGTTCAGCAGTTTAACCTGCTGCCCCACCGTTGGAATCCTGGATAAACTAGAATTCCTAATTTACCAGATAGCCATTTCCATTTAAATCTATGATTTGAAAAAAAAAAACCTGCACAAAATCCAAGTTATATCTATCTATATCATCTATATCTATATAAATCTCTGTGCAAAATGAGTACCCTAAAAAAACAAAACCAATGAACGAAATCACACCAAATTTGGCAACAAAACGTCTCACAACACAAGGAGTGACCATCACTCAAAAATATGATTTTGTCATTTGGGAGTTGTAGTTGCTGGGATTTATAGTTCACCTATAATCAAAGAGCATTCTGGACTCTACCAATGATGGAATTGAACCAAACTTGGCACACAGGACTCCCCTGACCAACAGAAAACACTAGAAGAGTTTGGTGGGCATTAACCTTCAGTTTTGGAGTTGTAGTTCACCTACATCCAGAGAGCGCTGTGGACTCAAACAATGATGGATCTGGACCAAACTTGGCACAAATACTCAATTTGCCCAAATATGAACACAGATGGAGTTCGGGGGAAATAGGCCTTGACATTTGGGAGTTGTAGTTACTGGGATTTATAGTTCACGTACAATCAAGGAGCATTCTGAGCCCACTAATGACAGAATTGGGGCAAACTTCCCACACAGAACCCTAATGACCAACAGAAAATACTGTGTTTATTGGTGGTCTTTGGCAACCCTTCTGACACCTCCTCACAACCCCCGCCCCTGGGGGTCCCAAACCCCAGGTTGAGAAATGCTGCCTTAAGGCCATCCAGTCCAACTCCCTTCACCAGGGCAAGAAAACATAATCAAAGCCCTCCTGACAAAGGGCCATCCAGCCATTCACACACACACATATGTATATGACAGATGCAGTATCAAAGATTCGAAAGGGACCCCTAAAGAAGGGCAATGATATGTTGCATGTCCCAGAATAGGCAAACCAGACATTAACACTGGCAAAAAACAGCAAGAAATACTGTTGACCCACAAGCAGAAAGACCTTATATATATTAGAAACAAACACTTTCTCATTACTTTATTTTCCAGATCACCAGACTGGGCCACAGCAATGCGTGGCAGGGGACTGCTAGTACATTTTATAAAATACATACACATCAGCATCATTGTCACTGCATTGCTCACAACAGTTCTATGATTTTTGAAGGGCCTTATTGCCACCACACACATAGGAAATCCTTCACAATGGAATTGATGCAAAATATTTAATTTCAAAGAGCCTAAACAGGGGGTAAAAACCGTAAGCAAACAAGTTTCAGCATCTTAGAAAGGGGTGGGAAGGGTGAGGTACAAATGTGGAAATAAATAAATAAATAAATAGAAATAAGCAACAGTGCCCTAAAAGGGTAATTGCACACAGAAAGCAGCAGAAAGCTAGTTAGAAGCTGGCAGTTGTTGTCAATCTTAATTTCAGCTTGACCTGTATCATTCACTATATATTGACTAAACAATCCTTTCTAGGTCAAATTACACTTTATACTTCTAGTTTTAATCAATTTTTTTTCTGTCATGAGAAAGAGGCAACAATCAAGGGTACAGTACATGCCGCAAGTATATCTGATAAAGTAGGTTTAGAATTTTTTTGAGAGATTTATCAGGTTTGTGTTTTGTTATGCTTAGATGCACAGTCAGTCTTTAGCCCATAAAATCATGAAATTTTTTAATTTGTATTCTATTTTTTTGTATAATCTGGAAATTAGTCCTTTATTTTCCTTCTCCAAAATATTTTCCAGTTCCGATTTTCTTTGGGGAAGCCCTACATTATCTTTCATAAATCTGTCATATAGTTGGAAGTAATGAAACCAGTCATCCCTAATTCCTCACTCCTTTTTAGTTTCCATTGCCCCTTTTTCTTTGCTTAGGCACTTCTTATAGGTTCTCCTTTCCTCATTAAATGCTGGATTTAACACTGCTTCTAAAGGTCACAGCCATAAAGGTGTCCCCCCCCCACACCCCAACCTTGTATCTCTTCCAGATTGCAAGAAGGCTGGTTCTTATAGTGTCTATTAAAATCTTCATTGATCTTTTATTTTTCACACTATAAATACACATGCCATCCAAATCTTAAGTTATATCCTTCTAAGTAAAGTAAAGCACAATTTTCTATTCTGATCCATTTCTCTGTCCAGCTAAAGTCTGCAGTGTCATAATAATACCTAAGATCTGGAAGTGCTAAGCCCCCTCTGTCTTTAGCATCTATTACATTTCTGTATGCAATTTTAGCTCCCACCCCATTCCATATGAATTTGACCAAATCCCTCCTCCATTGTCCAAAGGCCTTCATTCCCTTAATTATTTGTAGATTTAGAAATAAGAACATTTTAGATAAGACTATCATTTTTATCAGTTAGCCTCTCCAAACAAATTGTCATTTTTATTAGTAATACGTAATACTTAATATTTTACTTTTGTCACAACCTTACAGGCTGATAATTCTCAGTTTCAGAATATTCCTTTTTGATAGATTTTTTTTTAGTTAAGAACATGGATTTCTCTTTATTTTAAATCCTTCATCAAGACCCATTTTTTGTTTCACTTTTGATTGCAATTGCATCCTAAAGCAAAGTGCCAATTTCCCTGTTATTTTTTCCTGTCACTCCTTACACATAGAAAAGGAATATTTTTAAAAGAACTGACTTTTGCAGTGGAAGGAGAGGGAGGTAAACATAATTTTAATCTTTATCTATCGATAGTTTCCATCAAGCTTTGAATACTCTTTATTGGGTCTTCTATGATACAAATCATGTCATTGGTATAAGCCTTAACTTTAAATTCTCATCCTTTTATTTTCATCCCTTTAATACCACTGTCTTCCCCAATCCTAATATTTAATATTTCCAACATCCATATGAACAGTAGAGGTGACAGTGGACAACCTTGTCTTGTTCCTTTTTGTATCTCTATATAAGGTCCAAAGGAAGACAATTATATGATGTGGAGTAAGGTCTTGAAATGCTTGCAACCTTAACAGAACTGTGGAACAGACAGTAATCCTTTGCCCATGTATCTTAAATTCCTAGATGGTGCTATGTGAGCTGCCATGTACTTGGGGAAAATTAGAATGCAGAGTCTTAAATACCGTAACTAAAATATTGAAATGGTTGACAGCATGACAGCCAGTGAAGGTATCTATGGGGAGAAGACATGTACAAATGTACATTGACTGGGCATAACACAACAACTGGAAATTAAATGCTTTTGCTGTGCCCCAATAAAATGGCAGAAATGCATATGACTATCCAGGAGGATCCTGAGGTTTCTGGCCACTGAGAAAGGAACCATTGTGCAGCCCTGTAAACACAATAGAGGACACGAGAGGCTACTAGACAGGCAGAAACATCAAGATCTCCATTTTATCCATATTTAGCTTAATTGTGAATTTTGGCAATTCTTTATCAAAAATGATCTGAAGTGAAATTACCATCAATCCTTGCTGAAAAGCACAATGTGGTTCATCGTAGCAAGAATAAAGATAAGAAATATATTTATCCCCAAAACATCATTCCATTCATCTTTTATGGTTGGCAACAATGTCACACTCTTCTTCTTATCTATGTTAGAGGCAATTAGTGGCTTCACAATTGGTAGTGCTGCAAAAATCAATACGCTTCATTTGGAAAACCGTGTTAATAAAGAAAAAAAGAAATCTAACCTTGATTTCATGTTTATATGAATGTCTTTACATCCAAGCATAATGTTCACTTGAAATATTTTGCTGCCATAAATTACTGAATATCCTAATGATCTTCTGTTCTTTTGCACTAACTCTAACAAGGTTCTGATCTAAATCATCTTGTGTTCCACATCATTTCTTTCTGGAGATTAGTAGGCCATGCTGAAGACTAAATGAGTTGAAAGGTCAATAGATCTTTACTGAAGAACAAGGACTATATTCCTGTTCACTATGATTGCATCTTTCGTCAGTGGTTTAATCACTATATGACAAATCCCCACTTCATAAATTAATGTAATTTTTTAAATTAAGGCAATATGTTGTCCCGTTATAGGAGTATTAACAAAACACTGACCCATATAACAATAAATACTTGCTAAAGGAAAGAAGGACTGACAAATTTAATCACTAACACTTCAGCGGAGATTGAATTTGAGATTTTAATCTGGACACAAATCTCTTTCCTAATATGTTACAATAGAAGTGGATGCAAGATTAATTCATATACTTTCAGCTTCTGAAATACAATTAGAGGTAGACCTTTACAATTAACAATGAAATACCTTCACCAGAAGTCAGAAAGGCCAATACACTCCATCAGGCCACAATGTCCAGCAACACTGAACAAGCAGAGTTGTATATATTTCAGGCAAATATCAAGGACTGAGATCTTTTTGATTTTGATAACAACATTGGTGACTGGTTTATGTGTATCAGGAAATGTTCTCCATTGAGATTTCCTTCCATCTCATATGGCAGCCACAGGTTTATATTTATTGTCTTACTGTTCATATATGAAAGCAATTCAAATCAATAGAATTCACTGTCATAATTGTGGAATCGGTGACTGACTAGTCCTTCTGTTTGCAAATAGGTCAGGGAAAATGGGACGTAGCTCATAGGTTGTGTTTGAAGAGCTTAGTAGTGCTGCCATAATTACCACAACTACTACAAGGCAACTGGTATGTGTGTATATATGTATATGGTCTTTGCTCCTTGAATTGTCCAGCTGGGGTTAATACAACTCATGATGAAGACACAACATTCTCTACATTGGGTAGTAAAACTGGGTTGATTTGGGATTTCAATATATATTCTCTATAGTAGTGGAATTTTCCAACAAATGAAGGGAGGAGAAAAAAAAATCACTTATCAAACAATACACAGAAATAAAAAATACAACAGAATGGGTGATTCATAATTTGGTATTTTAGTAGGAATTAAACATTGCTTATTGCCATTATGTCTGAGAAGGTTTGGCCCAGTCCTTAAGAGAACAACTGTTTTATAGGCAGGAAGTAGATACTAAATTATAGACAGAAAACCTGATTTAGTCCATAAGCTCCAGGGCAATACCAAAAGAAATTCTGTATGATCAATCCGAACATTTCATCACCATTTCATCACCATTTCATCATCATTGATTAGTGCTATGTGTCTCCAATGAACAATTAGTTTATCTGAAACTGTTTCTAGCCTACAGACCAGAGTTTAGCCCTCAGAACGCAGTTGTTAGGTTTATATTGTTTTGTATGGGGGGGGGGGGGAAGAGAGATGAAAATAAGATTGCCGTTAGAAAGGAATGAATGGATTGTAACTCCTTTATGCAAAACCTGGTGTGGAAAATACAGTTCTAATGGGTATGTGGTCACACACCCACTGAAGATTTAAGTGGGTGGTGATGTGTAACTAGAGGGACATGCAGAAGAAACAGAATTATGACCTTGTGACAGGCATGATGAGGATTGCATCATTCTTTTTGTCAATGTTTGATAACAAGAAGCCATGAGTATAAAAGTGGTCAGCAAGCATGTGCTCTCTCTTGCCATGCCTCTCTTGCTTTTCACTGAACATCTCTTGCTAATATCTGTATCAAGACTACATCTCTTTACATGCCATTGACCAACAGGAGATCAGGGCATCCTAATGTGTGTGTATATATCTGTACAAAAAGCAAGATTAAAAGCCTCCACTATGAGTTTGGATGAAAAACAGCGTTTTCTTTAACAGTGAGTGGAACAAGGTCAGGTTGGGCAGCAAAACTCTGCTTTTTACTGATGAGGACTCTGCTATGTTTGGATTGATTTTTATAGCTTTTCTCTAAGATAATCAGTCTGTTGTGCAGTGTATTTAGAGAGGGTGTGAGCGGATCTTGCCATTTTTTTTCCTTGATAGATAAAATGGAAAATGTATTGTCGAAGGCTTTCATGGCCGGAATCCATGGGTTGTTGTAGGTTTTTCCGGGCTATATGGCCATGTTCTGGAGGCAATTTTTCTCCTGAAGTTTCGCCTGCATCTATGGCAAGCATCCTCAGAGGTAAGGTCTGTTGGAACTAGGAAAAATGGGTTTATATATCTGTGGAATGACCAGGGTGAGACAAAGGACTTTTGTTTGCTGGGGCTAGCTGTGAATGTTTCAGCTGATCACCTTGATTTGCATTCAATGGCTTGGAAGTGCCTGGGGGGAATCTTTTGTTGAGAGTGATTTCATGTGCCTGTTTGTTTCCCCTCTGTTGTTTTGCTGCTGTAATTTTTGAGTTTTTTAATACTGGTAGCCAGATTTTGTTCATTTTCATGGCTTCTTCCTTTCTGTTGAAATTGTCCACATGCTTGTGGATTTCGATGGCTTCTCTGTGTAGTCTGACATGGTGGTTGTGAGAGTGGTTCAGCACTTCTGTGTTCTCAAATAATATGCTGTGTCCAGGTTGGTTCATCAGGTGCTCTGCTATGGCTGATTTCTCTGGATGGAGTAGTTTGCAGTGCCTTTCATGTTCCTTGATGCATGTCTGGGCGCTGCGTTTGGTGGTCCCTATGTAGACTTGTCCACAGCTGCATGGTACACGGTAGACTCCTGCAGAGATGAGTGGATCCCTCTTGTCCTTTGCTGAACATAGCATTTGTTGGATTTTCTTGGTGGGTCTGTAAGTGGTTTGTATGTTGTGTTTCCTCATCAGTTTCCCTATGCGGTCAGTGGTTCCCTTGATGTATGGCAAGAACACTTTTCCTCTGGGAGGATCTTCATCTTTACTCTCGTGGTTTGTTCTCGGTTTTGCAGCTCTTCTGATGTCTGAGGTGGAGTATCCATTGGCCTGTAGAGCCCAGTTGAGGTGGTTCAGTTCATCTTGGAGGAGGTGGGGTTCGCAGATTTTTTTTGCACGGTCTGCCAAGGCTTTAATTGTGCTTCTTTTTTTGACTTGGGTGATGGTTGGTGTTTTTATGTAGATATCTATCCGTGTGTGTGGGTTTTCTGTAAATGGTGTGACCCAATTGTTGATCTGGTTTGCGGATGACTAGGACATCTAGAAAAGGCAGTCTTCCTTCATTTTCTTTTTCCATGGTGAATTGGATTTTTGGGTGGATGCTGTTCAGATGTTCCAGGAACCTGTTGAGTTCTTCTTCTCCATGGCTCCAAATAGTGAAGGTGTCATCCACATATCTGAACCATATGGTGGGCTTTTTGGTTGCTGTTTCCAGGGCTTGTTTTTCCAAAGTGTTCCATGTAGAAATTAGCTATGACCGGGCTGAGAGGGCTCCCCATAGCTACTCCATCTTTCTGTTTGTAGAACTCATTGCCTCCAGAACATGGCCATATAGCCCGGAAAAACCTACAACAACCCAAAATGGGAAATGCCTGAATGTTGCAATTGGCCCATAGGTCTTTGGTCCTCTACCCTCTAAAAAAAAAGGAACAGGGAACTGCAAACTAAAATGAAAGGTAGTGCAATTTTGTTATTTTAACATATGAAGTGAGTGTAGTGAACACTGAAATAGGTAATGAAGAAATCAAATTATTTCCAGTAACTTTCCAATCGTTTATGGCTCTTCATTTTTTGTTCTCAGTTTGAATGAGAAACACTTTCTAAAGCAAATTCATTCATATTGTAGTCTGCATATAGAGAGTTAAAAATAATCCCTTGTATGAATCTCTAAAAATGTATATGATAAAGTCTTCACTACAATTACATGAGAAATTCACTTCGGGTAGGAATTTGGTGAGGAAAATGAGGAGTAGAAGAACCATACTAGTTAACTAAATACTCCCTATAGTAATGTAAACATAGCCCATCTGCTTGGTCCATGGGTTGTCTCTGCTAATTTAGTTCACAAATGAAAAAATTATATCTACTTGCCTATACCTGTCTTCCATAATGCTGCCAATTTAATTGTGAACTTCACTCTCTCCTGCGTTAAGATTAGAGAAACAAAACAGAATTGATTCGTTGGGTCTCGGTATTTATGAGATACTACTTTTATAATATCTTATTGTTTGCTATCTTTCATGGGATATATGAGGCCCCAGATTATCTGCTTTGAACTGGATTATATGACAGTGTAGATCCAGCCTTAGAGAGCTACAGGGTTCCTGGCACTAACCTGCCATAAAAAATGGCATTTTGGTGATTTCATGAGACGTCTCTGCATTTATCCTTGAAGGAAAAAAAATGCTTCAAACAAGGTGCCCTTCTTTACAACCCAAAGCAATAAAGTCTTCTTAAGAATTATGTGAAATATTACCTTGAGCTTTCTCAGAAGACTAATAGTAGTTAGTTAAGAAAAAGAAATAAATAATGGGAAATGCTTAAAATCTTGAGCAAGAGACATTAGTGCTAAACTTTTAAAAGGGAAGTCATTTAAAAATATACATACTCTTTTGCAGAAATAATGCTGACTTTCCTGATCGATACAGACAAGTGAGATCTGTCCACAGCGTCAAACTTCTTGAATATCTACTGAGCTTGTGAAACAATTTCACTGACCATATATACTAAAATATCAATTTTTATTCAAGCTTGCTGCAGTTCATGTTTGCTTTTAGGATTATAGACCTTGACATGGCTACTGGCTAGTATAAGAATAAAAAATATCAAGTGTAGGTCAAATGATGATTTAAATAACTAAACAATTGCAGCTCGTTGCCGACCAAGCTTTTGATTAATCTGTGAACTCAAACATCCAGATATTCTTGTGCAGTCATCCTGACATAATCCTTTAAAAAGTTGGATCTGATATTGACTTTAAAAATGGAATGAACTGCTTGTGCATTTGAATATGATTTCAATGATTGGGATTCAGAAGACAGCCTGCAAGAATTGATTTTGAAATTCAGAATGCCAAGCATAGGAGAGGCAACATTATCAAACTACTGTTTTTCTAATCTGATTTGCTGACAGCACAAAAAGACAGATAAAACAGAGATAATGGGTTTAAAAAAAACAAAAAAACAAACACCCTGCAAACACAATATTCTTTAGACTCCAAACTTACAGTGTGTTGAACAACTTATTCCCTGGTAGGACTGATTTTTACATAAGTATTTACTTTCTCATATGATTGTTTTTCATATAAAATTTATCCTTGAAATTTTGAAAGCTATATCCAGAATAAGGCCACAAATATAAAATTTGGGGTCAGCATGGTGTAGTGGTTTGAACACTGGACTATGACTCAGAAGTTCGAGGTCTGATCCTCTGCTCAGAAGTGAAACACACATAGTCACCTTGTGGATGTCACATTTCCTCAGTCTCAGAGGAAGGCAATGGAAAACCTGTTCTGAACAGATTTTGCCAAAATAATCGCATAATAATAATAATAATAATAATAACAATAATAACAACAACACTTTATTTGTATCCCGCTACCATCTGCCCAAGGGACTCAGTGCGGCTTACATGAGGCCGAGCCCAAACACAACAATACAAGCAATAACAACAACAATACAAGCAATTAAAAACATAGACCATAAAATATACAACATTATCAATAAGACAACACACAATTAAAAACAGTGGGAAGGCGAAATGTAGAGTTAAAATTGGAAATAATGCTGGGACATGGACGAAAGGTGATACTGGTGTTTGTGGAAGGGCATATGAGCAGACCTAAAGAAATGTAAAGTGCTTTGGAGGACAAAGTGCTATGGGAACATTATTCCGGGAAGGCACACAGGAACATCCACGTCTTCAAGCTCCTCCTGAAGACTGCCAGAGTTGTGGTCTGTCTGATGTCTTTAGGGAGTGAGTTCCGAAGTCGAGGGGCCATCACCAAAAAGGCCCTCTCTCTCGTCCCCAACAATCGCGGCTGCGATGCTGGTGGGATCGAGAGCAGGGCCTCTCCGGATGATCGAAGGGATCGTGTGGGTTCATATAGAGATGCGGTCATGCAGGTAGGCTGGTCCCAAACCGTTCAGGGCTTTGTAGGTAAGAACCTGCACCTTGAATTGGGTCCGGTAGATGAATGGCAGCCAGTGGAGCTCCTTGAACAGGAGGGATGACCGCTCCCTGTAAGGAGGCCCAGTTAACAACCTGGCTGCCACCCGTTGGATCATTTGAAACTTCTGGGCCGTTTTCAAGGATCTTTAGTGAGCGTAATCAGCTCACTATAGATCCTCTACGTTATCACATCTACCTTGGCTAAGTAAATGTAAAAAAGGAAGAAATACCGGAGAAAGGATTAATTGGGAAAATATACAATGGATTAATAGGTAAAGAAATAGAGTTGAAGCTGTTGGGAAAGGTATGGGAAGGAGACCTAGGGCCTCTGACAGATCTTAATTGGAAAAGCATTCTAAAGTGGAGAGTGGTTAATAATCTATTAATAAAGTTAAAAGAAAATGTGTACAAAGTTATATGGAGATGGTACAACATCTGATTGAACAACATCAGATGGATAGTAAGTAAAGCAACCTCTGTTTGAGATGTGGCATGCACAAAGGGACATATTTTCATTTATGGTGAGAATGCCCCAATTGAAGAGTGTTTGGTATGATATATTTATTTAAATAGGTAACATTATAGGACTAAACCTCACCTTGGATGCTAGGTTAGTAGATTAGTAGAATTGTGCCTTCCTTTGTAAGCCGCCTTGAGTCCCTTCTCGGGGGTGAGAAGGGCGGGGTAAAAGTAACTGAAATAAATAAATAAAATAATGGATGCCATAAAGTTGAGTTTAAAAATGGAAAAGAAAGAATTGGTGATTATTTTACTCACAGTGGCAAGAATTATAATTGCAAGGAATTGGAAAATTGTAACTAATCTCATACTGGAAGCATGGTATGGGGAGGTATGGAACATAGCCTTAAATGATAAGCTATCAATGGAAAAGAGGGTATTCAGGGGAGAAACTAACAGATCAGATTTTGATTCATACTGGTCAGTTTTTATTAAATATGCTTTAGAGAGTGAAAATGGAAAACAATGTAACCTTGTTGGTCAGGAATTTTGGATATGACATTTGATTAATTATTGACTTATAAATATATGGCAAAGGAAATATATTTGTTCAGTCCTTGGTGGTGGGGTTATGTGTTTGTAAAACGTTCATTGTTTTGTGTTCTGTTGTCAATGTATGTAAATAAAAATGATTTTTTTAAATGAGAGAAAAAAATCACATCTACCTCAGGAAGCGTCTTACAATGTTTCCGTTCCACCTGGTGGACTAATGGGGCTGTTGCCCATCAGACAATGTAAGGGAGCTTCCTGTAGAAGCCCTTCCTCCAACTGGAGGGAAAGTGTTGTACATTGCAACCATCCCAACATGAAAGGTTTCCTGAAAGGCTTTCCCTATGTGATGAGGATAGTGTCACTGAGAAGGAGCTGCATGCGGGGCAACAGATTTGCCCTGCTGCTCCCTCTTTCCTCCTAATATGAAGCCACATAACCTCAACAACATGAACATGATGCATAAGTTTGGCAAATTTCAGAGATTGATCATCGAAACTAAAAGGTTCAGTGAAAGAATGAGGAGCTATAATTAAGCAGCAAACTCTTATTCACAGGAAATGATTCTCAACTTTCCATTCTCATTCTTACATTTAAGTAATGCCCTTTCCAGCAGGTTTATCAAGCTTCTTTCTTCAGCCCAAAGTGACTAAGGACTATACCAGTAGTAATGTTATCATGCAACACTTAAACATGCCAAGAGCAGCTGCTGTATTTTGCTAAAACATTTGAACCCCAATCTTTGAAGCCAGATTTCTCTAGATCTTTGCCAAATTCCTTGCAGGCAGCTGTAGATGTATATCAGTGTTTTCCATAGGCATAGTGTTGGAATTCAACTTCACACTACTCAAATCTGTAGTCCTCAATGAAAAGCAGATAGATAGAATTAAGCTAGGCTAGGGAAATCCCTTCCCCTCATTCCTGAGTGCCTGTTCTCACTCACTCTCTATCCTTTCACCTAGAATCATTGAATCACAGAGTTGAGACCACGTGGTCCATCCAGTCCAACCCCCAGCCAAGATGATATAGAATGGAACTTCTTCAGGATGCATGTTCCTTTGTTTTAAGATCTTGTGGTCATTCATTCGTTCACTACCTTTCATTCTTATCTTTTCAGTCTCTCTCTGTTGTTGTGTGTAAATGAGATAATGTAGTCTTTAGAGATTTTTCCTTTTGTTTGAACTTAGAAGTAATGGAGTTAGAGAGTTACTTTTGTATACTCTGCTGTTTCTGGGGAATTTCCCTAATGCATAGCCTACCTAAACACATGCCTTACATGTGTCTTTAAATGTGTGTGATCCAGAATGCATTGTGTGAAATGGCATGATGCAATATAAATGTAGGGAGACAATGAGGGACACAATTAATTGTCTAATTGCATTTATTCTACATGCAAACATTGGTTAATTAATTAGCAAGCACATCAAGGGCAACTTTTTTTTAAAAAACCTGTGAAATGTAAAGTGACTACAAAGAATCTAAATGAATTCCTTGCACCTCTTTTAGGGGCAGAAAGGCAAATATCTGTGCTGGAATTGATATTTCCAAGGAAGGAGCCTGAAGAACTGGGACAAATAATGGTAACAAGCAATGAGGTCTGGATAACAAATTGAAAAATAGAAACAAGCTAGATGGCATCTATCTCAGCTGTAAAGTGAACTGGTTGATCTCCTAAGCATAAAATAAAATATTTAGCATGTCTTTAATATCTGCCTCAATACCAGAGAAAAGGAAAATGGTCAATAGGTTAATATAATGACAGCTGTTTTTTTTAAAGAATCTTTTAAAGTATCTAGGAAATTGAAGGTTAGTTGGCTTAATGTTTAAACATGTGGAAAGCTATATTAAGGAATAAATTATTCCACTAAATTTCTGGAGTTGTTTCAAAGTGCCAGTAGCAAGCATATCAATGAAATGACCTGGTTCACAATATTTACTTGAACTTTCCGACTTGTCAATTAACAAAGATCCCTCATGTCTGCAGCCCTTGGATAAAATAAAAAAGTTTTATGAATGAAGAACTGATTATTGAACAGGAAGTAGTATCAAACAATGTAAACAGATAGGTTTCTGAAGGGGAACGAACATATAGACGACCCAGGCCCTTTCACACTACAGTACACAAATACAGCAATATATCTGTACTTTAACTGCAGTGGTAACAATATATGAAATCTTGGGATTGATCATTTAGAGTGGGTATTTAGAATTCACAACTAGAAAGTTTAGAACCTCACCATTTTTTTTAAAGAAACCCAGGATTTCATAGGATACAGCTATGGGATATAAAGGTCACGTGTCACTGCAACTGAAATAGGAAATACTGTACAGTAGAGAAGAAAATAGAGGAAAAAGACAACTAATAGCAAGTGGAGCATCTCTGCTGGGCAAAGAATTATGCGTTTATGCATGTATGCTGTATTTTTATTTTATATCCTGTATGTCTTCACATGGGACAAGGTGGATATTATATAATGGTGACAAGGGGGGCATATTAGTGAGGGACATGTTTTTCTCTCTTCCATAATCATAATCATTGGTTCCTCTAATGAAGCAGAATAATGGGAGATCCAGAAAGATGACCAGGAACTGTTTCTTCACACAGCACCTACATAAACTTTCGAATTCACTGCCACAAAATGTAGTGAGGTCTGCCAGCTTAGAAAACTATAAAACAAGGCTAGAGAGGTTTATGAAGAATAAGCCTATCAATGGCTACCCATTATTATGAGTATACCTTACCTCCACCACGGAGGGATCTGTCTCGGTGGGGAAGATGAACTGCTATAACTGCACTGGAATGTCTACAAGCATCTGGTGACTACTTTGAAAACAGAATACTGGACTAGTTAGGTTTTTTGCTGTGATTCATCTTATATCTCATGATCTTTTCTGTGGCATTATTTTGATATACACAGTTTCACTTATCCACATTCCAAAAATGTTTCTGGGCCTCTCAAGGTCCCCCAAGGTGATTCTATGGTATGCTTCTGGCTTAAATATAGTCAAAAGATGGGGTTCATTCTTATCTGCAACCTATGGGGGCTGCACGTGATTATTAAACATACAAATGTGCCATATATAGCAGTAGCTCCCAACTAGTGATACTCATAGCATTGGTGGGACACAGGGTTGTCAATAGTAATCCTGCAGCCTTTAACTACTATTGGGAATATTATATTTGACCCACTACATTTCGTACATAGCAACTGAATTTATTCTCATTAATATTAATGGATACAGAATCATGATGCAAATCCTTAATAAAAAGATTGGTAACAATTAACCATCTATTTGGAAAATCTAAAAATAACAATGACTGGCTCCTTAAATTGAATAAAGTACATTTAACTGACAAAGGATTCAAGTTGAACAACAATTACTGGAAATAGTCTTCCAACAGTATTGAGAACACAAGGTGGAATTGCCTCTACCCACGAACATCAAGTTTGCCTGCTCTAAATTTTAGTAAATAGAACACTGTACTGAAAATAAATAAATAAAAATAATATTTTAAAAATACTATTTTAAAATTATATAGTTTTACAGATACTATAGCAGTAAAATGTATACTACACAATATAACTAACATGGCAAATACGATAGAATTACTACTTTTTATTTGTTTGGAATTGTTCTCTACAATACGTGTCAAGTTTTATGTAATATTTTATTTATGCAACATTGAAACTTACCTAAATGAGAGATACAGAAAGAGGATGCTTGTGAATGTCCTTCTAAGAAACTGTGAACTTCTTTTTTTCCTTAAGCTGGGGTTTAGGTACTCTGCTAGCATGACTGGTAAGACTTAAGATGTATTGCACTGATATATCACACCTGGCAGCCTGGTTAGAAACACAACCACCTGAAAAGAATGATGCAGAAAACAATCACTTACTGAAAGACTTTCCTGCTCAGCTTTTAAACCAAAAGACACAAACAAGTGACAAAACCTCATTGAAATGCTTTGTCCCCATTGTTGCTTTTACCATGTCACTCCCTGAGAAGTGGGATTAAATACAAACAAAAAGCTAATTAGCAACTTCATCAAGATGTGCACATGCCTGAGTAATAAGATTATTTAGAAGCTGTCACCTTTGTTCTTTCCAACTGCCTTTCTATTTTCAGCTGTCTCCAATATCCCCTTGAGCTTCACATTCTGGGTCAAATATGTGACCTAACCAAGAGTACCCTTTCCCTCACGCACTTGAGTGAATCTTTGCTAACTTTAATAGGGATCTCTGCACTCACAAGCAAATGTCTTCTTAGACATCTTTGCAAGGACATTGCCTTAGATGTGAAGCTTTGTAAAAGACACACTGAATAATTTTACATTAGAAATTGCTCCATTGACTAGTTTTTCTAGTTTTTGTTTTGTCCTAATAACCCATCACACCTTTCACAGGAATCCCCATTTTTTTATCTGTGAATTCATTCTTTTCTTCACAGTCTTTTCTTATAGAAAATGCTTCCTATATCATTTCACTCACAGTATCTGCTGTCCAGTGATATCTAAGGGGGTATACATTTGCAACATCTGCCAGAGGAGAGGTAGAATTGCCATATACTATATAGAGCTAGTCTGGGCTAGAGATTGGTGAATGGACCTCATTGCAGTTCACAATTTGTTATTATTAGGATATCAACTGAATAAAAACTTGGAAAGGGGTCCAACATCATGCATTGGGCGATACATCTATGATCATGTGATCTGAAAAGCTAAACTCTCCAATGCTACCCCCGTGCACTCCAACACTACCGCTTAAGCATGCAGTCATAGAATCATAGAATCATAGAGTTGGAAGAGACCTTGTGGGCCATCCAGTCCAGCCCCCTGCCAAGAAGCAGGGAAATCACATTCAAGGCACCTCTGACAAATGGCCTTCTAGCCTCTGTTTAAAAGTCTCCAAAGAAGGAGCCTCCACTACACTATAGGGCAGAGAGTTCCACTGCTGAACAGCTTTCACAGTTAGGAAGCATTTCCTTTCTTGTAGTTTGAAGCCATTGTTCTGCATCCTAGTTTCCAGGGCAGCAGAAAACAAGCTTGCTTTTTCTTCCGTATTTCAGATCTTTATACATGGCTATCATGTCTCCTCTCAGCCTTCTCTTCTTCAGGCTAAACATACCCAGGTCTTTAAGCTGCTCCTCATAGGGCTTGTTTTCCAGACCCTTGGTCATTTTAGTCACCCTCCTCTGGACACATTCCAGCTTGTTAACATCTCCCTTCAATTGTGGTGCCCAGAACTGGACACAGTATTCCAGGTGTGATCTAACCAAGGAAGAATAGATGGGTAGCATGACTTTCCTGGATATAGACACTATACTCCTATTGATGCAGGCCAAAATTCCTTTGGCTTTTTTTTTTGCTGCCACATCACATTGTTCACTCATGTTTAACTTGTCTCCCAACAAAAGAATGTCCATGGTGCTGTAGAATCGGGTTGTGAGTGATGACATGCCCGGCCCTCTTTCAGCAGCAGGGCAAACTAGACAAAATGGTGTAAAAGCATCACCAAAGTACGCCTTGGGAGTGTGTGGCACTCCTTCCGTTACCTGTATGGCACAAAAGAATTATTCGTGACCAAGTGTTGGCCATCCATGAAGGGTTGGATTGAGTAAGTTTGACATAAGCCCTTTTGATGTTCTTTAGTGTAGCCCTTTGACACCACTTTAACTTTCTTGGCTTGAAAATTATTGGGCATCTTGACAATTAGTAGGTTTTGGACAAAAGAAGAAATGAATGATGTAGCTTTGGTAAGAAAAGTATGGTGCATTATGCATAATTGCTGAAAAGAAAGGCAGAAGCCACTATTTTCTCTCTCTCTTTTCTTTTTAAAGATTCCAGAGTTGGAATTCCAAAGCACTCAGATAGACCAACAAGCCTTAGGTTGTTGGTAGCTACAGCATAAGTCAGTTCACCATTTCTCCCGGGTCTCTTCTCCATACCTCTTGGAGGTGAGTGGGTTGATTGTTTCTCCTACCCCTGCCTATACTTTTCCCCAGAATGGCCCTCTACTCCAAGGATAAGTCCAGCACCCATTCCACAAGCTGGCTACTTTTGCTTCATAGTGCTTCTCTTACATTGGCTACAGTTTTGCTTTCCATAGTTAAGTTGCCTTGCTTCTTTGCCTATTTAAGCTCATTAACAAGAATCAGGAAGACTGTATGTCTTCCTGATTCTTGTTAATGGATCCTCAGCACAGCTGTCTGCCTTTTCTTAACTCCTTCCAGTTGAGAGTTTCCACAGTTTGGGAGAAACAGCAGAGAAAACATTAGGTAGCATGGCAAACACTGATACCCTCTTACGGTAATCCACAGAGACAATTAGATTTCACAGAGAAGGTTCCTCTTTTAGATTTTGCTAATCTTGTTGCAAAAATGCAGGTCTCCTATGTCAACTTCTTCATGCCTATAGCTTGAAATGGCATATCACAGACATTTATCATCTCAAATAGAAAAAGTGGACATGTCATATTCTGTCATAATCTGATTCTGAGGACCTCTTCACACAGGCTGCTGGAACCACCATGCATTGTGGCGATTCCAGTGTGCCCATTTGAGGGCATGGGGAATCTGTTGCCCCACCCCATGCATCGTCCAACTCACCAGAGTCCCCATCCCCTGAGGGGAAGCATCTGCTGATCAGCTTCCCCCATTGATCTAAGGCAACACAGGAAGCCTCCCGTGTTGCCGCTGTGGTGGCAGGCACCACTTCACCTTCCCCTTTACAATGGAACCCCAACGGAAGTTGCAGTGCACCATGGGATGAAAGCTGGTGGGCTCCATTGTAAAAGGAAAGGGGAACTGGTGCATGATATCGAATTCACCCTAATGTGATGAGGTGCTAAGGCAGTGGTTCTCAACCTGGGGTCCCCAGATGTTTTTGGCCTACAACTCCCAGAAATCCCAGCCAATTTACCAGCTGTTAGGATTTCTGGGAGTTGAAGGCCAAAAACATCTGGGGACCCCAGGTTGAGAACCACTGTCCTAAGGGATTGTTCCCAGCTCTACAAGGCTGGGTTTAATATTTTTTTGATAGTTGACAAAACTCTAAACAACTTGGGATCCGGGGCCTTTTATATTACTTATATAGCACTATAATTTAACTCTAATTGCCTATACAAATCTAGAATTTGCACTTTTTTGGGAAGTGTTTAGGATTTTCAGCCAAAGAATTTTAGTGCCTCATTAAGGTAAAAAGCTCTGGATTGTATAGGATGTTGTCATGGCAGTTAAAACTGAATGATGCAAAACAAGCTTGTTATCTCCTCAGCTTTGAATTTTTTGTCCTATTGAGGTACATGGCTTTCACCTTTTTTTGGAGTTAAATGCTATATAAATAATTATAGGTAGAGAGAACATACAAACTAATGACTTAAACCGGGCTTAGTATATAGGAAAAGCTATTTATAAAATGACAAAAATTCCAGTTTGGCTGCAAGGAGAATTGTGGATTCCCTCTACTGTCAGTAAGGCTGGAGGATGATGAAGGCACTGAAATATCATTCTGTAAGCAGTGTCTGTTTGAATGCAGGCAAACATTTCTCAAGTAATGTCACATTTTTAATGGACACTAGTATGACGGTAGCTACATAATCATAATGATTTGATGAGTCCCATTTGTGATTCAGGAGAGAGTTGTCACACTGTTTGAACCTGACACTTGCGTACAATGCAATTTCCAGGAAGAGACTTATTCTGTCACATGTGTTGATCACTCTCATTCCCTTCTATGAAAGCTGACAGTTCTAAATAAAATGGCTTTTACACAAATGTTAATCACAATGAAAAAGGGGCGATGCTAATATGGAGGACCATATCCTGTCAATAAAGATAATGAGAGAAAGGCTGACATGTAAAAAATGATGTTCTATATGCACAGAATAAGATACTTGGTATTTTGTACTGCAGTATTCATTGAGGTGTTTAAATATTTTAACAGTCCACACCAGCTACTGTTGTTATAAGTAATTGTTATTATTTACTAGAACAGATCCTTTCCTGTAATGTATATATGAACTAGGCACCATATATGCCTGCCATGCACATAGTTGAGTGCCACTGTGGCCAGCCCATCTCACCATTGCTGACATAGTAGTAAAAATGGCAGCAATTTTTCCTGAATACTGAGTTGCTTCTATCTCTTTGTAGGTGCATCTACACTGATTGTGCATTACATTATTTACCTTTGCACTTATTTTTTATGTATGGTTTTAAAAACTTGTAATCCTTGTTATTAAACTGTCTGTAAGATGCCTTGGATCTAGTTTAGAGGGAAATAGAGAATATAAACTAACTAAATAAGATATAGGCTGGAACTCATGGAAGGGGAGAGGGAGACATAGTGTTGACTTTGGGCCCTGATCTTTTCCCTTATGATGTGACTTCTAGAGCTCCCATTTAGTTACTTTTACTTGCAGACTTGGAATCTATCCAGATGTAGACTTAACGCATTATGCTTTCACTGAAACACCATCCTGAAATACCTTTCATGTGTATTCAAAGGCAAAATAAATGTTTACTTTCTCTTTTGTAGGCAGAATGTCCATTAAGGTTTCTTTTTTAATAGCAAAAATACATAGGTGTTTCAATCTTAGCACTAGTGGATTATCAACCATATGCAAAGGCACAGCAGTTGACTGACTTCAGAGACACAGTTCTTTCTCACTTTTCTTGTTCCAAAACTCAAAAGGAACAATTTAAGACCCAGTTGGTTGTCATCCTTTTGAAAAGATCATAAAGCATTACTGGGGATTTGAGAGAGGGGGGTTAGTTTTTGCAATGAAAGGCTCCCCTTCGACAAGTTGAAAAGGGTTGTAATTATTTCAAAAATACCATCTTGAGTCCACAGTGTATGTGTATTTTCCAGAAATAAATAGAACATAAACGACCAAAGATACATAAATGTAAAATGATGCATTTAAACTCTGTTTGGAATAATTGGCAACAATTCGCGCTTTTTGAATTGATTGAATCTCCTTATCGGGAGAAGGAATTGGACTCTGAGATATTATCAGCAGCCTCTAACTCCAATCTGATTATTTCTATAATCCTGACAGTGATTGATTCTGAGTAATTATCTTAGAAAAGGAATTAGATTAGAAAACAATATTCCAGATTATCAAACTCTAGCCCATTATTGTAATTAGTTTCTTTCTGTAATGTATGATGCTATCATGTTTATACAGCTTAAGAGTGAATTATTCACAAGAAGGCTATTTGGCTTTGCTTAGATAGGAAAAATGGATTAACCAAGGGCATTTAAAGAGATATTTCATATATAGCGCCCTCACTCTCCTGGCCCTCTTCTTGTTTTACTTGGGTTCAGATGTTTCCATGTAATCGAAAATTACTCATAGGAAGGCCTTGTTGGCAACTTCTTCTTGCACAGTAATGCTGTTGTTTTTGTCTTTGACTTCCATCATCTGCTAAGATGTGTAAGATGAACTGAATGTTTTTGGAACAAGATTTTATGTTTCTATAAACTGCAGTCAGAACGTGGGGGTTCATAATCTATGAAGCAGAGCTGACATATTCAAATAACTAACAAACTGATATCTTGATTTACACAATACTGGGGGATGGAATGGCCTATTATATACTGTGGAAACTAGATATTATCTAACATCTGAACACGGAGATGTTACATATTATACTATTTTTCTTGGTTTTAGCCTTGGGTTATCATTTCATGGGGTTTCCTTTGAAGACTGTTCGAAAGCTTCAAATTGTCCAGCGGGCGGCAGCCAGGTTGTTAAATGGAGCAGTGCTCAGGTAGCACACAACTCCTCTGTTGTGCCAACTCCACTGGCTGCCAGTTTGCTACCGGGCACAATTCAAAGTGCTGGCTTTAGCCTATAAAGCCCTAAATGGTTCTGGCCCAGCTTATCTGTCCGAATGTATCTCTCCCTATGAACCATCTAGGAATCTAAGATTGTGTGGGGAGGCCCTGCTCTCAATCTCACCTTCTTCACAGGTGCACCTGTCAGGGACAAGAGCTAGGGCCTTCTCAGTGGTGGCCTTTCGGCAGTGGAACTCCTTCCCTCCTGACCTTCCCAAAAAAGTAAAAACCTGGCTCTTTGAACAAGTCTTTGGAAATGCAGTGCAATAGACAAACACAGAATTATGTAGGATTGAAACATGGAACCGCTTAGACAATGTTTCTGGAAAATAAAATTAACAGGAATACACCAGTTATTGTATGTTTTAATAGTTTTTGTATGGATTTTATAATGTTGTTTTAAATGTTTTAATTGTATATTGTGGGTTCTTATGGCAACAAATTGTAAGCCGTTTGAGTCACCTTTGGGTTGAGAAAGGCAGAAATATCATAAATAAATAAATAAATAAATAAATAAATAAATGTCTTAGATTGAAATTGTTATTTCCTTTAGGACTTTCAAGCACTACTCACATGTATTTAGCTGCAACCTCACAATTCATGCAGATTCATCCTCTTCCAAACTTTCTCCCCCTTTCCCTATGCATTGACCATATCCTACTTCTATTTCTGCTTCTTTTGATAGCAAATTGATTGTAATCTTTGCTCCCTTCATATCATGTAACCCATATGTGTCAAACTCAAGTCCTGTGGGCCAAATCTGCCCCCCCCCCCATGTCATTTTAGCAGGCCATCAAAATGCTCAATTATGATTCCTGTATTCCTCCTCATCATTTATTTATTTATTTAAAACATTTATATTAGTCAGGATCTTGGGGCTTGCAGTTAAGATGGCTAATGTTAAAATGTCCTTTAAACTTTCCCCAACCTGAGAGCCACTAGTGCTGTTGGGTTGCAATCCCTATTATTATTCCCCAGCCTACATGGTGGATATTCAATGGTGATAGGAGTTGCCATGCAATAGCATCTGAGGACCCAAACTGGGTAAAAACTAGAGTAGCAATCACTATGTAAAATATGTAGTTGGTCTTCTATATTCAAGGATTCTCTGTCCATGGACTCAATGGTCCTTTGAAGGCAACAATAGGCCAATGTGGCATATGATGAAAATAAGTTTGACATCCCTGATGTTACCTAAGGTATATTGAAGAGGGAGGAGATGAAGGTTGTGCCTTCAAAGACCAGAATTAATTTTTCCTTCAGTATTCCCCTTCAAATTCCAATCATTGCAGTAACTTAAACTTCAGCTAAGTACTGACAGATTCAGTTTAGAAATCCAAAAGAAAAAGGAACAGGTAAAAGTATAAAAAGAATCTAAACATGTTGTTGTTGTTGTTCATTCGTTCAGTCGTCTCCGACTCTTCGTGACCTCATGGACCAGCCCACGCCAGAGCTCCCTGTCAGCCGTTACCACCCCCAGCTCCCTCAAGGTCAGTCCAGTCACTTCAAGGATGCCATCCATCCATCTTGCCCTTGGTCGGCCCCTCTTCCTTTTGCCTTCCACTTTCCCCAGCATAATTGTCTTCTCTAGGCTTTCCTGTCTCCTCATGATGTGACCAAAGTACTTCAACTTTGTCTCTAGTATCTTTCCCTCCAGTGAGCAGTCAGGCTTTATTTCCTGGAGGATGGACTGGTTGGATCTTCTCGCAGTCCAAGGCACTCTCAGAACTTTCCTCCAACACCACAGCTCAAAAGCATCGATCTTCCTTCGCTCAGCCTTCCCTAAGGTCCAGCTCTCACATCCGTAGGTGACTACAGGGAATACCATGGCTTGGACTAGGCGGATCTTTGTTGCCAGTCTGATGTCTCTACTCTTTACTATTTTATCGAGATTGGACATTGCTCTCCTCCCAAGAAGTAAGCGTCTTCTGATTTCCTGGCCACAGTCTGCATCTGCAGTAATCTTTGCACCTAGAAATACAAAGTCTGTCACGGCCTCCACGGTTTCTCCCTCTATTTTCCAGTTGTCAATCATTCTTGTTGCCATAATCTTGGTTTTTTTGACGTTTAGCTGCAACCCGGCTTTTGCGCTTTCTTCTTTCACCTTGATTAGAAGGCTCCTCAGCTCCTCCTCGTTTTCGGCCATCAGAGTGGTGTCATCTGCATATCTGAGATGTTCTCAGATGCATATCTGAGAACATAGCAAGTATAAAAGTTCTAGATCTGAAAGATCTGAAAGATTTTCAGTTTTTCAGCAATACTAGGCACTGAGGAGCTGAATGAAAATTTCTTTGAGAAATAGAATTTCTATTTGGGAGCTCACATTTTGTACAGCAATTGCTATATGCCTGAGGTAACCTCAAAAATCCTGTGGCACAAAATAATTCTGTTCCCGATGTTGTTTAACATCTACATGAAGCCGCTGGGGGGGCCGCCATCCTGGGTACTCGGCTTAACTTTGTCAGGAGCCCGGTTTACATGACATGGAGAAAAGGGGAGGAAAGTGCAGGTAGCTCTGATGGAACTATCCAAGAAGCACTTTCCTCCCCATGATGGGGAGGGGAAGCATCTTGTGATGCCCCGCTCCCCCCCCCCACTTTGGGAGGAATCTGGGCAGGGCCTGCTGAGCATCATCTGATTATGCTTGGCAGACCCTGTCCAGGCCCAGCCAAAATGGCAAAATTGGAGCTGAAAAAGCCCCATGTGAAGAGATCCTTAAACACCACACATACTTTCTGTACTGGACACACAGACCTTAGATAAGGAGATAAGGATTAGCCATTAAATATTCCTCATGCATACTTAAGGTTGCCTGTGTAACTCTGAAGTTCTATGTCTCCTGTTTGGAGAGATAAAGCGGGGTAATAATAAGAATAGTAGTAGTAATAATAATAATAATAATGCTTGAAATAAACTTTATCGCTCTCAACCAGAGTGCTTTGAGTGCTAGAACTTGGTTGATTCTTTGGTCAAAGTCATTGTTATCTCTGTGCTTCCTTGCTCAGTTTCAGGGCTCGTTTCTAGCTCTGGGTCTCACTTGGGAGATACAGTAGGGCTGATATTTCTGTCTTACCCAAGAAATCTAGCTCCCGAGATGGATAAGATGCATAGATGAGTGGAGGAAAACATTTAGTCCCTGAGATGCTTGTGTCCACAACTCCCAATAGCTCCATCCAGCATGCCCAATTGTAAAAGGGAATGGAGAAAGTGTAATGCAGATGATTTGGAATGCTAAATATTTCCCACTCACAGTATGACCCATTTTGACTTCTCAGTTCTTTTATAATCTGGAACAGAAAGAAGGCAGAAATCATAGGTATCACTACAGATATGAGGTTGGATCCATTACAAAAAATAATTTCCAGAAATTGTAGGTTTTTGTGAATTTCCACTTTTTAATGTTTAAATAAATAAATATTCAAAGTGGGTGGTTGATGTGCAAAACCTAAAACTCTATTTCTTATTCATTTGGTGATTCACTCCCAAAGCTCACTTTGTGATTACAAAACCTCCAACAGGCAAAAAATGTGTAATCTACTCTGTGCGTTTTTGTTGAACACCAAATTAAACACCTGCTCCAGTTTCGATTGCTTTGTATTCTGGAAGTAAATTAAGAAATCTCCTCTCAGTTCAAAAACACTTAATATCCAAGGTATTGAAAGGAATAACTGGATTTCAGCAACAATAGGAGTTATGATAAAACTCATTGCTTGTTCATGATTATGCCTGGTACAATATTATTTTTCTGTGCAGGCATTCACTGGAATCCTAGATCAGCTGCTTGGTTACATCTGTGTGATTATATCATGTCTCCTGGCCTGACCCTGATAGTTGGCATGGCTGCAACAAGGATATGCAAGAGAGTTTCTCAGTTTACTTACTGATGGAAATGTCATCATCTGTAACCCCACCAAAAGCTGAACAAACCTCCTTCTCCAGTTTGGGTAGCTGCCTCATAAGATGACCTGAGATAGCATTTATGTATTTTTTCCAGTGAGACTATGTAGTTTCACTGAATACAAACCTGTTATGGATCCATAACTTATTTATTTATTTATTTATTTATTTATTTATATTTTGCCTTTCTTACAAAATTGGGATTCAAGGCAGCTTTCAATTGAAAAAAAATCCATCACAGTATTAAAGGCACCAAACCTATAGTTGAAAAGTTTCAAGTCCACAACTGCAATACAATCTTTGCTTTCCATTTTAATTTACAGAGTTGATGCTTAATTTACAAAGTCGGTGGCTAAATCAAAAGTATCCCATCCATGCATACTTTGAGAACAATGTTTGCAAAAAAGTGCACATTATGAAAATGTGTGCTAAAAAAACAAACTCAGTTTAATTGAGGATACAGTAGTGGGACTGTGGGAAACACATTGAAAACAAAACTGATAGATTTTCAAACCTAAGCCCAGTTTAATATTTAGAAAAGCTATCAATTAGGCTGAACTCATATAGGTTCATCCAAAGCCAACCCATAAAATTTGTGTTTAAGAAAAATTTGGAAACTTTGAGTCTTTCTGGTTCCTTCATTATTATTTCCTACTCTATTAAGCAATCAGTGCCTCTTGGCATTTTAAAAAACTAAAACTAAAACTATCAGCTCACTTACTTGTTGATACCCTGAATTGTTCTCATTTCAGAAATTTAAAACATTTAAAAAGGTCACATAATCCCTGTTTTACTAGTTTAGCTGTCAGCCAAACTAGATTTTAAAATGATGGCTTTATAAACCCTATGCTCTTCCCTGCTATCCCTTTACACGTGGCTTGTTGTCTGTTAATAACATCTTATTAGAACCTTTATTCTACATAACTCAGTTATGTTTCATAGAAATGTAAAAAAATGCATTTTGTATAAATAAGTCTAGATTAATTAAGGCATGCTATTAGAACCTGACATTGTGTTGGACATGGACCTTCCTATTTACCCATAATGATTTTGAGGAAACCAAAATGAACACAAATATTGAATGAACTCTGTATATTTTGATCTTTGATTCTTTTTCAGGTGGTACCTCCACATTTTCTAAAACTCTTGGTAACTCAGATACAAGTGAAACACAGACACTGTAACATATATGAGTTCCTATATGGAAACAGAAATAAGGATATGCAGTCTGTGTGCTGCTTACACATGATGTTGCAGCACACTTCCCAAGAATTCAAACCTACTTGTTGATTTGCTACGTTTTTACAAAAAGTGGATGGAGGAAGTTGCTCTCACCCAGAACTGATGCTCTGAATTGGAAGGAGAGGGAAGGAAATTGGCTCCTTGCTCACATCATCTAGTTGGCGAATTAGACGTAGGTGGACTTGACAGTGAAGGTGTATTATGAACTGGGGATGTAATTCTTTACTAATTTTCTTTTTGAAGAAAGCAATGAGTAATTTCAGCAATTTTCTTCTTGCCCTTCAGAAAATATTTGAGAAGTGTGCTAGTTTATCTTATTATTTGCACTTTGGGATTTATTCAGCACCAAATTCACACACAGGATCTTTTTGTGCAGATACAGCATTTTCTGTACAGAAAACTGTCATGTTCTGTAAAAACAGTAATGTTTCTGCATATATATTATTGTATGCATGGAAGTTACTGTATCCTGTGCACAACAATCACATACAATTTTTGCACAAAATAAGTCCTCAAGTATAGTTTTTTTTCTGTAGAGGAAACAACAATTTCTGTACAATATTTTTTTGTCCAGAAATACTATTTTCTGAACATAGCTTGCTGTATTTTGTGCAGAAAATACCATGTTTTGTGCTGAACAGCCATGTAAAAATGTTCTAAATTGGGCAGAAAATGTCCTAAATTATGGGGGATTCTCAGTAGTCCAGGACACTTTTCCAGGATGAGTTTCTTGACTCTCCAGGAACATGTTTTAAAATAATTTTTAAAATAGTTTTGAATTTTCATCCTATTATTCACAAAGACAGGCTCATTTCAGAGGATGGTAAGAAAAGGAAGAGAACTAACAAAGATTGCATGGGAAGAGACATAGTACTGACAGATCACAGAAGAAAATTCAGGAGGAAAGATTAATGCTCTTAAGTGGGATAGTACAACAAAGTGAGGTAGTACAAGTTCAAATTTTATCTTAATCACAAAGTTTGCTATGTGGTTTAAGGGAGGAATAAATTCAAGCTTCTCAGGCTTGTTGCAGCTCTGCGTGCAAAATGAAATAATCCCCCTAAGCAATTTGAGAAGTGGCTAGAATATCAGTGTAATAACAAAATAATTGATTTTTCTTTTTCATTGCTCATAGTACTGTTTTAAATCTTAATACTGAGAAATAAGCTTAGCAGAAATACTTGAGAGCTGTTAATATCCCAGTGATAACCTCTGGTCTCAGGCAGGTTAAGCATATAAGACAGGCATCTTCAAACTATGGCCCTCCAGCTGTTTGGGCCTTCAACTCCCAGAATTCCTGACAATTGAACAAGCTTGTTAGGGCTTCTGGGAGTTGGAGGCCCAAACAGCTGAAGGGCTGCAGGTAGAGGATGCCTGATATAAGCAATGCATTTCCATAGTAGTTCACAGGTCTGGCTAGTAGGGGACAAGTATGCTACAACCCTGAGTACTTAAATTGGGCTTTGACTGTGCAAATCCTGAACAAATCACAGAATGTCAACCTCAGAAAGGTAATCGTGAGAAAAACTGAGTTAGACCTCTTCTTATTTTATAGGTGTTTTATTTGATAACACTGCAATAAACAAACAAGTACCATAAATACTTGGGTAGGACTCTAAAATAAAATAATAGATCAGTAGAAGTGCAGGAAGGCAGGTTACAAGAGTATGTAAAAGTATGATTGTGGGACAATGAATTGTCAAAATAGCTAAAATATGTGTGACTGAAAAGAAGTGCAAAAGTGAAGGTGCTCAACTTGTGTATTTGCTATCACTGATAGTCCTCAGTCTTCCTCCGGACTCCAATGCATGCACAAGAGTAACAGTATTATTCTCTGCAAGGAGGAATCATGTTGAAAGAGGTAAAAATCTGAAAAATATAAAAGCCAAAATATTTTTCTAGGAGTCAGATGGAAGGACCGTTTTATTTCCTTTCGAGAAAAACTAAATGCAGGTTACAAGGTTAGGTTCTGTAGGTAGCACTCTCAAATATGATCATGCTTTAAGTTTCATCTATATGTGCCTTGAAGATGTCCACAGATCTCTTCCCCTCCCCTAACTCTCACATTTTTTTCTTTTTCTCTCTCTTTCTTCCCTTCTTGCTTTTCTTTCAACCTGATTGTCCCCCCTCTTTTAATGTAATATGAAAATGACAGAATTGGTGGAAATAAAAATGATTAATTAAAAAAATGCTGTCAAAAGAAAAAAAGATGTCCACAGATCAAATCAGGTGTTTGTTAATGTATCTGATCTTTGCAAATCACCATATATCTGAAGTCATCCTGTGCTGCTTTGCTTTCCCACCTATCTGTCATGTCCTGTGTCTAAATGAAAGTTCTCCAGCTAGCTGATTCCTCACCACAAGGCAAAGTCAACTTCTCTTCTTTGCTATCTGCAACTGTTACTAGTAGATTACACTTAGGTTTTCATCCAGCACAGATGCAATCAAAACAATTGAAGTTTCCCCCTTTCCAAGTTCCTTTCATGCATTTCTGTCAAATGAAATACAGTCCTTCAGTATCCTTCGCCACTGTTTTTGCTAACCAGGAGTAACAGTGCAACAACCTCTGGAGGCCTGCTTCCATCCCTGCTTTAGGGATAATGGTGGGATCATTAAAGTAACTTTTATGCTCTGCAAGGTTTTTTCTCCAGGGATTAATAGACTTACAGAAACAGTATCAACTAAATTAATCCAATTTGTTTTCCAGATCTCTTCTGCTTGCACAATGATGCATGTATTTTGGTGCTGAAGGAACCCATATGCCCTTTAGGAAGTGCAGACCATTTAATAACCATTTGTTCTGTTATCTGTATACTTTCTAATTTCTCCTCTTTTGTTTTGGGCCAATCTAATTTCTGATGCAGGCAAATGTTCATTGATTTCGGCTGTACAGGGTATGCTTAAGTAATTGTTTAACATCTTGTCTGTTTTCTTATCCTCTGATGCTTTAACTCCATACTAATCATTCTTGAGAAGGTGACTTTGTAATTTTTGCCATTTGTGACAAGCCAACTACATTTCCATAGTAATTATTTTAAGTGCTGCTCCTGCCCTCAGACACAACCCTAGGGAAAGAGAAGGGAGAATGTGGTCCATACAGTAAATTGTTACAGTATATTTGTATTTTTTAAAAGAATAATTTTTACGGAGACTCTGGGCCCTTCTGGACAGGTCAAAAATCCAAGAGGAACAAGGATTTTAACTCCCACTTTCTCTTAGAATTGAGACCACACAGCTAGCCTAAACCCCACACTTTTGCAGAGATGGTGTCCAGATACTTGCCCCCGCTGATCTGAGATCAGCAGGGGTGGGCATGGGAACTGCCAGCCCCCTCTCCCTTCCCTCCATTTCCCAATGCACTTATCAGAAGAAAGCCTTGTTTGAGACTTGCAGGCTTTTCTCCTTGGTCCGCTGTCCCTTGGAACAGCTTTGAGAAGGAGGGCTTTGAGAAGGGCTTTAAGAAGGGAAAGGGGGATTTCTTGATGGTTGGTTCTTCCAGAGATGAGGAAGAGAAGAAAAGGCTGCAGGCCTGCATTGTAGGAAGGCTCTGTTGAGTTTAGAGGGAAATGGGGGCTAGGGAAGGAGTCCAGACAGGAGGAAGGGAAAGGATACACAAGCATGGAAAGGTGTGTGTTTCTCAGGAAAAAATGGGTTTCAGGGGCATCTTTTAAACATGTTTTCCAGCCTTTAACCTGATTCCCCCTGATTCCACCCGCATTTTGGCTAAGCATTGTTTAGCCACTTCTCCATTAATCCAATTTAACATGGGTTACAATCAGACCTGTAGCCAGAGGGTGGGGGTTTAGGGGTTCGACCCCCCTTGAAATGTTTCAGGTTAAACAAAACTGGCTTATTGGTGAATTTGTTCCTCCACCACTAGAGACCAGGCCCGTAGCCAGGATTTCGTTTCGGGGGGGGGGGGGGCTGAATTTTTTTCAGGGGGGGTTCAGGGGGGCTGAGTTTTTTTGGGGGGGCTGAGTCTGAGTGAAAGAGGGTCTAGCCTAGCAAACCTTTTGTATCATTACCCCAATACCCTCATGCATATGGGATATATTGAGTATGGTTATCAGATCATGATATGAATAAACATAACAGTTTAAATAATGCACCACCATGCGAACCACCATGAGAATTTCAGGGGGGGTGAAGCCCCCCCGAGCCCCCCCCCCGGCTACATGCCTGCTAGAGACCTTCTACACAGGTGTAGAAGGGCCCTCAGTGTTTGTACACATTGGAAGAGGAATTACAAGGAATCTGTGCCTTTGACCTGCAAAGATCTCTTTTAGGAAAAGACTGCATGGGCCTTAGTTTGATTTGACAACATAATTAATACTTTGCTATATTCGTAATCTCACCTGTTGTGCCAAATAGAGCACATTTGTGATAATAAATGAGTAGATTCTTGTGTGCCAGATATGAGTAAGCATAAACAAGAATTTTGGCATATGTTATGGTTAGCTTCAGCTATAGTGCACTGGGGATGCAATTGGCAGGAATGTTGTGCTGCTTAGTATAAAGATGTTTCATTTTTTTTTTTTGCTATTTGCCTTGGAAAGTGATCCAAAGGGTTTCTATTTTATTTCTCTTTTAATAATCCTATTAAATTTAACTCCTCGTATGACTTGTTGCTTGCATAGACCCTGTGAACAACACTGCTATACTTTTTAAAGCCTTTCATAGGGCACTTACTTCATCTTGTTATGTAGATTGATTTACCATAGATACCTTTAACTTGACATCATTTCCCCCCTGGAAATAAAAACTTCTCTTGTATGTTTTCTTTGTGCCTATTTGGTACTGAAACAGAAGTTCCAAGATATGTATTTTTAAAAAACACAGTGGGTCCTTGGCAGAATCCCCTTTGGATACCAAAGTGGGTGCTCAAGACCTTTTATATAGTATGGCAGAATAAATCAGTGTTCCTTATATAAAAAGGCAAAATCTAAGATTTTTGAAATAATAATAATAATAATAATTATTATTATTATTATTATTATTATTGGGGTATTTTTGTGCCTGGATAGTTGAATTCATGGATTGTGAATTGTGAATATGGATGGCCAACTGTAGAGGCTTTATTTTAATAACATTTGAGGAGAAATGCACACTTCTATGTACATGTTTGGGTGTACAAAATTCAAGGTCAAGGACATACCTGTACTTTTCTTTACTTTTTCTCCAAAACCTCAGAACAAAAATAGAAAGTGAAAAATTAAGCATGGCATATTGGGTGGGCTATTTGATAGTGTCACTAGCCTCCCGCCATATTAAGTGAATTCAGTGGCCAAAATAAAGAGAAGGACAAGAAAAGTACCAGTCTTGTTGGCAAATACTGAATGGCATTAGTCCCTTTAGTTTCTCCACAATGACTCTTTGTTCCTGATGGAGTCTAATTCTGGAGTCAAGAAAACAAAACCATTCTGATGAATTAAAATGGACCCTAGGACTGATAGAAGTGTTTAGATGTGGTGGTTGTAGCTGCAGAGCAGATGTAGAGTAAGCAACGGGTCCTTACAATAGCTTAAGGGACAGGCAGCTGTCCTATTCTACCCTACCCTACAGGTAGGATGACTAGCAGTAAAGACAAAGTTGTGGTCTATAACGTGGAGCATTTATTGAAAAGTTTTAATAATAATAACAGCAATAACAACAACAACAATAATAATGTTACAGAAAATGAACGTATCAAACTACTCTGGGATTTCTGAATGCAGACTGTCAAGAGTTTTGAAGCACAATACTCCTGACTTCACAATGGGAAAAAACAAAGTATGGATTGCCGATGTTGCAATCCCAGGCAATAGCAGAATTGACAAGAAGTAACTAGAAAAGCTTACCTGATACGAGGATTTAAAAATTGAACTACAAATACTCTGGCACAAGCCAGTGAAGATGGTCCCAATGGTGATCAGCACACTGGGTGCAATGCCCTAAGACCTTGGCCTACACTTAAAAACAATTGGCACTGACAAAATTACCATCTGTCAGCTGCAAAAGGGTACAATACTCTGATCTGCACAGATTATTATTATTTGCTGATACATTATACAATCCTAGACACTTGGGAAATGCCCGACGTGTGATTGAATACAAAAGCCAGCATAGTGATCCTCTTTGCTGTGTACTAATCTTGTTGTGTATCAAATAATAATAATAATAATAATAATAATAATTATTATTATTATTATTATTATTTGTTATCTGCTTGTCCTCAAGGCTTGAGGCAGGGTACAATATAGTTAACATACACAGATAAAAACATAAGACTATTAAAATATATTTTAAAAGGCATAGACCTAAGATTAAAACATGTTAAAATCATTCACACCAATAAAATGTAAAATTAAATTAATAGTTTAAGATTTACTGGGTAGGCTACCCAAAAGAGCTTGGTTTTTAATTCCATTTTCTAATGTGCTGGAGTAAATTTTTTCTTCCCCTCCGTTATTGCATAGCAGGCCCTTTATTTCTTACTGTTTATCAGCCATTTACTTTTATGGGACAAACTAAATATTGTTTATTATACATTTGTTAGTAAGCTGGACTACACAGTGTGTGATCTGACAGTGTCCCTTGTGAATTTGCTTTGACCAGACCACCATGTCTGGCAGTTCTAATTCACATTTCTATAGGATCTAGGTTTTTGTCATAATGAAAAACAAAACCTGGCTATCTATATCACAGGCTTATAGATTTCATAATGCTTTTTTAAACCACACTGAAAAGTAATTTGAATTTTCATTACTAAAAGAAATCTTAAATCAGTTATATTTAATCCACAGGATTACCGACAAAAAAAAAAAGGGGGGGGACTTTTTTTTGTACTAATAACTTTTGATTCCAGGTTCACAATTCTTTCTCCTCAGTTTTTCCATCAAGATTTTGGCAAGCAAGCAAGCAAAAATATGAAAATGAAATTGTTTGATATGTCCCTGATCCATGATCTCAGTCATTAGTAATAAAGTTTGGAATGTTTGGGCTGCTGTGAGTTTTCCAGGCTGTATGGCCATGTTCCAGAAGCATTCTCTCCTGACATTTAGCTCACATCTATGGGGTCTGAGGGGTTTGTTGGAAACTAGGCAACTGAGGCTTATATATCTGTGGAATCTTCAGGGTGAGAGAAAGTACTCTTGTCTGCTTGAGGCAGGCATTGATGTTGCAATTGACCAACTTGATTAGCATTTAATAGCTTTGCAGTTTCAAAGCCTGGCTGCTTACTGCCTAGGGAAATCCTTTGTTTGGAGGTGTTAGCTGGTCCTGATTGATTCTTGTCTGGAATTCCCTTAATTTTTGAGTGTTGCTCTTTATTTACTGTCCTGATTTTAGAGTTCTTTTTTAAATACTCATAGCCAGATTTTGTTCATTTTCATGGTTTCTTCTTTTCTGTTGAAATTGTCCACATGTGTGTGGATTTCAATGGCTTCTCTGTGTAGTCTGACATGGTAGTTGTGAGAGTGGTCCAGCATTTCTCTGTTCTCAAATAATATGCTATGTCCAGTTTGGTTCATCAGATATTCTGCTATGTCTGACTTCTCAGGCTGAAATAGTCTGCAGTGCCTTTCGTGTTTCTTTTTCATGTTTGGGCAATGCTGTATTTGGTGGTCCCTATGTAGACTTGTCTACAGCTGCATGGTATATGGTAGACTCCTGCAGAATGTTTGGAATTATGTTATGTGTGTGTAACCATCTTAGGGCCTTTCTACACAGCCATATAACCCAGAATATCAAGGCAGATAATCCACAATATTGCTTCGACTCTAGCAAAGGATCACTATCTTGCTGCGGTGCTGGAGTTTGAGCACCCTTAATGATGCCAAGAGCAAAACTTTGAAGGGCCATCCAAGACAGGAAGGTCATGGCAAAAATGATCAGACCAAAAATGATCCCTGGGAAAGGTAATGGCAACCTACCCCAGTATTCTTGCCATGAAAACAAAACGGATCAGTACAACCAGAGATATGTTGGTATGCCATTGGAAGATAGGACTCCCAGGTTGGAAGATGGTCAAAATGCTACTGGGGAGGAGCAAAGGATAAGTTCAACTAGTCCCAGATGTGATGATGCAGCTAGTTCAAAGCAGAAAGGAAGGCTAGAGGGCAATGTTCTAAAGATCAACACATACACAAAGATCAGCTCAAACTTTCATACAGTGGCACTTATTTCACATGCCAGTAAGGTAATGCTCAAGATCTTGCAAAGTAGACTACAGCAATACACGGGGAAAGAGTTGTCAGATGTACAAGATGAGTTTAGAAAAGGCAGAGGAACAAGGGATCAAATTGCCAATATCTGCTGGATAATAGAGAAAGGCAGGGAGTTTCAGAAAAACATTATTTTTGTTTTATTGACTATTCTAAACCTTTGATTGTGTGGATCATTAAAATGTGGTGAGTTCTTAGTGATATGGGGATGGTGAGTCACCTTGTCTGTCTCCTGAGAAATCTGTATAACGACCAATAGCAACAGTAAGTACATACCACGGAACAATCAACTGGTTCAATATTGGGAAAGGAGTATGGCAGGGCTGAATATTCTCACCCGACCTATTCAGCTTGTATGCAGAACACATCATGCAACATACGGGGCTTGACAAATACAAGGCTGGAGTTAAAATTGCTGAAAGAAACATTGACAACCTTAGATATACAGATGATATCAATATGATGGCCGAAAGCAAGGAGGAGCTGAGGAGCGTTATAACCATGGTGAAAGAAGAAAGTGCAAAAATTGGGTTGCAGTTAAACATCAAAAAGACCAAGATTATGGCAACCAGACTGATTGATAACTGGCAAATAGAGGGAGAAAATGTGGTGGCAGTGACAGACTTTGGATTTCTAGGTGTAAAGATTACTGCAGACGCAGACTGCAGCCAGGAAATCAGAAGATGTTTACTTCTTGGGAGGAGAGCAATGACCAATCTCGATAAAATAGTGAAGAGAAGAGACATCATACTGGCAACGAAGATCCACAGAGTTAAAGCAATGCTATTCCCCATAGTAACCTATGGATGTGAGAGCTGGACCGTAAGGAAGGCTGAGCAAAGGAAGATAGATGCTTTTGAACTGTGGTGCTGGAGGAAAATTCTGAGAGTTCCTTGGACTGCCAGAAGATCAAACTAGTCCATATTTCAGGAAATAAAGCCTGACTGCTCACTGGAGGGAAGGATATTAGAGGCAGAGATAAAGTACTTTGGCCACATAATGAGAAGATAGGAACATGTGGAGAAGACAAGGATGCTGGGGAAAATGGAAGGAAAAAGGAAGAGGGGCTGACAAGGGCAAAATGGTATCCTTGAAGTGACTGGCTTGACTTTGAAGGAACTGGGGGTGGCCACAGCCAACAGGGAGCTGTGGTATGGGCTGGTCCATGAGGTCACAAAGATTCAGAAGCAACTGAACGAATAAACATCAGCAACAACAAACAATCTGCTTTGAACTGATTATCAGAGTTCACACTGCCATATAATCCAGTTCAATGTGGATTTTATACAGCTGTGTGGAAAGGGTCAAAGTCTATCCTGGGAGAACATAAAAGAAGCATGGAACCTCTTTATTTTCTCTGCCATGATGCTATTTTTGGCCTTCTTGAATGTCTGGGTGAGGTAATGGTAGTGGTGGCAAGAGTCAGCTGGTCCCCTGAGATGGCAATAATGCTTTCCCCTCTCCATAGAATGACTATCGATTTATCTATGGATCATACCACAAACCACAGTTTGTCCCCAAAACTTCTCCTCAACTTATACATGAGTATATACAGTTGTTACAACAGTTGTGGAAATCTGCTTTTTGATTAAAACATATTGAAATCACTGGGAGCTTACCCGTTAAGCAGTGTGTGTTAGCAATGCTGATTTTAATGGAATTTTCCTGCAGTTAAATTTTGTTGAATTGTTTCCTACTAGTTATTAGAAAGCCTTTTATGGGATTATCACAAGCCTACATTAAAACATTTCAACATAAAAGCAAGGAAAGAATACATTTGATATCATTTTATTGACATCTGGCAGAATAATTCAATTGTTTTAAATTTGGGTGGGAGTACTAATACTGCAAACAGGTTGCATGGGTCATTACACTTTAAAGAGGTTTGATTACTGTTTCCCTGATAATTCTATGCTGGGACAAAAGAGAACAGAGGCATTTCTTTTTGAACCATTATCCCAATCATGATTTATATTCTAAGACTGGCAGAGGTGTTCAGCTGTTTTGTAAAAAGCAAGAACAACAAATAATGTATTTAAAACTTTTTAATTACAGGAGACCACAACAGCCAACATTTCATTAATAATTCATTTCCAACAGTAGACTGGACAAGCCTTACATAGCTTGAAGTCCTCCAGATACGTTGAATCATCATTAATTCCATTCTGCCCATCCAGGATGACTTTTGACTGTGCTGGCATGGAATGAAGGGAGTTGTGGCCAAATGGATCTGGGGGTGTCGTTTTGAAGAAGACAGGTCTAAGGAATCAACAATATATATTAAAGAACCAACCACACAACACAAAATGTATCTAGATTGTAGCATTAATGCAGTTTGTGCAACTTTGACTCCCATAGTTCCATGCTATATACTAGGGTTGGACAGGTACACTTGGAAGTTTTTGCCTTCCGAAGGGACTTCCGTCATGTTTCAGCTAGGCTGAAAACCCCTATAGTTTCGATTTGCCTTGCGCCATTGATGTCAGGGATGCGGAAGTAAGTTGGAACTATGATGAAGCATTTTTAATGCAACTAAGCCTGTTGGGAGACGAAGTCTAAGTTGTTTGCCTCCCAGCCAATCAGGGGTTACGTTTTGGGGAGGGGAGGGGTTTGCAGGGTCTGGCAGCCATTGCTGTATATAAACCCAAGCACATGGCTGGAAGGCTCATTGCAGCCAGAGAAGGGAGAGGGGAAGTTTGGACCATTTTTGCTGCTGTTGCTTCCTGCTGTTGGGTGGGGGTGGAATAAAGAATTTGGAGTCAGAGGAAAGGAGGTTTGGAAAATGGAGGAAGGCAAGGCAGAAGAGAAAAAGGAAGTTTTTGAGAGAGGAAGGGTTTGCAGCCAGAAAAGAGAGAGAAAGAAGAAAAAGTTTAGGAGGGAAGGAGGTGAAGAAATTAATAAAGTCATTTGTGGAAACTTCTTTTTCGCTCATTAAAGCCTTGCTATTTTTATTGGGTCTCTCCCTTTTTTTCTGGGATGTGTTTTGGGGACTTGACCCTACATTTCCCAAAGTTGCTGGACCTCAGCTGCACAATCAGAGCAGCCACCAAAACCTTCTCTTTGTGTGTTTCTTCTCTCTCACTCTCTGATCCCTGGGGTGTATTTTGGGGACTTGATGCTACATTTCCCAACCGTGCTGGGCCTCAGCTGCACAGGAGTATGGATGTGTCTGAAAGTTGGGAGGAGTGATCCCCTATAACCTTTTGTCATTTTCTTAAAAATTCAAGGAGGTAACTCTTATTTTTTTATATAAATTATTTCTAAAATTGTTGAAAAAAATCTTAAAAATCAGAGGATCATATGAACATGTTGAAATTTGGTATACTAACAGAGGAGGATGTGTTGTAGCAGTATATCAAGATTCATCAGGATTGGTCTAAAAATGAGGGTGGGAGAAGCCCCTGGATTTTTTCCATTGCCAGTGCTGTTTTCAGAGAATTGTGCAATCGCGTCTGCCATTAAAAAATCGATTTGGAAGTTTCAGAAAGTTCCAACTTTTTTGGGGAAAATTTTGGAAGTGACTTTAGAATCAAACCACCAGTGCCTCCTACATTGGAAACGGGGTTTGAACCATTTTTTTTATCAACCAAGCCTACTATGTACTTTTGGGAGCTTTAGTTTGGAGAGGCAGCAGCACTCTTTCACAGACAAAGCCAAAAAACTTTCAAAATTACAACTCCCATGATTTGCAATTAAGCTATGGCAGTTAAATTGATGTCAAACCGCATCAAACCAACAGTGTAGATGCACCCATAGTTATAGTAATAGATGCCACTTTAATTTGTTATAGATACTCTAATGGAGTCCTGGGATTGTCAGTTTACAGAGGGGCATTTAAAATTCTCAGTCATAGGACTCCAATGCTTTAAGTCTTATTTCATCTGGGAAAGAGTAAGAAATTGGAGGACAAGAAAACAGAAACCCTTTGTTAAAGCATTCTAGCTGGATCTAATGTATCCATTCCCCTGGGTAGGAGACAAGTGAAACTTCTATTTTCAGTGATCTGAGAGCCAGTGCAAGGAGGTCCAAGGCTGCCTCACTTCCTGTCTTATTTGTTGTCAGTGGAATTTCTGAAACAGAATCACATAAATCTAAATTCACACCTTGAAGGGTTAGGTGGCATTTTCTGGAAATGTGCAAGTATAAAACGTTCAAGTGGGTGTTCTATAGAAATCGATAAAATTGCTGTGGAAAACTGAGCTTGAAGTAGAGTATTTCTGGCAAGACTGTAAATCAACTTCTATATAAACTGTAACATGGAAAACCATGCTAAGAAAGATCTGTTGATCCAGATAAATAAACTATGAGCTCTGCTGTCTAGCAATGTTTCTGTCTCTCTATAAACCAGAACTTGAATGTAGAAAGAAGGAATAAAAATGGTGCTTTCTTTTCCCCCCTCACTTTTTGCCAGCTCTGTAAACTGCTGCCACTAAAATTAAGAAGCCAACCTCCTTTCCCATCAATCCTTTTTATTCCGCATATAGAGATAAGTCATGCCTCTGATTCAGCTTCCGAAGAAATGCATGTACTTGCCCAGCTGTTGGATGTTTAACAATGTAGCATTACAAGAACCTTTTGTGGAAAGCACATTTTTATAAACCCTATAACTCCAGCAACAATCTAAAATGAGGTATCCTGCATCCCTGTCGACAGAAAAATATTTTTTTCCTGCCAGCTTTACATTTTCTGCTTCCTACTGCTGCAACAGTAAAGCTGGCTTAGATCTTTAAAACTTATACATTATCTTAGAAAAAAATAGAAAAAATCTATTTGCTTCACCCCAGTTTTTTTAATTTAAAAACATGACAAACCTGAAGGGTCCTTACTTTTCTTTTGGAAATACCAATGAAGGGATTATTGGGGTCAATCTGCCCATGACATTTTTTTGGCATACAATCCAAAATATGGCATATTCATGGAACAAATTTGTTTCCAAACAATCTTAGCATAAATTTAGGATTGGCTTTGTGACAGTAAAGTTTTCTGTGGTTGATGAATAGATATGAATGGGTATAAACATAAATCCTATGTTTGCCAGTGGCAGCCATGGGAGCCCTCTCCTTGTGCCGGCACGACTGAAGACCGACTGGTCAGAGGTTCGAATCCAGGGAAAGTGTGGATGAGCTTCCTCTGTCAGCTCCGGCTCCCCATGCGGGTACATGAGAGAAGCCTCCGACAAGGATGGTAAACATCAGAAACATCCGGGCATCCCCTGGACAACATCCTTGCAGACGGCCAATTCTTTCATGCCAGAAGCGACTTGCAGTTTCTCAAGTTGCTGCTGACACACAAACACACAAAGTGGCATCCATTCCTCAAATTACACAACATTCCCAAAAATTACATAATTTCTCTAATGAGGAATGGATCACACAATCTGAAGAAGTGATTAGCCAAGAAGCTAGTTGTGTTCCAATTCAAATATTTGTCCAGGAAACACAAATTAAGTTGGATCACTTCAACATATAGAACATATTTGGCATGATGCTGTCATTTCAAATTCATTCTGAATTCAGAGTGCTTATGGTGACAGACAAACCTTTAACAGCTTGAGATCTACATAGTGAAGGTGCACCTCAGTTGTGGTGTCCCTCTTGCAAAGTTCATTTTCTGTTGAGGCCTAATTAGCACCAATGTTAGTTTCTTTTCAGCATCAGGTCAAAACATGACTTTTCGTGGAAGCCTTTGAGGCCTAATTTACATTCAGGCATGAACAAGGTATTTAAAAACTTCCACTCCTTATTCTGTTTTAACTTATTTCTGCTTTTTTGTATATTTTTGTTGTTGAAATTATTTATTGAGTTTCATTTGGGATTGTTTAAATAGTTGATATAGTTTTATCTGTTTGCCACCTTGAGACCTCAGAATAAAAGGGAGGGATAAAAGTATTGTACTATATGTACATACATGCATACTTAGACCAATACATAAGGTTGTAATGGGGGACCATTTCATAGTTATACCACATATTTCTTTATAGCAATAGAGCTGATGGGATAATCCATGATCTTACAGTTGTATTCTCCGTGCACTCTCACAACCCGTCTTTCCACAATACAGCTATTCCTTAATTTGCTGGTTTTTATTTTTAAGGCAATCACACAATATAAAAGCAGTAAAAAGATAAATATAAAATACAAAATAAATTAGCCAGCTTTGAAATAGTGAAGAGGAATGGAATGAGGGGGAGAATATCACATCCTGACATCACTTTACTGCTGGCATGTGGAAGGGACACATCATATCAAGGTAGGTGATAGTAACATTGTGGGATTTGGGAGGATCAACAGGTTTTATCCATTAATAACTTGGAACAAGAGAATCATGGGATGAGGAGGCAGACTAGTAATGGGATGCATAAAATGATGACCCAGCTGCAATTCGGATTTGCTTGTCTCGTACGATAAAGTCTCAAGATACTCTAGCTTCAACAGCTCTGCTGTTGCAAACTCAAGGTTGTGGCTTCTTTGCTTGAATCTGTCCATCTGTGAAGTGATTTTCCTCTTTTCCTACTGTCTTCTATCTTACCAAGCATTGTTGTCTTTTCTAGCAAGTCATACCTTCTTGTGATGTGGCCAAAGTAGCTATTTTATTATTTAATCTCAGCTGGTGTAACTGATGCCAAATGATACAGGGGTAGGAATCATGTGGTACACCACATGTTATTGTACTACAATCACATTCCTCACCATTGACTATGCTGGCTAGTGCTATAATCCATGTGGTAGTACTACATGGTTTTCATTGCTGAATGAACAGAATTTAGATCATTGACTATGATAGCTAGCTCAACCCTTGCAATGAATGTTTCTGTGCTTTCAGTATGGCAGACTTACTATAGCATAGAGCACATCTGCAGAGAAACGTGCAGACATAGATTAGTATGACTATAGATGGCAAGTACACTGGCAAAAAATGAGGAAGAGATGGAGATGACAGCTGGTTGGATGTCAGTGGGATGGCACTTTAATTTTTTATCCAAACTTTTAAGTATTTAGTTATACAGAAGATAAATCCTATCTCGAAAACCTTGAATGGTTTCTTTACATTTCAAGAGCTAAAAACTAAAGCAGATTCACAAACCCATCAGTTTAGAAGACATCAGTCATTCCTATAGAGATGTAATAATAATAATAATAATTCTTACCCGCCTCTCCCCATGGCTCAAGACATGCCACAGCATAGTCAAAAACACACACAACTACTATAAAAATTCTACAAACGCACATATTAAATGCAGTTCCATAAAAGATACATATCAAAGCATTGCTACAAAATACACATTAATCACACAGGACAGAGACCAAAACATAGAACATGAGTTTAAAATTCATGCTTTCAACTGGCTGGGTAGGCCTGCCAGAAGATATAAGTTTTTAGATGGTTTTAAAAGTCCAACAGCTGATCTAGCTGCTCTTCTGGCAGTTTGCTCCAGTCTTGAGGTGGCTGATGAAAAGGTCTTCTGGGTGATGGTGGCCAGTCAAGTTCTGGTTAGTTGGAGTAACTGTCCCCTAGAGGACCTAAATGTGCATTTTACAGGTGAAGGATATCTTGTAGGTAACCTGGACCCAAACCATGTAGTGCTTTAAAGGTCAAAACCAACACCTTGTACTTTACCGGGAAACTAATTGGCAGTCAGGGGAGTGACTTTAGGATAGGTGTAATATGCTCACTCCTAGCTGTTTCCATAACCAATCTGGTTGCCATATTTTGACCCAGCTGGAGGCTATGCAGCCATGCTTGGGTTGGAGGTCAGAGTGAAGTGTGTAGGTAGATTGTACAATGATATAATAGGGTGGCCCACATAAGGTTAATTTTATATCATTCTTCCACTATCTGAAGGCCTGGTAAAACAGTCCACAACAAGAGCGAATAAAAGTGATGGAAGTAATTCAGATGGTTATGCCAATTTATACTGACTCTTATTCCCAGAAGAGCTTGCATATAAATAGTTTGGCTGTGTGGTTATATGCTAGAGGAAATTCAGTTTGTCTTATTGTTCCCCAGGGACTGAAGTAAACAGCTCATCCCAGTGTGTATACCAGGATGTTAAGAAGATGCTAATGAAAACACCTTAAAATGTCAATAGCTGTAAATAAATCATAATGTTTATAAATGCTGTTTAATTCCATATGCTACTTAACAGAAACAGAGAAAGGTGCCCGACAGCAATCTGAGCAAAGCTTGCCTAAAAAATGGTAGCACACACTGTTGTTTTAAGGCATTGCTCTTAAGCCTTTCCTTCCATCCTTCCCCTTCCTTCTTTGTCAAAATGTGATATTGACTGTCAACATACACAACAACGCCATATGAAATATTCCTTCCAATGTCTGTGATGGGATGGCTGTAGCACATTTTAAAGCATTTTCATATTGAAAATGGAAGGCAACTATTAAAGTGTAATGGCACAGAACATCTTCCGGGGGTGGGGGAAGGAGGAGAAAGCAAATGCCTTGTACAGGGTTCTCATTTATGGGTGATATTTATTGCCTTTGCATTCTTATGGTATGCCTCTAAGTCAATTGAAATGCAAGTGCTAATGAAACCTCTACCATAACACATTCATTCTCTTCCTCCACCAAATGAGTCTACAAGAAGATGTAAATGACTTACATATATCTGCAGCTCAGGTTTTATTGTTTTAGGTTAATTTATTCTCTGTAATATTCTTAATGAAAGTAATGACTCTTACACTAGTTGGTATAGTCAGTCTGCAATTTTATTAAATCATGCTGCGAAAATGCATATTGGCTGCTCTAAACATTTTTGAAGTTTTCATGTTATGTCTAATATATAAAGGCAATCTTCCAGACAATTATCAACACAGTATATTTTGTTATCCTTTGTTCCTAATTTCATCTCACCAGGGTAGATCTACTGTAAATAGCTGCTGAAAACTGGAGAAGCTGTAACATGACTGCTGGGTTGTATGTCTCTCAGAATATTGGGAACGTAGATATATTCCAGAAAAAGGAACTAATATAGCAAATTCATTTCTGAACATTTTCATTTCATCTAGGTTGATTGCTGCTTAAATGATAGCAATCTAAAACATTACTTTTGGACAGAAGAGCTATATCATTATTTTTGTCAGTGTCTGAATTAATCAAATCATACCTCACAAAAAAGGGAAATATCATGGTTATCTCTTGGGATTCAAGAATTCATTCCTAGGTGCAAAGTTGAAAGTAGTGCAGGAGGTAAATTTGGCTTGGGCAAGAATAATGTAAAAACTTTACTTTCTTTCCAGACATTAGATCTTTTCTTTAAAGTACTACTAAGAGTCAGCTGTTAAGTTCCATGTGCATCTGGTGCGGTTTTGAAGTAAACCCATCTAAAAAAGGTTATTTAACATCAAACAGATTGATGGTAATATTTTTGTGTATGTGTGAATTAAAATCCACATTGAACAAGTGTACTGATTTCTTTTTGCTCCAGAGCGTTTACTTTTTATTTTTTAAAAAATAAAGAGGTTAACAATTATATAGATATATATGGAACATAAGTTCACCATTCTTATGTCTATACATCCCCCCCTCTTTATTTTCTTTCATCCCTGTGCTCCTCTTCTCCAGAACCATCTCTTTTTCTAAAATCCCACCAGAAGTTTGGTTCTTCTTGTGGAAGTAATTTCCCATCTTTGTTTTCCAATACTTAAAAAATCTTCTCTAGATACTTTCAAAGACATTTTTTCTGTGCTAACTATGAGCGTAAGCCTTATTAAAACTGGAAGGGGGTATTAAACACAGGCAATCTTGCTCTTCCACCATATACTACCAGCCACTTTTTAAAAATACATTCACTGCCACCCTCACAGGGGTCAAAGCTGGAAGGAAAAGCACAGCTAGAAATTTCTCCACACAGGTAGAAGTTCTGCCAGGGCTTCTAATTCCATGGCAAGTGTCAAGACCCAGAGATGAAAGAAGGAAGTTGAGAGGGTCTTGGTTATGTATTCACAACTGCTTCAAGTATTCACAACTGCTTCCCAGTTCAAGCAAAATTGTTTCCAGGGCAGAGCAATGTCTATTGCTACACTCCCTTCTGACTGAGAGAGTTTGGCCAGGGGACTCCCACATCACTTCGGAGTGAAGGAACAACAGGGTACTACAGTCTATAAGTCTCAGACTGAACCTTTACTCAATTGCAATGATCTAAAAGTCTGACAAGATATCAGTTTTAGATTGATTTTTTTGTGGTATAACTAGTAAACACAATATTCCAAAAAAGGAGTGACCGAAGAAAATATTTGATTTTGGAAAAGCTTATCAGAAAAATATAAGAAAACAAAAACCAACACTGAGAATACACTTGCTATTAGAGAACAAAGTAGTAGAACAACCAGAACTACAGATATCCAGGGAGTGACAATGTTTAGAGATGCAGGTTTTATTACTCCAACTTTCCTGGATAAACTTCTCAGCAATCAGTCAGACTTGCTGAGCCAATCACAGCCTGAGTAGGAATGGTGATCTTAGACATCTTCACAGTGCAAGATAAAAAAAAAACATATACAGTTGTCCCTCTGATTCCATGAATTTTGCATCCGCATATACAGCCATCCATGTACAAGAGATGGAAATATTATTTGAATATATTTTAAAAGTGACAAAAACATGCTTTTGAGTGTAGAGAAATCCTGAAGAGAAGATTGTTGCACTGATCTTTGCAGTGTGAGACTTATTTTGCACAAAATCCACACATGGTTGCATGGCATAGGAACCATCATTTTCTGTGAGGGAAAAAATGCTTCAATACAGAACTATTAATTTCTGTATAAAATATGCTTTATGTGCAGCAAAAAGCTGCAATTGGCAATTTGTTCTGATTAAAATTTATACATTGTGATTGACAAAGAAATCTGCATTTTATAAACAAAACAACATTTTCTATTCAGGAATTAATATTTCTGTTTTGAAATATTGTTTTCCACGCAGAAAGTACAGATTATTGTGCAGAAATTTATGTCTATGGTGCAAATCAATCATATGTGGAGTTTATTCAGAATAAATCTCCTGTTTCATCTTTCTTCTGCGCAGAAAATGACATGTTATGTGAAGAAATTTATATTCTTGCATTAAAATATTATTTTCCTTGCAGGAAATGCTTATCCTTTGTAGAAAATGCTGTTTCATGCACAAACATGAAAATTTTGCACAGAATAAGTCCAGACATGTGAATACTTCCACAAATTGTGTAGATTTCAAATACCTTTTCAAAGTGCGAAGGAAATTGTTGAAATTACTAAGAAGGAACTAAACAGGAATTTAGCAGAGTACTTGCTGTATACATAGATACTCAAACATTTTAACAATTGTATCCAGTAGGTTTCTATTAATAATGTCACTCCCAAAGCACCTTGAAAAGGTGTCCTTTAATGCCATATATCTCACTAAACAGTTGCAAAAATTAGATTATGATCAGCTGGGGCAAATTATTACTATTATTCAAAGTGATTATGAACTTCTACAGGCCATATCACCTGCAAAATAACCTAACAACGTTTCTACAAATGTCCTTGTCATTTATTCCTGCTACTCTGATAGCTGTGTTGCAATCAGGTTTTTTAATACGTCTCTTTATTTTATAATGTTCTTAACACTGGATTTATCGGCTCAGTGTAATTACAGCTACAAGTGCCACAATAAGTGTCAATAGAGTCGAAAGAGAAATCTCACAGATGGTTTGGCACTTGGACAGAAAACCATTTTCTCTTTTATTTTTCTTCCTTCCTTTTCCAGAATGAACAGTCACTTTACTATCCAGATTCTGTTTATAGCTACCATCCCCATCACTCACAGTGCTTACAAATGCAAAGTTCTACTTCACTGATATTTCATTCAGGCTTAGTAAGAAAAGAGGTTCAATGGGCCTTATTTTACATTGAGCCAAATGGCTGTTTGCAATATTCAATGGGAAATGCAGGGATATGTGTTATTTTTATGTGTGGGATTTTTTTTTTTGCTGCGGAATAACATACTATAATATCATTTATTTATAATTCTTTAAAATTATGTAGTTATTTTTTTCTTCTCAAAAACCATCTTAAAACCTGACATTCTTTAAAAACATCAGAATAGTTTTAGAAGTAGTCTTAAAAATCTAAGTCTGTGCAAAATAATAGGGGTTGGAATTCACAGTCACAGATATTGGTATTTAACTTACAGTTATAAATCTGTGAGTGATTCCTATTCAAAGCCTCTTCATATTCAAAATCATAGCACTTTTGGCATGATTATAAAGGTCTTTCCAGCTGCTAGAAACTATTGGAAATAATAGAGGTCTGTTCTCCGATTAATCAGGATGCATCATAATGATCTTTCCACCTGCTTCCTGTCAGCAATCTCTAATGTTAAGATAAATTGCTAAGAGATCTTGCTTCTGATTGTCATACTGGAGATCACTAGAGAACAGGACTATAGAATGTACAGTCAGCTCTCAACACTTACAAGTCTCTATTTTATAGATTTGATTATTCACAAAATTTATTAATATGTTATCTCTAGAAATCTCTAGGCCTTCCAGCATGTCTGTATGGTTAATTTCTGGCAGTCTAGCTGGAAGGCCTAAGAATTCCTAGATAAAACACTACTCTAGGCATTTCTAAGTTTTCCAATATGGCTTTGTGGATGCTGATCACAGAGTCATGCTGGAGAACCTAGGGATTTCTAGAAAAGTGTTCTTTCAGCTTAAAAATAGATTTGAATAAAATGTTAATTCTAGGAATCTCTAGGTCCTCTATTGTGACTCTGTGGACAACTTCTGTTGGAGATTGGCCATAGAATTGTGCTGCAGAACCTAAATATGCCTAGATAGAGGTTCTTTCAGGTAAACAATAGAAATTTTGAAAATCATGTTTTTTCCACTTTTATGAGATTCTCTACTCCTAACCATCAGACTGGAAAAAATCAACTTATATCCCCATACCAAAAAAGGGAAATGCAAAAGACTGCTCAAACTTCCGTACAGTGGCCCTTATTTCTCATGCCAGTAAGGTAATGCTCAAGATCCTGCAAGGAAGACTCCAGCAATACATGGAGCAAGAGTTGCCAGATGTTCAAGCTGGGTTTAGAAAAAGCAGAGGAACGAGAGACCAGATTGCCAATATCCGCTGGATAATGGAGAAAGGCAGGGACTTACAGAAAAAAACATCTATTTCTGCTTCATTGACTATTCTAAAGCCTTTGACTGTGTGGATCATAATAAATTGTGGCAAGTTCTTGGTGGGATGGGCATACCAAGCCACCTTGTCTCTCTCCTGAGGAATCTGTACAAGGACCAAGAAGCAACAGTCAGAACTGACCATGGAACAACAGAATGGTTCAAGATTGGGAAAGGCATACGGCAAGGCTGCATACTTTCACCCAACCTTTTTACCTTGTATGCAGAACACATCATGTGATGTGCGGGGCTTGATGAATGCAAAGCTGGGGTGAAAATTGCTGGAAGAAACATTAACAACCTCAGATATGCAGATGACACCACTCTGATGGCCGAAAGCGAGGAGGAGCTGAGGAGCCTTCTAATCAAGGTGAAAGAAGAAAGTGCAAAAGCTGGGTTGCAGCTAAACATAAAAAAAACCCAAGATTATGGCAACGAGAGTGATTGACAACTGGGAAATAGAGGGAGAAAATGTGGAGGCCGTGACAGACTTTGTATTTCTGGGTGCAAAGATTACTGCAGATGCAAACTGTGACCAGGAAATCAGAAGACACTTACTTCTTGGGAGGAGAACAATATCCAATCTCGATAAAATAGTAAAGAGTAGAGACATCACACTGGCCACAAAGATCCGCATAGTCAAAGCCATAGTATTCCCTGTAGTAACCTACGGATGTGAGAGCTGGACCTTAGGGAAGGCTGAGCGAAGGAAGATCGATGCTTTTGAAATGTGGTGTTGGAGGAAAGTTCTGAGAGTGCATTGGACTGCGAGAAGATCCAACCAGTTCATCCTCAAGGAAATAAAGCCCGACTGCTCATTGGAGGGAAGGATACTAGAGACAAAGTTGAAGTACTTTGGCCACATCATGAGGAGACAGCAAAGCCTAGAGAAGACAATTATGCTGGGGAAAGTGGAAGGTAAAAGGAAGAGGGTCCGACCAAGGGCAAGATGGATGACATCCTTGAAGTGACTGGACTGACCTTGAAGGAGCTGGCGGTGGTGACGGCCGACAGGGAGCTCTGGCGTGGGCTGGTCCATGAGGTCACAAAGAGTCGAAGACGACTGAACGAATGAACAACAACACTCCTAACCATGGTAAATGTAGAATGTTGACAGTACTTAACTCACCCCTAATTTACACTGCCTGAAACTCAAGAGGGATGGTTTCTTTTTTTGTGTCAGAAGTGACTTGAGAAACTGCAAGTAGCTTCTGGTGTGAGAGAATTTCCTATCTGCAAGGACTGCTCAGAGGAGCCTAGCTGTTTCATGTTTTACCATCCTTGTGGGAGGCTTCTCTCATGTTCCTGCAGAGGGAGCTCGAGCTGACAGAGGGAGCTCAACCTGCTCTCCCTAGATTCGAACTGCTGACCTACCAGTCATCAGACCTTCCAACACAAGGGTTTAACCCATTGTGCCACTGGGATGGTGCCAGTCTGTTTCTCTTGAGAGTGAGTTCCATAATCAAGACACTCCTGGGGAAAAAAAGTCTTACCTCTTGTACTGACCATGCTAGGCTCTTAGGATGATAGGACATAGAACAAAGCCTCAGTAGGAATATTTGATATCTATAGCAGAGTGCAACAACGTCAGTGCAAAATGAACTTGTAGCAGAAAACAGGAGAAAATATTCAAGGGTGCTCTTGTAAGATTAAAAGATAGAAAATTGTACATTTATTTCAGAAAAAACAGTACATCTTGGGATGGGAAATGAGATAATAGAAAATTACCTACACTTCAATACAGGAGCCCACAAGGCTGTCTCTCATGATTATATGTTGGCTAGTATCCCTTCTGAATCAGGAGTCTCATGACATTCCCTTCTCAGCCTAAAGGGAGAGAAAGGGCTAAATTTTAAGAGAAGAGGGGAGTACTTTTGCAGGAAGGAAGCAAGCAAGCAAGCAAGCAAGCAAGCAACACGCTTTTGTACATAGATCAAAGAAAGAAACAGAGAGGTGAATGAAAAAGGCAGGCATGCTCTGTAGAGTTGCCTCTCTCACTAATCATATTACAAGTGTTGGTTTCCCTTTGCTTCAAACACCTTGAAGATCACAAATATGAACCTGTATTTTAGACAAAGCTTTCACTTTGGCAGTATGTATGCCTCAAACTCAGCTTATTATGCAGTGAATTGACTTTCTCCTGCAAGAATAACAGGGGAAGGGGATCACATCCCAAAAACTGTGCTATAAGGGTCGATTTCCTCCTCCAATTTTTCATAGTCAGTAGTGTCAATAATAAAAGTTTCTTAGGGTGCAGAACTATTACAAAATGGCTATCTTTAATGCTGGTTTCTTTCTTTTAGGAGTATGGCATGATCTTGTTATCAAACACCACCACCACCCTCTCAAGTAAAAAAGAATGTGTAGTTTGGGGATCTATAGTTTGGTAAGGAATCAGGCTGAAATGGTATAAAAGGGTTAAGTCTTGGTCACTCTGTGATGGGACTAGCAGCAACATGGACTCCCATTCTCTCTGGCTATATGTGTGTGCATTGTATCAAGGTTATATATATACCTTGATGGACATGTAGGTATACCGAAATGGACATGTAGCAAATATGCTGGAATCTTTGTTACAAGGGACAAAGGATTTCCATCTGCTTGACCTGATCCATGCTGAGAACCAGCTCCAGGCAATGACTCAGGGACAAAGGAATTCCATCACCCTTGTTCAATTAAGCCTGGAAAAATCTCATCATCAGCCAGGGAAAAACCAAAACAACTGCTGTATTTTATATATTACCCTCATTTCTCAAATCTAGAATGTATAAATGATATATTTAGCATTCCTTGCACTCAAATGTAAACTATATTTTCCTTTCTGTCTAAACTGCTTGGGTATTCAATAGCGCTCCTTAGCCTTAGGCAAAGACAGATACCTCAATAAACTAGCTAAAGACTGTCTTTTGTTTACCTGGGAAAACCAGCTTGTCAGGAACAAAGTCCTGGAATGTACTTATTTTGTTTTTTTATTCGAAGCCTACATTTGTTTCATATAGAACTGAATTAAACCACACTTTCCAAGCTGAGCCCCTAAAGCCTTCACTTTGGACCAATCCTAGTATGGATCCTGGTTGGTTTCTTTCCCTGTCCAACCAGAAGCAGAAGGAGGGCAATTCAAACTGTAACAATGGAACAGACTCCTTGCAGGAGCACATGTTTTTGGTTTGTTTTTGGCTTTGTATTTTTATATTATATGCTAAATGTTTTAATGGTATTTATGACTGTTTGAATTATATTTTAATTGTTGTGGCATCAAAATGTTGCTGACTGTGAACCACCTTGAGTTGCCTCTGGGCAGAGAAAGGTCATATACAAATATGGTAAATAAATAAATAAATAAATCTCTTGCCAGGTAGAATTATCAAAAGTATTGTGGTCTAGATTCTATATCATCCTGTGTTATGCATATGGCTGCTTAGCCCCAAGACTTGGTCTAGAATCTTTTTTATTTACAGCATGCCTCACTGTTACATTGTAATAACTCCATAAAGTTTGCTAAATCCTTTCATTTCCTGAATCCATTGTTTGCTTCATTTGACACACACATAAAAAGGCTTATGGATGAGTATCATGGCCTATCTGGGTGAAAAATTAAAGGATCTAATATGAGTCTCAGAAGAGAAGAGAACAGAGTCTGACCCAGGAGGAAGATGGATTTTATGGTTGTACAGAGACAAAGTGTGGAATTTGGCACAGCAATAGTGCTTTAGGTAAGAGTAAGGAAACTATAGAAACAACTAGATCAGATGAGAGAATGAAGATAAACACTAAAAAGATGCTACCCTTTGAGAGGACAGAAGAAGCATGACTGAAGAATAAGCCAACAACAGAGAAGAGCTAAAAACGAATAAAAGACAAATGTTCCTTCTATGGTTTGGCAAACGGTTTTGTTCAGATGTAATTGACTATATTGTAGTAAATGAATGCCTAACCCTCGCTGTACATTGTCAATACCTTTTTCTCATATCTGAATACAAGAGGGGGCTTTTCTCAAAGGCAAGAACCCTTAAAAATGAGGAAACCTGACTGGAAAACACTGTGCATGAATAGATAGATTGCTTTTGATGTGAGGAAATGGATGGCAGATTTTTCTTGTAAAGAAGTTGTGGGGCTACCACCACCCTTCTTCTCTATCAAAGAAAGTGTAACATGTGATGCTTACACTTGGCTATGAAGAAATCTGATCATTATAATACTGAGCATCCTAGTAAGTTCAGTTACAGTAGGATATTTGTTGTCTCTGTGTGGACTGAAAACAGCTTGTCATCCTGCTTAATCATTCTTCAACTCATAGAGATTAAGTAAACATATAAGAAAGCAGAACATGCTAGTATTGCATACTTAATTTCTTTCTTTCTACATGTCGATAGTTATCTCAAGAGGAGTCTCCTCTATAGAGACTGTCAATCATACAACTGGGAATCTGTATTACAAGGAGAGATTACATAAAGAGGGAACTCTGTCTATTCCACAATGTCACCCTACACAGCTAAAGGAAGATAGAATCGATGAAGACAGTTTTGGAACTAGAATGCAGCTCATTGTGTGTTTACATACTTTATTTATTAATGTATAAGTCTAGAAATTTTAGTCAGAAAGAACCGTATCTTAACTCTTAGCAAGAAGGAACCACCCACTTCTCTGGGTAGATTTGGTTAAAAGTAAGAGCTTAGTGCATCCTGAGAGAACCTAAAGATGCACCGACCCCTCATTCTCTCCATCATGGCACCACTTCTGGTCTTTTTGAATGCCTGGGGGGGGGCAGATGGTGGTGGGAGCCAGGCTGACCACCCTCCTTCCCCCAAAGTTGGCACTTTTGGTTGTTTGTAGATTATTCCTTTACTTACCCACTGACCATTTATAAATCCATAATTTTGCCCCCAAAACTTGCCCTCAAATTTCATATGAGGTTGAATTATACATGAGTATATGGTAATTCATTAAGATGATGCCTCAATTATGCTTGTAAGAAAATAGTTTCAGATAGCATTCACTCTGCATATAAAGGATTATAGATTGTGCTTCAGGAAGTTCTCCAGAATGCCTCTACTTTTCTCTGTCTCTATCTTTCTCCCTCCTCTCCCCCAATTTTTGAAATGAGATATGGGGATTGTGCATGCTAAACACTTGTACTGTGAGTACTCATGTATGTCAATCTCATATGTAAGTCGAGGGTGGGATTTGGGACCAAAATTCTGGATTTTCATACGGCGTATGAATGAGTGTCATTCTGTAGAGAGGGAAAAGTACCAGTGTTGCCATAGGGTGCCAGCAGCCCCTGGCTGTCACCACCATTTTCCTGCCCAAGCATTCCAAACGTTATTTTGCCTCTGTACACAGGGAAGAGAATGTGTACATACTCACTCACCCAAACATGCACAAACCTTGAACTGACTTGTAAATATGTCAACACAGGTGTTTTGGGAAAAAATTAACTAAAATTTCTAGACATATACATGAGTATATACATTACTTAACACATGTGTCTGTATACCACAAGAAATCCTTTGAGGAATGGGACATACAAATGTCTGAAATAAAAGAATATAATTTTCACAGGTATACTCACATTACATAAAATACTTAAATCTTTTCACATACATTTTCCCCAGAACTTTTGTCTGCTTATTCAAAGTTTTAACAGCAGGAACACTGTAGACATAACCCATTGTTGGCATAGCAAAATAAACATTTGTATTAAATAGATTTAAATAGCTATGAAGTTATAGTATTACAATATGGCCATAAGGACTCTTACCGGCATATAAAGATGACTAGGGATCGGAATGATACTTCCTCACATAATCATATTGTGGGAAATGGGAACTGTGTGATGGAATTTGCTATAATGCTTTAGACCTGAATGACTTTAATAAAAAAGTGTGTAGGATGAAAATTTCATCACTTATAGAAGAGGTACTCCAACCTGTCCAATGTTCTATGAAGTAATTCATCTTCCCCTTTTAAAAATATGCTGTACACCAAGAAAAGTGTTTAGAAGTCTCTACTAAGAGGAAAACAACAATGCCTTGCTAGTAGTGACCTGAAAATAAATATTATGGGAGAGATATTGAAAAAGATCTGTGCTGTAGCTTCCAGAAGGAAGGGGAGAAAGGTGTTGCCTTCCCAAATAAGAATTTGGCAAGTATGCCTCCCCTCAGCCCCGCTAAAGTTTACTTTGGTCTTCAAATGGTAACTTAAAATTTCACTGGAGCTTTTAGAAATCCAGTCTTATTCTTAGAGTAAATTCACAGATTCTAAAACTGCATGTCCAATCTCTGCAACTATATTGAGTTCGTTTTGTCAAACTCTATTCATTATAGTGAAAAAGACCCTAAAGCAGTTTGATCTTCAGGTTACCTTTTGACTTTTAAAAAAAGCAAAAACCTTAACCAAAATGCAAAGCTATTGAATGTATATTTGGAAGACAACAAAAGCCTTGCATGTTTCTTTCCACTGCATTATAGCAATTTCCCCCTTGGAAGTTAATAAAAGCACCATCTATTTGTACCTGCCATTTGCCTTAGGAGACGGTGGAAGATAATGAAAATATTTTACTATCTATTTTCAAATTATAAGCTGTTGTTTCCAAAGAATGTGAAAACCCATGTATATTATCACATTATTGTTCTCTAGGGAATGCAGTCACTATAGTGATTCTAATTACATGGCTTCATTAACTTTCTGCATTCTACCTGTTATGGGGGTTTCACATTAAGAACATTTGCATATGGAGGAAATGAATGCTGTTTGCAAGGAGCTAATGTCATTAAACATTTAAGTAGATCCTTGCAGATAAACAAGCACTTTTTGCTTGAATCTCCTCTTTAGAATATCTTTATAAAGAAGATCTGGTGGGTTTTTAAAACAAAATGGTCAGAATCCTTTAAGGGGAAATATATTGAAAAATAATGTTTTGAACATTCTATAAAAGGTGTTGATCAAAATGTTTTTAAAATGAAAGCAACCCAGTGACAGTATGCATTACAATACACAAGTAGGTAAATATTTCCCAGTCTATGTAACAAGAAACTGGTTTGTTATACACATATCATTTAATATGAGCCATAATAACAAATGTAATGCGATTTGGTCTTTTGAGGAAACTAGTTTTATTATTAATGAATCCTAGAAACAGTGGCATTTCTTAGGAACCACAACATCTAGGCCTGGCCTCACCTGTGTGATGTCCTGGTGACATTTTTTGTGACTTTTGAGAATTTTTGGAAGCCTGTTCAGTTTTTTTGAAAAAGAAATTATCTTCAAAGTTTGATTCCATAAATGTTGTGATGTCTGCCAATTTGAACAATATCAAAAGCAATTAGATAAAACCATGGACATTAGAGCCAACAGTCAAGATCAGCATTTCTCTGGGGGGGGGGGGGTAGTGAGGGGCGGCAGAGGGGTCACCAAAGACCATCAGAAAATAAAGTATTTTCTGTTGGTTACGGGGGATTTGTGTGGGAAGTCTGGCCCAATTGTATCGTAGCTGGTTCAGAATGCTCTTTGATTGTAGATGTCAATGAACTATAAATTCCAGCAACTACAACTCTCAAATGTCAAGGTCTATTTTCCCCACATTCCACCAGTGTTCACATTTGAGCATATTGAGTATTCATGCCAACATTGTTTAAGCCTCTGGATGTACATGAACTACAACTCCAAAACTCAAATTTGGTCCAATGAATGCAAATACATCCTGCATATCAGATATTTGCATTATGATTCATAACAGTAGCAAATTTATAGTTATGAAGTAGCAACGGAAATAATTTTATGGTTAGGAGTCATCACCCATGTGGAACTGTATTAAGGGGTCGCAGCATTAAAAAGGTTGACCACTGGTCAAGATGGTCAACAGTCACTCTAAGAATCAGGTTGAATGTGCTTCTGAATAAGAATTATTGGAAAGCATACTGTAGCACAAGTATCCTTGTATCATCTTGGCAAAGGTGACCAACATTCTCTTTCAGTGTCATCTGGGTTGGAGCTATTTGTCAAGGGCTTGGGAAATGACAGCTTCATCCTATACAAGGCTGTCCAACGGGGAAAGGGGGTTAGGGGCACAAAGTGTTATGTGTATCAACATATCATTTAAGGTAAGAAAGTAAAGAAAAGCATTGATCAACAAAAGTGATTGATCCACTGTTGGAAATAAGGTTTTCATATTTTGAAAAGCAAAAAAAAAGAAAAAAGGAAACTATATTTGTCAGCTGCCTGCTTCGAATTACAACTGTCTATGAATGATTGCCACTTTAAACACAATATAAGTAGTGCTAATTGACACTATAATCATTAACCTTTTTTTTATTTGAATAACATTTTTGCCTTCCTTCTCTCTTTTCCACACCTCTCTTGACAGCCATCTGTCAAGCAGCCCTGTTTCATTGACCTTGTGCGGCTGGTAGCTCCCTCAGTTGCCTTACTCCTAGCTTAGTCCTCATCCCAGGTCTCTTTTCTTCCCCACCTCAAGTTGCTGTCAGGGTGTCTCTGACCACTACACTGGGTTCAGCTCCATTTTTTCTTTTAGGAGGTAGTGTTGGCAGGTGAGAGCCAAAGCAGCAATGGACATTCTAGGAATCCAACTGGATAGAAATTTTAGCTCTGAAAAAGAGAGGATATCTGGGAAAAGGAGCACATATGAGAACCCTATCAATGACAATCAAGTAGACAAGAGTAATATGACCTACTATACAGGGTAGAGTCAAAAGATTACCTTTGGTGGGAGAACAGAAATGGCAATGCTTCAGGCTTGGGGATTCTACAAAAGGCTGATTTTACTTTTCATATTGTACCAGAAATCTAGAATTTCTGGTAGATCTGATAGGCTTTGCATCATATGTACCAGAATCAGTAGACATGGATCTGGGAAATCCATATTAGGTTTAATTCTCTTGTGTATATTCTCACTGACCAGATTTGGTGTTTTGAATATGTCTTTCCAGCTCTCGCTGATACCTTCAGATTTCCTGCTGATTTTCTTCACCTCATATAATGAACATCTATTCCTTAATTACTAAGGGACTACATCACAATTGTATGGCTACTTCATGTCCCCGAAGACTGGACACCTAGTGTCTTCTTATTGGTAGGAAATGTGTGGGTTTTTACACCACTGAAACATAATAAAGTGCCGATGTGTTAAACAAATAAGATATCATGTCAGTTTGTAATGTTGCCCCTACATAGCATACTCCACTGTAGATGTAGACCAACATTTGACCACATGCAGAATCTGAATTAAAATGTTCAGTTTAAAAGGACACCCTTAGGTCCTGAACAGCGCTTTCTGCTTATATGCACATTAATTATAGGATAAAAATGAACCTGAAAAGTGGTAAAATAAAAGGGGAAAGCAACAACTATGAGTTTGACCACATTATGTGCAGTTGCTAATAGGAAATCAGAAAGCTATTTAACAAGTGACTGCCCCCTATCCCCCAATCCACCCCGCGTTTCATTAGAGCTCCTTGTCACCATCCAATCTTGATTTCTGAAATTAAAGCTAACAACCAGATTGAAAGAATCAGGAGAATGACAGCATGGGGCCCCATCTCCAAGCCACAACTAACAGCGTGAGGCAGAGTGAACCTCAAGCTATTGCAGCTCTTAGAGAAAGAAATGGGGGTGGGAGGAATGGGAGGGAAGCATTTGCAGAGAAACTCAATTATAGCAAACCTCGGCTATTGTAAAGTACTTCTGAATGTTGACACAAAAGAGCTCTCCCCGCCCCACCCGTGCCTAATGTTTTAATTAAATACCTAGCAGCCAACTATTCTCAGTCAGTGTCAAAGATGGGGCTTCGGTGTGGATAAATGTTTACAGCCAAAGCTCTGCTGAGGGTTTCAGCAAACAAGTCTCAGAGAACTGTGAAGGCTTTCAGCTGAGGCACTTCAGATCAAGAAAGCAGGAGTGATTAGAAACTAGCGGTACAATAACGGGACGGTTTAATCCACCCCAAATGTCAGTCTCTGGTTTACAAGTTGGCAATCCCATCTTCATCTCAAGACAAAAGGGCATTGGTTAGTCATCTGTTTAATTCTCTCGCTGCAGCATGTCATTTGGATGTTGAAGGAAAATCCCTTGATTCAGGCTGCCATTTCTGACAGTCTCCCTGTAGACGACATTAATAAGCCTTTTAGAGAACTGAATGCAGAATAAGCAGCAGGCAGCTCGCCCTCAAAATGGAGACAGAAAAAGACGGCCAGGAATGCCTTCCTTTTGTATGTTAAGGAGGGCTGGGTCATTGGGCGATGGGTACTTTTAATTTCTGTCTATGTGTGTATATATATTAAGGTGGCCCATTTAACAGCAATGCAAACACTCTGAGCTGACACTTCTCCTTGAATGCTCAATAGTACAAAACTTATTTTAAGCATCTGATTACCTTTGTGGCTCTAAACCCCAATACTCTGCCATGAATGAATGAGGGAGAAAAAGAAGAAGAAAGAATCAGTGCAGTTGAGTTACCTTTATAAAACACATGAACAATGGGGGGAGACATATAGGAAATCTGCCTGGTGTTCAATACTACCTGGGGAATATCCCTCAGAAAACAAATGCACTATTCTTTACACACAGGCTGACATCTCATTGTAATATCACAAGAGACACAGTTCGGCTTTGTAACTCTGTTGCCAGGAGGCAGGTAAGTGCTGCGATACAGACAGTCCTGCTAAGATGGTGCATGATTTTAATGTCTTTTGAAAGCCTATTATTTGCTAGACAAGGGGGTCTTGCAGCTGCTATTTCCTGCTTCGACTCTATTAATAATGCCTTGATAGTATATTGCCAGACTTGTTCTTTTTTTGTTTAACCCATTGCATCCTAGTAGATGAACATGATTGCGACTTGCTGTCACTGACAGTCATCCAAAGGGGGATGTGCCATTGCAGTATAGAGAAAGAGCCCTGGCTTTTGTTTTAAGAGCAAAAGTCATTCTGACTCAGGTTTGCATTGTCCGTAGGGGGAGCTGCGGAGTGCCTTTGGAAACAGAGTGAAAATGCAAAGGGTTAAGAAAGGGGAAGGAAAGAATGTAATCCCGCATGATGGGAAAAGATATAGGTAAGGCTTGGGGAGGATTTCGTCAAGCAGAAAATTGACAAAATCTGCTATTAATTATTGTGCTGATGCTATCAAAGGCATTACCATATTCAAAGAGAGAGAAGTAAGCGCCAGTTCATGAAACGCTGAGTAACTTTAGAACTAAATCTCTTTATTTTCAGGAGAGATTTATAAAATATAACGAAGCAAGGGAGGCAAAGAATTATGTGCAGCAGGGAGAATCAGTCAGATTTAATTTTCAGATCACATTTTGATCCTCTGGGCTGTGGTCTACCACATCTGGTATTGTGTACGTGTGTCACAGAAGAAAACTGGGACTGTATATTTAGGAATAGAACTAGGCAGTGCTTATATAGTACATCTGATATTCCTAAAGAGGAATATGGATTTTAAACATAATTTAAATCATAAACCTCTGAGCTTGTAATACGTAGATCGTATGCTCACGAAAGACAATTATATGGAAATTAATGTGGATTCCTAACAATTTTTAATCATTTCAAATGTGTGTGACTTGCTGTATATTCTTCAGTTATACTTCATTTTTGCTACTTTCTAAAAGTAATGAAATATAGTCAGAAAAAAATGAACTTTCATGATAGAGCAGTGTGGCTGTGTGCAATGCTCACCAGTAAATCTGTGTATATGTATTGCTCTAAATTATGAGAGAAACCAGTTCAGCTTTAGTTAAAACAGCAGAAGTACCATATATACTTAGGTATAAGTTGACCTTTTGTATAATTCAAGGGCAGGTTTTGGGACCATAATTATATATTTTTATTTGACCCATGGATAAGGCAAGGGACATTCTGTGGAAAGGGGAAATTGTCAGTGCTATCCACAGGGGCCAGTGACGTCTGGCCAACACCATTTTCCCATCCAGGTATTCAAAAAGGCCAAAACTGTTGTGGAAAGAGGAGAGGGAGTTAATCCTTCTTTTAGGTTCCCCCAAGATGAATTAAGCTTTTGTCTTTCTCCACTTTATTCAGAGAAAGGGGTGATTATTCTTTTTAATAAGAGTGGTACAGTATTTACATTAACTCATGGATAAGTCAACCCAGGATTTTTGGTTAACTCTTTTGACTAAAATGTCTAAACTATATGAATATATAATGTAGGTTACCCAAAATGAATCCATTAGAAAAATGCTTGGGAATGAATGTTATGGTAACAAAGTTGGCATGGGCAACCTTGAATAGGATGAACTACATTAGTGAATCTACCACCTTGAACACAAAAACACTAAGTCTGAGTACACAACTTAGTTTGCACTATGTCATCATGCACATATCATAATACCTTCCCTCCCTGCTCCCATTTCTGCATACATAAAAGGGAGGTCTGTGTTTCTATAGTCATGAAGCTGTATAGTTAGGACTGAGTAAAACTGCTTGTGTACCTCGTTCCAGGTGTGGGCCCAGTTCCAGGTGTGGGCCCAGTGTGGATTGGGCCTGGGGACCATGTCACATGATCTCTTGGCCAAATTCACACAGCTATCTCAGATTTTTTAGCTCCATGAAGGCACCAACTCCTTTTCCAAAACCCCCAAAATAAGCCCTTAAAATTAAAAAAACTTACTTGGCCTCCATTAAAGTATTTTTGGAGTCCTCCTGGTGCATAGAAATGGTGCTCCAGGAGATGGGCGAGGAGTGGTGGTGGTGAGGTGGAGGAAAATCATTCTTCTCTCCCCCCGCCTCTCCTGGTGTGTCATTTCTAAATGCCAGGAGGACTCAAAAGTACTTTAATGGTGGCCAGGTAAGTTCTTTTAATTTTTAAGGGCTTATATTGGGGGGGCTTTTGGGTATCTGGGCACTCTCCCAGAAGGCACTGGGAGGGCATCTAGACACCATTCCAGGAAAGCATGGGTTTTGTGGGGATTTGTGGAGATTTAAATGCACACCTAAGCATATTTCTTAAAACCTAAGTGGATTTCTTAAACATTTAAGTGAAGTCTGGAAGCGTCCAGAGTTTGCCTCTCCAATATCTGAGTGATTTCTTTTTACCAAGCCTTTTAACTAACACTCATTTTTATACTGTGCATGTTTGAGAGAAAGGGAGACATAGAACTTAGATGAGAATTTTCACTGGTAGATTTACTCTGCTAGAAATGAAACTCACTTCTTTGTAACCTCCTACAGAACTTATCCAAGTCTGTAGCACTGGAATATTATGTTTGCCGTGCCATGGTATGTTAATCTCATCATCAGATTAAGCCACAAAAGCACTCTCTTTTCCTGTAACTCATCTTTTTTGCTTTATGTACCAGAATTAAATGAGACAAAATCTTCTCTGAAATGAAACACAAAACATTTTCTGACTCTTTGTTGGAGCCAATATTGAATATTGTTTTTAGAATTACTGTTCCCTGAACTGCTGTTATCTATGATATATATAAAAGTCTTACACAAAACCTGCAGAAGGTGAGGCGTTTGCTTTCAGAATTAATATTTAACAATGCAGCTCCATGCATTTCAACTCAGAAGTAAAGTTATTTGAATCCAATGGTCTAAGTATTATCAAAATAACTGCATTAGGGTACAAACTTCTAATAATAATGCATTTATTCTCATGATACATAGGCCACAAAATTTGGGGCCAGTCCAAAGCATTGTTTCTTTATACCAGTCCTGGATTCTGCCATGGTGTTTTAACCATCCCACTCCCAAACTGCATTAATGGCAGGAACAGAATCCTCGCTATCTAGTCAAGTTGAACCTGGGTTAGCCTGCTGGACAGAGACCTTTACAAATGCAATTTTTTTGTTTCTCCAGCAGCAACCACAGAGTTCCAGAATGCTTCTGGCTATTACTGGTATTAACAAAGCCTCCCCCTCATAACTTGAAGAGAAAAGGAAGGAGAGGTGGAAAAAGAGGGGAACAATCCCTCTCCCTCTCCTAGTTATGCTGATATGGCTAAGACTGAACAACAGCCAGGAGCTCTCTGAAGCTCTGTGGCTACCACTGCAATGACAAAAAATGACACAGATAAGTGCCATCCTTTCCCCCCATACACAGAACATGGAGAACACACGAGAACAGTGCTGGCTCATGTGAACAGCAGGGCCCATTCAAAATCAGAGCCAGCCCAACTGTTCACAGTGGGTAGTGATCATTGTTCCCTGTCACTTGGGGAGCAGTGTGCATTGGGCATGGTTTCCCCTTCCTGGTCTCAAGGTCCTTTGTGGGGACTCCCAATTGCCTGTGTTGTTTTCCTCCATGGATTGGAGCCCCATGGTAAAACCAGCTAAAATTGTGACAAAATTAGTTTTGGAAAATATATGCAGTTGTGAGTGCAGAATGAAATTCAGTTAGTTAATATTCCAGAAGACATAATCAGAATTCAAAATTACCTTAGCAAACTTGGGAACTGGACCAAAATTAACAAAAAATTGCAAGAGGGAGAATTGCAAAGTACTACATATAAGCAGAAAACTGAAATGAAGAAAAATGAAATGCACAAATATTGGATGGATGACAGCTGGCTTGACAATAGTACATATGGAAGAAATCTAGGAGTCTTAGGCAACATACTGCTGAACATAATGTAATGTAAAAAAAGCCATGTGATTTTAGGTTTACTCAATGGGAGTATATTGTCTACATCAAGGGAAGTTATAATAACACTTTATTCTGAGGGCCCATCCAGACAGGGCACAAAACACTCATCCTCTCATGTTTTCCCATTGGGCAACCAGATGACATCCCACACAAACACAAGTACATTTGGCACAAATCAGGAAAATCCTGCTTTGTGCCAAGGTAATTTGATAATGGGTTAGATCCACACCTTTTTGAAAGGTGCGGATTGAACCCACTAGGGCCGTTGTCTGGACCACCCCTTCAGAAGTCCTGGGCTTCTGAGGGGGCAGTCCAGACAGCCTTCTCGTGTTTTGTCAGGCTGATTCAGGACACCAATCTCCTCCCCAATCCCTTCCCAAAGCCTTTAAAATAAAATAAGTTACCAGGCCAGCATTTCCCTGCTGCTGGCCATCTCCTGGCACGTAGTAATGATGTGCCAGGAGAAGGGAGAGAGTCAGGGGTGATTTTCCTCATGCCCCCTTCTCCTGGCACATCATTCCTACATGACAGGAGAGGTCCAGTAGTAGTTTCATGGCAGCTGGGTAAGTTATTTTACTTTTCCCCACATTTTTAAAGGGTTTTGGGAGGGGGTGGGGCTGTCTCCCTGTCCTCTTGTAAGGTTCTGGGAAGGCAGCTGGACATGTGCCCCAGAAAGCACACGCTTTCTAGGGTGTGTATGGGCTTCAACCCGTTCAGAAGCGCATTTTTAATACACCATTGCTCCTGGGATAAAGGACTGTCTTAATCACCATAGATGAGGAAACTGTGATTAGATGAGGACGCTGTGAATATGTGCCACCGTGGTGACATTGGAAGAGGCCTCTGCAAGGCTTTTCCTGACAAAATTCACCTAGTGTCAAACTTGTATTCTTTACAGAACCAGATGAGTATCTTTTCTTTTACATTTTCCCAGGCTTTTCAATTGGTTGGTACCCTTTTTTGCTGGTTATTCCATTTTCTGCATTTCATTTATTTATTTTTAACAATTATTTTATTGTGGGTATCTTTGAGAATTTTTGGTTGGAAGGGAAGGACACAAAATGTTCCAAATAAATGGAATTGAATCAATATCGAATGTATGGGGAAGGACATCACGTTGCATGTTCAGACAATATTGTTCAGTGTATTGTTAATATGAGTCAAAGTGAACATGGGATGCTTAATTTCCAACATGTGAATGATTCATGAGTAAGATATTGGAACCTGTGAAATGATCCACACAAAAAACAGTTAAGCCTTGGAATCTAAAGTTATAAGAAGAATTTCTGAAGGGATCACACAGTTGTATATACTTTACTGATGTCTTTTCAATTCTCTCTCACTCCTCCCTCAACAAATACACACTGTTATGAAGAAACCTTTATCAGTGAGTGGGCTGAAGGAAAATGGCTCATTAAAAATCCAAAAGAAAACACAGCTACATACTGTTAGACTAATGAAGCTAATGTACTGAAAAATATTCACAAAGATATAAGCATTCATGCAGATGTTGGAGAATTCCAGGGGTCTTCTCCTGCTGACCCAACATAGGAAGACACTGGGAGAGGCAGGGCCAGCCTGAGGAGCAACCCGTCTATTATCTATAAACCCCATAATACCTTCAGAATATCAGAATAGCATTATGGAAAATGTCGTCTTCCAGACGTTGTTGGATTACAGATACTGTGATCCCTCCCTATTGGCTATGCTGGCCATAGGAGTTAGAAACCACAAACACTTAGTGACCTTTCCTACACCATTGTTAGATGGAATGAACACAAACAATATTGGAAGAATTAGCAGGCCATCTTAATGACCTAGGCAGAGAAATAGAGTGACCACCGCAGAGAAACTTCCCCCAGTAAAAGCAACTCATTTGCAATCTGCCTCTTAACTTGCCTGGTTTCTAATTAAAACATTATAGAGTGTAATATTTTATCATTAGAGCCACTTTCCATTACCACATCTAAATGTTTTGGAGTGTTGGTCTCTTGCTATTACAGGAATCATTCTCTCATTTCATGTATTTATTTATGGAATGTATACCCTGCCTCTCTCATGGGAATGAGGGAGAGGGCCTTCTCCACTGTGGCCCCCCACTTCTGGAACTCGCTACCTAGGGAAATCAGGCAAGCCCCTACCCTAGCTGCTTTTAAGAAAGATTTAAAAACTTGGCTCTTCCGATGTGCCTTTGGAGAGTGACCACTCGACCCATCTGGTTGTTTTCATCTACAGCTGCCCTCAGAATAAAGCACCTTCCCTGTCCCCTATAAAGGCCAAATCCCATTGCTCCTCCCTGTCGGGCTCCTTTCTTATATATGCACTTTTATCTCACCCAGGGTTTTAATGTTTTAACTTTTAAACTTTTTACCTCATACATTTGGCCCGCCTTCTGTGTCTGATTTTATGTTATTTCATATAGTTGATTTCATGTGTTATTTCATATTTGTGTTATAATCTATTTTTTTGTTTTGTGTTTTAACTGTGTTGTATTATTTTGGGCTTGACCTCATGTTAGCAGCCCTGAGTCCCCTCTGGGGAGATGGTGGCAGGCTATAAATAAAGTTGTATTATTATTATTATTATTATTATTATTATTATTATTATTATGGGATGGGACTCAAAGAAGCTACTGAAAGTTTGAAACAAGATTACATTAAAACTTTTTTTACATGTTAAAAAAGAATTACATAATGGCATATTAATACAACCCACCACTGAAACAGTTAAAACACTTATAACAGACATTAAATAAAACAGAATACAGCACACCATTGTACATGTTGTTTACATAGGGATATTGAGTCCCACCCATGGAAGAAAAGCAAGATAAAAACAAACAAACAAACAAATAAACAATTGATGATGATGATGATGATAATAATAGTTTGTCCTAGTGACATTCCACACAGCCATATAATCCAGATATCAAGGGAGATAATCCACAATATCTGCTTTGAACTGGATCACCTAAGTCCACACTCAGGTGATCCACACAGCCATATAATCCAGTTCAATGTGGATTTTATATATCTGTGTGGAAGGGGTCCTACTTAGCCTTGTTCATTTGCTATTCACATGAATGTACAAGGTGAGACATAATAATATCACGAGGCCTGTTCTGACATCACGAAAATTTCTAGTCTAATGCCCATATACTGGATATGTATGTCATTGTCTTAACAAATGAAAGATCTATATGATCAGTGAGTGCCAGCATTCCAGGATATGTATTTCTCTCTAGAAAACTGTTCAAAAAGAACAATACATGCAGGATCTACCTGAAGCCTAGCCTCATTACTCAGCTGGTTCCTGAAAGCACAGCTGGTTTCATGCAATTCCATCACTTAAATTAGAACACTGGGTAGTGCGAGAAGAAAGTTCTTTGCTGCTGATCTGTCCCAGAAATGTTCCCTATTAAATACATATCATTTTCCCAAATAATTTTGTCTTCCATAAAGCTTTCCCAAATTCACACCCCAAGCACTGGCTTTAGAATTTGAAAATCTTGAGTTCTTTCCATTCATTGATGGAGAAAGTTATGGATTTTGATAGTTTTTTTTTTTTAAAAAAAAATCTACTTCTGGTTACATTTCAACAATAAGTTTTCATAAACCCCATAAAATATGTATTTATTCTTAGACAGATGCTTGATTTCTCCTGTTAGGTAAAAAAGTATGTAATTTGGGGAGGCACCAGCAGTTTTTGGCAGCGAAAACTAAACACCTTGTAAAACTACATTTCCTAGCAGGCCCGTAGCCAAGATTTTGATTCCGGGGGGGGGGGGGGGGAGTGAGTTTGATTCAGGGGGGGGGGCTGAGTCTGAGTGAAAGAGGGTCTACCCTAGCAAGCCTTTTGTATAGTTACCCCAATACCCCCATGCATATGAGATATATTGAGCATGGTGATCAGATCATGAGATGAATAAACATAACAGTTTAAATAATGTACCAGTAAAGCCTTTTCGCGAACCACCATGAGAATTTGGGGGGGGGGGTTAAGCCCCCCCCCCTGGCTACATGCCTGTCTCCTAGGATTCCATGCAAACAAAATTGATGTGGCCCAAAGAAATTATGACAAGGCATGGAAAATTAGGTGGCTTGTAAGACATGTTGGGCTGAAACTATATACAGTTGGCCCTTGGTATCTGCTGGAGTTTGTTTCCAGAATGAATATCAAAATTAATGGATGCTCAAATCCCATTGTATACAGTGATGTAATAAAATGGTTTCCATTATTTAAAAGGGCAAAATCAAGGTTCGCTTTTTGGATTTTTAAAAATATTTTCAAGCCATGACTGGTTAAATCCAGAATTTATTAATTATTTATTTACCTTATTATATCCCACCTTTCTCTACCCCAAAGGGAACTCAAGGCGCCTTACAAGTGGCACCTACACAGTGCCTCAAAACATACAATATTAATTTAAAAATAACTTGGATTAAAATTGCTAACATATTAAATATAATTAAAATACATTAAATGTTAAAACACGCCAATCCGTTGATACAAAGGTTCAACTGTTTATGAAAAAAAATGCACCTTGTTCCCACATATTTTCAAGAATAATACTTTAAATAATGACATTAGCTTATAATAGTAGATTTGTGGTGGGAATTAATTTGCATATAACACTGGCATTGATGTTATTATGTATGCAATGTATATGCAAGTAAATTTCTCTGTCTTAATCTCCCCCTCTTTCACATAATACAGAAGCACAGAGAAGATAGGCCATCAAAGCAGCAATTATATCAAAGTAGTGAGTCACAATATAGCAGAAAGCATTATTGCCCCATATTTAAAAATACCATAAAGTTTTGTTAATGAAGCCCATATTTGGTTCTCCATATGTCAAGATAGCTATGAAAGTGATATGCACAGAGATTTTTAATATCAACTATCCTTTACAGTTGACAATGAGTGCCATATGGTATGAGTGGCTGTTTTGCTTGATAACCAAAGATTAAAATGAACATGAACAGAGAGGACTTTGATTTAACTTTCCCATAGCTGTGGCACAATATTGTTAGAGAGAGAAAAGACAACATGTTAATACCGGTATGCATGCTGCTAATTTCCTCAACCAAAGTTTCCTAGATCAAACTACCTTCTGTGCTATTTTCAACCTGGAATGCAGCACAACCACAAAATAAACCCAGTTGGAGTACAAAAAACATCATCTAATACAAACATATTATGTAGAATATCTTTTCTATTAAAAGAATTTGAAATAAAACATAGTTTAAGCCGGCAACTGCTGAATTCACAATATGCATTTAAGTACAAACAACCTTTTAAATTGCTCTGATCAAATCCAAGTAATCTTAAATTGGGATTGACTGATTTAGTGCCATTTTTTTGCATAGTTATGAGAATACAGGCAATTAACTGATCAAAGGGAGAATGCTGATGAACTGACTTTTTTTTTTAAAAAAACCTCCTTGGGTGTTATATTGCTAAGATGACATCATATTTATGAACACTGCAGTATGATAATAGTAAATAGGAAGCAAGACAAACAAATTGACTTATGTGGTTATGTGCATATTACTGCAGTGTGATGAGCATAGATTGCTATATCTTGTTAACTACTGCTATATTTATTTGATTTTAACCATTAGACCCCTAATCCAGGGCTTGCTTACATCAACCAAAAAACCCAAAGTGTCACTATTGGGTATCTACATGACATCTAACAATTTCTATTCCTTAACACAGGGGAAATTGGGTTGAAGTGGTTTAGTTGGGGAATGTATTGGAGTTTTGGCAAAACTCAAGAGAAGCCTCTTACTTTGGGCAGAGTATGAACAGTATGACTAGCTCCAGTGTAAGCCAGTCCACTGTCCACAAGGACTGCTGCCAATCAGGGCCGTGGCCAGAAAAAATTTTCAGGGAGGGTTGACAATTTCAGGGGGGGGGGTTGAAAATTTTGGGGAGGGTTGAAAATTTCGGGGGGGGGGGGTGAAACCTGCCTCCTAGCTCACGCTGAAGCAAAGAGCACAGCAGGGGGCAGAGCAGCCTTCAATAGCCTGCAGCTCTGCCCCTGTCAACCACCTCCACCAAGTCTGGCCTCCTTAATGAGAGCATTCAACACACACACACACACAACTTGGTTGCTTCACTACATCGGCTATTGCTCCAAGTAATGACAGTGTGAATAAATTGTCAATATTTGCTTGAGATAGTGCTTACAGTTCTGGAGGGACTCTTAATTTTTTGCATCTTATAGATTTAGCATGGGGATTTGGTTAACCAGTTAAAATTCATGAGTAAACCAGGTTTTTTAAAAAAATCTGAAACATTTCGGGGGGGGGGGGGGGGTTGAACCCCTAAAACCACCCCCTCTCTACAGGCCTGGCTGCCACCCCCCCCTCTTTCCCTGTGTTCATTAATACAGGAAAAGGGCACAGATCAGGCTCATGTTTCTGTTGTTGTTGCCATATATCTACAGAATGCTGGGAGACCTCTTAGCCATCTCAGGTATATAATGTTGACATCAGTAGAGGCATAGCCAGAGAGAAAGAAGGGAAATTGTGCCAGTTGTGGAAAAAAGAAAGGTAGGGTGACAGGCCAGTAGGTCTGAATTAGTTTGGGATTGTGTTGACCCCTTAGTTAGGCAAAGAGTGTGTTAACTCTTCCCAGGCCTCCAGGCCAGTCTGGACCAGTTCTGCTCCAAACTGGCCACAAAATAACTGGCCACTGTAGACAGACCCCCAGAAGGTATCTGCTTCCATGGATCTATGATGAATAATATTATAAGCAAATAGCTGGTCTTATTGCTTAGGCAATGAGATTGTTCTTATTACTTACCTAAATAAAAATCCTTAATTGGAGTAATTTTTTATATGTTGCAGCTTTAAATATTACACTTTAATACTGCACTGGGAGAAAGGCAGAATATAAAATATATCTCTAAATAGAAGGGAAGATCCTCCTATTTCCCTTTTGGTGGTAGGCAGTTAGGTACCTATATTACTTTTTGGAGATGGCATGCTTTTGCTGTCTCTTTAATGCTGACAAAATTTCTGAATGTGTTCAGATTGCTCTCTAAAAAGGAATTTATTACAAAAACCATACATTACAAGGAGGTAAAAATGATACCCCCTCAGTTATAACTGACAGTTTATAACATCAAAATTTCCTTCCTAAAGATTTTGCCTTATTGATACCTGCTAATTTAAATAGATAATGTTGGCCCCAGTATGAAGATGTAGAGTGATAGGCAGTCCCAGAAAAGCAACAACTAACTACACTTGTCTGGTGGTTTCCATTGTTCAGTCATTCTCAGGACTTTGCTGTTCAACAGAGCCTAAAAGAAGTGCAGCTAACATTCATCTGTCAGTGGCACAGAATGATACTGGATTGCTATTATTTCTGGGAGCCATGGCTTTGTGCAGAGTTCTTAGAGTCAATCAAAAGTTATGTTATCTCCCCCCCCCCACCTGCCCCTTTACATGCAGAAATCATATCCTTCATTAGATCTTTAAAAGTGCCCCCTCCCTAAATATTATATATTCAAAGTTTATTATGCCTCAACTATCCTTAGCGGTCAAACTGTCCTGCAAAGTCCAGCAGAGAAGCAGGGAAGAGTATTGGGTATGCAACATTTGGGACCTACCTTTTATTTCATTTTTTCTTTTCTGGTTTCAAAACCTATAAGATGAACTTGATTCATTTTTTTAAAAAAGAGATTCTTTTCATAAAAGGTTGTTTGAACTTGAATCTCAGGCGCTGTTGGTATTCATACTGTACCTACTCTGCACATTATTTGGGGCCAGGCTTTGAAGTTTTCTGTATCTTCTGGGTATTCTAACTAATTCAATTCATTGTAAGAACACAGAAAAAGGAAAGGGGGGGGGGGAGTGAAGAAGGGAGAGGGGGAAAAAAGCCTTGGTATCATCATATAAGTTGGCAAAAGGTTTGAAATGTGAGCAACTTCATAATATTTTTACTTTTCACAAAAGAAAATCTTATTGTAAGAGAGGGGTGTGGGAAGTAGAAAATGTATTGCTGGATCACAACCGGTCCCCTTCCCCCTCTGTTATTTTTAAAACAAAATCCTCCACCTTTCTTTTCCACTCCATATTTTTTCATATGCCATGACTGAGGCATTTAAATGGCACCCAAATAGACATTTTATTTCCTTGCAGGTAGTGTTAGAACACTGTTTCTCAACCTTCCTAATGCCGCAACCCCTTAATACAGTTCCTCATGTTGTGGTGACCCCCAACCATAACATTATTTTTGTTGCTACTTCATAACTGTCATTTATCTACTGTTATGAATTGTAATGTAAATATCTTATATTCAGGATGTATTTTCACTCACTGGACCAAATTTGGCACAAGTACCTAATTTGCCCAGATTTCAATACCGGTGGGGGATTGATTTTGTCATTTGGGAGTTGTAGTTGTTGGGATTTATAGTTCACATACAATCAAAGAGCATTCTGAACACCACCAATGATGGAATTGAACCAGACTTCCCACACAGAACCCCCATGCCTTGAAGGGACTAGCTGGAGTGAGCCTCTCTCCAACCTTGCATGCTCTCCCTTGCCCACACATGTGACCACACTGCGGAGAGAAGATTCGATGTCTGTTTCCAAAGAAGGACAGGCAGAGATATCTTCAACATTCTCTGCCAAAGGGGTTCTAAGACCATCAGAAATAAATGTGACCCCTCTGAATACCCCTCACAACCTCCCCATGTGTCCTGACCCCCAGGTTGAGAAACACTGTGCTCAGTCCCCTGTTCACTCTTACCAAGCATGAATGGTCAGAGTGAACAGTCCCCTGTTCACTCTTAGCAAGCATGAATATTAATCCATTTAAGAAGCGACACTGGAAAACAAGGGGAAGGAGAGAGACGGAGATAAATAGAGGTGGGGGGAGATATTTTGTAAACGTTTTTGGTCAGGATAACAACTGTGAGCACAACAACTAGGGTAGACAGGTTGTTAAAACTGGTCAGAGCAGCATATCCATTATCAGTTATTCCAATGGGACGATCTTTGAAAATATGTAGTTTAGAAATTGCAGACAGTATAGAATGCAACATTAGAATGATAATGGTAGAAACAGAAATATGAGAGAATAAGATTTAAAGAATACTGGTCAGTCAACTCAACACAAAAGGCCCTAAAACAGAACAGGAGTCTATGATACCTCATCCCCCTTTTTCAATTTTGTAGCAGTTTTGATGTATTTTAGGTGCTGATTAAAAAACACAATAAAAATGCTTTACTACAACCTCCAGCTTTTTGAAGCTGGCTCCCAAGCCCCTTGTACACAGCTGTATGATCCATATTATCTGCTTTGAACTGGATTATATCTAGATAATCTAGATTTTATATGACAGTGTAGAAGGGGCCTCAGTCAATGTCTTCCAGAAGTGAAGGTCCTTGCAGAAAAACCTGATGTATGAGAACGAATGAGGTCACTATTGTTAAAGTGGGGTATCAATTAACCAATGGACATGTTTCTTTTGTACATGTTATTTGTATTCTTTATTCATAATCCTGCCACAAGTAATCAATACATTGCATGTCGCTCTTCAACATAAGTGGTCTTGGTTCATCTTGGTGATTCCAGAATCTGATTTGACAAATGGAGAGCAGCTTCCTGGATTCATGCATGAGGCTTTTTAAAATGTGCACAAAAGGTAACATGGTACATACAGAGATATTACACAATTTGTTATGGAATCACTGCCCACTAGCTGTACTTTAACATAAAAGCTAAAAGTTTTCTGTGTAATTATACTGTGCGGTCTTGCATTTGCTGCCAAGCAACACAATTTTAAAGCGTACAAATGCTATTGAATTCAATTCACCTATCAGACCTTGAGATATTTCTGTTGTTTTCTTCTGTTACTACTCAAGACATATAATGTTCTTCTGGAGTTTTATGTTGAAATCTTGCACCTCTGATATCAAAGAAGCAGAGGGTTGGGGAAGGGGGAAGGGTGTTGATAATAGCAATTGTGGCATTTTTATTACCTAGGCAATGTTGTCTGATAGTGCACTTTGAGACAATTTATATTGTGTCATAATGAATCTGACATCTGCCATAATGACATCTGTTGCAGCAAAGTGAAATGAGATAAGACATAAATCATTAATATTTCCAGGATTTTAGTCTGAAACTTGAACATATCAACAATGCTTCATTGGCTGAAATATTTCAGCCTCAAAACAGCCAGGCAAGTTCATGCTAAAAAAAAGAAAATAAATCCTATCACAGTGCTTTAAAATGTCAAATTTTGAAAAGACAGAAATATAATATTTAGCTTGTGTCCATATCTGTTAGTGTGCATTTATATCATAGAGAAACAAGTTACAATAGAGTCAGGATTCTCAAAACCAAATTTATTCATAAAACTGTCAAAAAAGTATGACAAGAAGAGGTTTAGGCCCCATCTACACTGCCATATAAAATCTACATTATCTGCTTTGAACTAGATTATATGGCAGTGTAGACTCATATATTCCAGTTCAAAGCAGATAATGTGGATAATCTGCTTTGATAATCTGGATTATACAGCAGTGTAGAAAGGTCTTAAATGTTAGAAAGGACAATGGTTAACAAAGGTGCAAAGAAAATTCAGAAATCTATCATTTCATACTTGAAGTAGTTTCTATTATTGAATATTTCCCCCTTGAAAAAAGACCTTGCATGTCATAAATTACCACACAAGGAAACAGTTGTGTGAAACACCTTCTTCAAATGTACTAGTATATTAATTAGACCCCTTCTATATTGCCATATAAAATCCAGATTGCCTGCTTTGAACAGGATTGTATGGCAGCGTAGACTCATACAACTCAGTTCAAAGCAGATAATATTGATTATTTGCTTTGATAATCGGGATTATATGGCAGTGTAAAAGGGGTCAAAGCCACAAGAAGCTTTCTAGGTGGAAGAGCATGTGAAAATGTGACCTCACTCTAGTCCAAAATTTTACCAGTTTAAAACTTGTAGGTATTTATGACCTGGTCCATAGGTCGTAGGTGTGCGTATTTGTATAAACTACCCACTTTAATAACATTCTTTATACATTAATAAGGAACATTCTGTACCAGTTAACTCACAACAGAGCTAGTTTTCTATTTGTAGGAAGGTGTAGTTTGTTCTTTTTTAGAACACAGGAAATATTCAAAATTACAATACTGTGCCTGAATTGTGTGAAATCTAGAGATGGGGAAATCTGTTAGTTAGTTAGTCCCAAATATGTGTCTTCTGTAAATTTTTGTAAATGGTACAAATCAAGTCTTTTCCATTTACACCTACACCTCTGATCATATTCATTCTGTGGACATTTTAACTTGTTTAATTACCATTTCCTTTTAAAACCTGGCCAATGAAAATGTTTCATAGTTTGGGACAGAAAACAGGGCCTACCCAGAAGATCTTAGTCTTCATGGTGGTTCGTAAAGAGAGATGTGTTCGGACAGGTAAACTGGGCTGGGGCCATTTAGGGTTTTATAGTCCAAAGCCAGCACTTTGAATTGTGCCCAGTAGCGAACAGGCAGCCAGTGGAGCTGACGTAACTTGGGAGTTGTGTGCTCACTGTATGGACTGCTCCTTAACTTGGACTACTCCTAATAATGGGCTGGCCTCCAAAGGTTTGGCATTTGCTTCGATATCTCCTGTCTCCTGATTTTGACACTGCTGTCTCAAACTTATTTGACCTTGCAAACCATCAAAGGCTAGATTTCAACTATTTCAGATATTTAACAAAAAAGAGTCCTAACAGTTAACAATAACAAAAACAATCCCTTCTGCAGCATGAAATGCTGTTTAGTCACCACACAGAAAAGGAATCAATGAGATGCCATAAGTAGCTTCAGATTACTGTAAATTGTATTATGGACTGCTCAAAATTATACTGGAAGTGATAGTTTGTACTCCATAATACATTCGTTTTTCAAAATTCCAGTTACTGATGCCAATACAATAAGGGCTTCATATCCATAGACACCCTTTTTTGATTTTCCAATAACAGTCAATGGGGGAGACATGGAGCTTTGGTCAATAATAATAATAATAATAATAATAATAATAATAATAATAATAGTGTGGGTTTATGGCATTGTATATTTCTGCTGCTTCTGTGATTGTTCATTTGTATTTTGATTCTGTAGCCCACTTGTTGATGGATGTCCAGAATCAGCAGCAGCCACCGTGCTCCTTTTTATCCTGGCCATCGATTGAGCCAGTATAAACTTTGTTTTGTTTTGTTTCTCCATAGTGCTAATGGGTTAGGTACTCTTAGTTCCACTCCTCAGCTGAGTCCTCTTTGACTTGGTTGGACCTTCTGGTAGCTACACTACCGCCAGCACAGCTCTTAGCATCTTTGGAGCAGTTAAGCCCCCCCACCACAACAAGGTGGCAAAAAATCAGCTGATGACCCAAATGCCGACCGTGCAAGGAAGCTGATGAAACCATTGATTACATCCTCAGCTGCTGCAAGAAAATTGCACAGACAGACAACAAACAGAGGCACAACTCTGTGGCCCAAATGATTCACTGGAACTTATGTCATAAGTACTACCTGCCAGCAGTAAATAATTGGTGGGATCGTAAACCTGCAAAGGTAGTGGAAAATGAACACACAAAAATACTGTGGGACTTAAAAATCCAGACTGACAAAGTTTTGGAACACAATACACCAGACATCACAATTGTGGAAAAGAAAAAAAGGTTGGATTATTGATGTCGCCTATCAGGAATTGAGAAATTGAGGAAAAACAACCGGAAAAACTCAGCCATTATTAGGACCTCAAAATCGAACTGCAAAGGCTCTGGCATAACAAGTACAAGTGGTCCCAGTGGTAATTGGCACACTGGGTGCCGTGCCAAATGATCTCAGCCGGCATTTGGAAACAATAAACATTGACAAAATCATGATCTGTCAACTGCAAAAGGCCATCTTAATTGGATCTGTGTGCATCACTCGAAAATACATCACACAATCCTAGGTGCTTGGGAAATCTTTGACTTGTGATTTTGTGATGGAAAATTCAGCATATATATCTTGTTTGCTGTGACATATTGTGCTTTTGTGTCACTAAAATAATAATAATTTATTTGTTGCCTGCCTATCCTTGTGACTTGAGGCAGGATACGACATAGTTAAAATACATAGATAAAGGCCATTAAAATAAATATATTAAAAACACAGAATAAAGATTAAAACACCAATACTAATAATATGTAAATATAAAATTCTTATTTTAAAATTGATTGTGTAGGCCTATCTGAGCCAAATTATGCTGTTTCCATTCAAAATTACCAAAACAGGTTTTCAACTAAGTCTTGTGGTCAGTGATCAGCTTCACTTTAGAACAGATTCATGCTTAATTTGAGTTTGCACTGAATACTAAAAAATAAATATAAAACAAAATTCCACTTCCTCCCTTCCCCCATCAAAATATGAAAATGTTTAATCCTCTTTCAACGTTTCTCTCCGCTTCCTTCTCAAATTTGCAAGTGAGATGGATGATTTGGCTCGATAATCCAGCAGTATTTTGATTCCTTGGAGGCTGATAGAAGTGAGATGCCTTTATCCCCAGGAAATGTCCATGTATTAACTAGCTTTGAAGCGGTATGTACTTTTCTTCCCTTTTAGAAATCTTATTCCAGTTCACAGCTTTCTACTGGTGAAGCCAAAGTATAAAGCAGTACTTAATGTTCAATGAGAAATACAAAGGCATTCAAATGATATGCTACATAGGAATAATTCTGGTGATGTTCCTATGCTATTGATGTGTAAGTAGGATTCATGACATTTCCATTTGTTAAGACAAGCTGCAGAAAAGATAGACTTTGCCATTTTTGTCTCTTTGGATTCCAAAGCAAAAACATTGAACTATTTAAAATGAGATGGATTAAGAATAAGTAAATAAAGGGGAACAAAATGATACATTTTAATTTTTCTTCATATTTTTGGCGTCATAATCACGTGCAAATATTTAGTCATTTTATTAATCAAATCTCTGGGAAACCTGGAGATATTTGATTGCCTCCCTTTCCCTTTTACACACCTTTACTCTCAATAACTTGTCTTTAAAAAAATAGTAATTGTTCTTACTGAGAAAGGAAATGTCCCAAAGCTACCATATATTTCGGTGTATAAGACGACTGGGCGTATAAGATGACCCCCCCCCCCAACTTTTACAGTTAAAATACAGATTTTGGGATATAATCGCCGTATAAGACCACCCCTCTTCCAATGCACACCAAATAAAAATTTAAAAAACATCAGATTTGATTTTAAATCCAAGACTATCAGAGTGGTAGCTAGCTCTTTGGCTTAAAAATGGAGATGAGCACCAACCCCCAGAGTTGGACACAACTGGACTTAATGTCAGGGGAAAACCTTTATCTTATCTAGAGTGAGCCCAGGTCAAATGTCTTTTCCTGAACAACAACAATAATAATAATAGAACCCTAGAGTTGGAAGGGACTCCAATGGCCATTCAGTCTAACCCTAATTCTGCCAGGCAGCAAAACACATCCAAGCCCTCCTGATAGGTGGCCATTCAGTTCTACTTAATAAGAACAACAACAGCAGCAACAACAACAACAACAGAACCCTAGAGTAGGAAAGGACACCAAAGACCAGGGAGGAACATACATCCAAGCCCTCTTGAAAGGTGGCCATACAACTCTGCTTAACAACAACAACAACAATAACAATAACAACAATAACAACAACACAATAATAGTACCCTAGAGTTGGAAGGGACTGCAATGGCCATCCAGTCCATCCCCACCCACTCCTGCCACTCAGGAAGACACAATGCAAGCCCTCCCAACAGGTGGCCATCAAGCTCTCCTTGATAACAACATCAACAACAATAATAATAGAATCCTAGAGTTGGAAGGGACTCCAATGGCCATTCAGTCCATCCCCACCCACTCCTACCAGGCAGGAAGACACAATGCAAGCCCTCCCAATAGATGGCCATCCATCCCTGCTTGATAATAATAATAATAATAATAATAATAATAATAATAATAATAACAATATTGAAACCCTAGAGTTGGAAGGGACCCCAATGGCCATCCAGTCCAACCCCACTCCTGCCAGGCAGGAAGATACCATCCAAGCCCTCCCAACAGGTGCCCATCCAGCTCAGGCCCATTAGGCTCCTGCAGCCCCCCTCCTCTCCAGATGTGGTTAGGATATGTGTCTTGGAGCATGTAGATTGGGGTAGGGGTAGTGGAGGGGGGCAGGAGGCAGCCAGGAGTGGGAAGAGGGGCAGCGGGGGTGGGGGAAGATGTCCCCCTCGTCTGCTCCTGCCCCACCCCCGCCTCCCTTGCCATCCCCAGCGGCACAGCCTGAGGAGGAGGAGCAAGGGGGAGGGAGGAGCAAGGGGGAAGGGAGGGGGGGAGGAGGAGCGTGCAGCCGCATTACTTTGGAGAATGGCTGGGGGTGGTGGCCTGCTGGGCTGTCCCCACCTCAGGAGCCAGGTGCTCTCTCTGTTGCCACTGGCTTGGGACTGCCTCAGCCTTAACCCCAGAGCAGCTGTTGTGAGAGCCAAAGCCAGAGCGGGGGGCGGGGGGGCGGTGTGGCCTGGCTCCACTCTACCCCACCCCACCCCACCCCACTATGGCTTCAGCTCCCACAGCAGCTGCTCCAGGGTTAAGGTGGAGGCAGTACCAAGCCACCACCCCCAGCTGTTCTACACTGTGGCCAGCCGGGTGCTGGCTCTGCCGCCGCTGGCTTGGTACTGCCTCCTTCTCAAGCCTGGAATGGCTGCTGCAGGACCTGAAGCCAGAGCGGGGGGAGGGGGGAGGGGGAGCCAGGCTGCGCCGCCCCCCTTCGGCTCTGGCTTTGGCTCTCGCAGCAGCTGCTCTGGGGTTAAAGCTGAGGCAGCCCCAAGCCAGTGGCAGAGAGAGCATCAGGCTTGCGAGGTGGGGACAGCCCAGCAGGCCACCACCCCCAGCCATTCTCCAAGGTAACACAGCCTCACGCTCCTCCTCCTCCCCCTCCCTCCCTCCTTGCTCGTCCTCCTCAGGCTGCGCCACTTTGGGGATGGCGAGGGAGGCAAGCAGTTGCTGACCTGCTGGAGCAGGTTTTGGGAAGCAGAAACCAAAGGGACCCCGCGATATCCGGCGTACAAGACGACTCCACATTTTGGAGATGATTTTCTGGGGTTCAAAAGTCATCTTGTACCCTGGAATATACGGTATATTTTTTATAGCAGCAGTGGATCAAATGTGCAGGTATAATCTCTGTGGAAAGACAGGTTAGATGTTGCTGTGATAGTTACTATCCCTTTTGGGATGGACAAAATCCGGCTGGTGTAGGAATTGTATGCAAGCACACTTTACATCCGAAAGATTTCTGCTGCAGAGAAGACTCACACACATGATTTGTAGGACACAGGATGGTAGATTTCTCAGGATGAATTAAATAAAGAAAATTTGAATTATTTGTAAAAGTAATACAATTTTGCAATTGCTGTGCATATGGAACAGCAATCCTGAACAAATGGGGTGTGTGTATGAGTGATTTACTTCCTTCGGAGAGAGGGGATGTATATATAAAGCTGCTATTGCTTCTTCTTCTTCTTCTTCTTCTTCTTCTTCTTCTTCTCCTTCTCCTTCTCCTTCTCCTTCTCCTTCTCCTTCTCCTTCTCCTTCTCCTTCTCCTTCTCCTTCTCCTTCTCCTTCTCCTTCTCCTTCTCCTTCTCCTTCTCCTTCTCCTTCTTCTTCTTCTTCTTCTTCTTTGCAACAACAACAACAGCCCTGCAGTTTTTGGACAACTGTATGAAGATGCCCCACATTAAAGAGGTATCCTATGGCACTGACATCACTAGGTTAGATGGAGGGAGTTCTATATTGTATAGGGTGACACTTTAGAAAGAGTGACACCAAAATGATTGTCTATAATTTTTGTCAGCAATTCAGCATAAATTTATTATTTTTATGTATGCTTTTATTTAGCTATAACCACAAACACATTTCCTATAAGGCCATCTGACAAGAGGCCTACAAGGCTAAAACTCTGTGCTAATTTATATTTTCAACCTCTGAATGTACGTGAGCTCTGGTCGGAATTGTCACTATTACTACCAAATTATAACTATGCTTTGAATCATGTTGTTTAATCTGCACACGCTACAAGCAAAGTTGTTATTTTTGCTGCTGCTTGATTTTAAATAGATGATTTTGTCAAATTTTCTGGTATTTTAATTACTATTTGTGGTCTGGTTTGGTATAGAAGGAAGTCCATGTGGGTGACACAATGAATTACTGCATCAGGTGACACTGGCCCTAGTGACACCACTGACCATGGCATGAAAGCTGTAAAATTCCAAAAGAATACGATTGTGGATTTCACCAATTTTTAAATAATCATGATGGCCGCATCAAAATAAAAGCCATATTGTGGTTCTGTCCTTTCTCTACTCCAAAGGAGTTGTAGTTTGGTTTTGTAGTTTGGTGAGGTCCCGGCACTCTTTAGCTGCAAAGGTTAAAGAACTTGTAGAAGTACATCTCCCATGATTCCATAGCATGAACCATGACAATTAAAATAATAATAATAATAATAATAATAATAATAATAATAATAATAATAATAATAATAATAATATTTCTATCTCACCCTCTCCACCCAGAGGGACTCAGCACAGTATTCATTCTAGAAGTGCAGATGCACCCTATATGTCTTGCTGTGGTTAACCTTCTTTGACATGCAGCCTCATCATAAAGGCTAGGTGGAGCATCCTGCTTTGCCTGGCATTTGGGTGGAAAGAGGAAGCAGTGGGGTGAATGTGTTGCCCTGAGCACAGCTCTCGCTCCAAGACACTTTGTCAATTCATTGGAGCCAGCACAACTCAGGAAGCCTCCCGTGTTGGGGGAAAGCATCCAGTGACGCTTTCACCCCATTGGGGGTGGGGTCTCCACTGGAACTCACACAACGTCGTATGATGTCCAGCATGGAGCTGCATCCTCTAGATGGGGAGAAAGTGTCCTAGGATGCTGAATTCATCTTGTCTGATGTAAGAAGGTCAGGGGTACAGGTATGATGTATCTCAGAAACACTCTGGTCTACTCTCTTTAGGCATTACTAAATGTGAGCTGTAATATTGCTCTTTACTATTCTTGACTTATCTTTTTTATTTGTGAACCTTGTCAACTCTTTACAATGACCAGTGTCAATGCTTTCAGAGCCATAGATTTCTGCTCAATTTATGGTTTTAGAAAAGTTCAGTTTCATAGAAAGGAAAGAATTCAAAAACTAATTTCACCATATAATGCAAGGCCCCATAATATTTAACATGCTTGGTCTTCTTTTTCACTTCAGGGTACTGTGGCCAAAGCAGCTACAAAATTAAAAACTTAAAAGTAATGAAACCAATTTTACTGGTGAATCAAGAGTACTTTTTTTAACTCGATATGGAATTACTGTCACCTGTATCTATTCAAAAGTGTCATATTCATTTATCTTTACAGTTTTACTTAGGACACTTGAGGACTAAAATTCAACTTTTCATGTTTTATAAATCATAGTAAAATCTTCCACTATTTTAACTTTTTTCATTATTCCTTTGTTTGATTGGCTACTTTAACTACATGTTTTAAATCCCTTCTTTTATAGCTCCTGTAACCTATGGAAAACTGAAAAAATTGAAGTCAGAAGATCTGACAAAGGTCAAAGGACTAATATTTTCTCAAAATGTTTCACAAACTACATTTTATGACAATCCAGACAGCAAATATTTGTAATGGATTCACCACTATAAGTGGGCATTGTGAAGACTTTATAAAATGCTTACTACAGACAAATACTGAAAATTATGGGCAACAAAATTAGACCAAACCCACACTTATATATACTCAGTGAAATCAGTGAGGCTGAAATGTACTTGGTTCAGCTTGGATCATCCCTCTAGTAAGCAGGTATAGCAACTGACAATAGATATGTCAAGTATTGAAGTAAAGTTAACTTAACTGCTCAACTCACAAATGGATTTTGCATGAACTTTAAAAATGGCTGAGACATTCACAAAACATTTGCACAATAAAGACTGCCTCATACTTAGCTGGTCCAATCACTCCTTTAAGATACAGTAAGGCAATGGTTCTCAATCTGTGGGTGCCCAGATGTTTTGGCCTTCAACTCCCAGAAATCCTAACAGCTGGTAAACTGGTTGGGATTTCTGGGAGTTGTAGGCCAAAACACCAGGGGATCCACGGGTTGAGAAGCACTGCACTAAGGTTTCTTAGCCATATAATGACTAAAGGGGTTTTGGACACACATTATGGGATTATATCCTCCTTGTCTTCCATCATGTGTGTATATAGCACCATCAATATAGACAATGCTTTACAAGAAGATTAAAAAAAACAAATTCACTGCTCTCAGGCCTATAATTTAAAATTAGGACACATAAGGAAAAGGAATTGCAGTGTAGGAGGGGATTCAATCTCACAGCTACTGTTTCTTCTTCTTCTCTTTCTCTGAAACCATAGCAGTTGGGATGGAGGGAGGTTTCTTCATCTACCTGTGGGCCTAAACATGATGGAGCTGTGTGCGTTTTTTCTTCTCTCCTTCTAAGGCCACAGTAGTGGTAGCTGGAATGTGAGAGAGGGCCTTTCACCTGTTTTATGCATTATGATTTGATCTGTGTGCTCTTTGGAGCAGTTAATGGTGCACTGTGTTAAGTAGGAATAGGTGTGCAGGATAAGGCATAGTAGATAGGAGCAGGGGATTACCTGGAAGCATTTTAAAATGATGTGGTGCATTCAGAAGTCACCACTCAAAACAGAGAGATATGGAGAGCCAGAATATATGTTTCCATTGAGGCTGACTCATGTAACTTACCTATAACTATCGTACCTGATAAGATGATTTTGAAGACATGCCCGTCAACTGAAATGGTACAGTGGTTCCAGTACAGACTGTACCAAAGTTACGAACAAGATAGGTTCTGTAGGTTTGTTCTTAAGTTGAATTTGTTTATAAGTCGGAACAGGTACATTTTTAAGTGTAACTCTAGGTATAAGATAAAGTATATGGTTTAGATTGCATAGGCACTACAGTCTCCCTGTCTGAGCTAGCCAGGGTGATCTCGGGCCTGGTGTTGGAGATCTAACTGATCATATTGGTGGGGGACATCAACGTCCATGTAGAGATCACCCTGTTGGGAACAGCTCAGGACCTCATGGCCACCATGGCAACCATGGGACTGTGCCAGATGGTATCTGGCCCTACCCACAGATCTGGGCACAGTAGAGTTGATTTTCTTCCAGGGATGGGAGAATGGTGGTTGTTTGGAGGAGCTGACTATAGCTCTGTTGCCATGGAGTGACCATTATCTGATCAAGTTTAGACTGTCTACGCCTCCTAACCTCCCCAGGGGTGGAGGACCAATTAAGATAGTCCACCCCATGAGGCTGATGGATCCAGATGGATTCCTGACAGCTCTTGGGGAGTTTCCTGCCATCTCAGCAGGTAATTCTGTCAATGCTCTAGTTGCTCTCTGGAATGGGGAGATGGGTAGGGCAATTGACACATTTGCTCCAGAATGTTTCACATAGCTGAGCTGAATACAGTCCGAGGACCTGGACAAGATCCTTGGAGAGGCAAGGGTGACCGCATGCATCCTGGACCCCTGCCCATCCTGGCTGAAGGTGGTGGTTACTGCCTCCTTATGAGAAGGCAAGATTTCAGCAGGCCTAAAGGAAGCTGTCACCAAACTGCTATTGAAAGAAATCACTAGAGCTCACTCAATTGAACAACTTTTGGCAAGTTTCCAATCTCCCCTATTTTGGCAAAGTCTTGAAATGTGTGGTGGCCTCACAACTCCTGTATTGCAGTGGCTCCAGTCCTTCATGGAGAGCCATTCTCAGAAGGTGTTGTTGGGGACACCTCCTCGGCCCTGCAACCATTGACTTGCAGGGTCGCAGGGCTTAGTATTGTCTCCCATGGTGTTTAACATCTACATGAAACCACTAAGGGAGATCATGCACAGTTTTGGAGTTTGATGTCATCTGTATGCAGATAATGTCTAACTCTGTCACTCCTTTCCACCTACAGCTGTTTGGGTCCTGAAGTGGTGCTTGGCAACAGTGACGGTCTGGATGAGGATGAACAAATTGAAATTGAATCCAGACACGAGAGAGGTACTCCCTGTAAGGCCAAACAGGGAATAGGGTTACAATCTGTGTTGGATGGGCTTGCACTCCCCTTGAAGATGTAGGTTTGAAGCTTGAGAGTGTTCCTGGATTCATCATTGAGCCTGAAGGCCCAGGTTTTAGCGCTGGCCAGGGGAGCTTTTGCACAATTAAAACTTCTGCTCCAGTTGCGCCCTTGGGAAGTCAGACTTGGCCATGGTGGTCCATGCTATTGTTACATGTTGTATAGACTACTGCAACACACTCTACATGGGGTTGCCTTTGAAGATGGCCCAAAAGCTTCAAGTAGTCCAGCAGGTGGGAGCCAGATTCCTAACTGGAGTGGCGTTCAGGGAGCTTACTACTCCTCTGTTAAGCCAGCTCCACTGCCTGCTGGTTTGCTACTGAGTCCAGTTCAAAGTACTGGTCTTGGCCTACAAAGCCCTAAATGGTTCTGATCCAACTTACCTGTCTGAATACATCTCATCCTATGAGCTAACAAGAGCTTTTAGATCAGCTGGAGAGGCCCTGCTCTCAGTCTCACCCACTTCTGAAGCGCGATTGGTGGGGATAAAAGATGGGGCCTTCTCAGTGGTGACTCCCTGGCTGTGGAACTCCATCTCCAGTGACATCAGGCAAGCCCTATCTCTTCTGGTTTTCAGGAAAAAGTAAAAGACTTGGCTCTGCACACAAGCATTTGAAGAATAAATTATTGTGGATTTTGACACAGTCTGAATAAGAATAATGAACAAGGATTATGGATGAATGGAATCATGCAATTTATGTTTTCAATCTGGTTATTGTTTTATGTTTTTTATGTGTTCTACTGTTTTAATTGTTTTAGTTGATGAGATATGTTTTATTGTTATGTTTTAAGTGGCATTCAATCTTGCTGAAGTTGTAAACTGCCTTAAATTCCCTAAGGAATGGAGTAAAATAAAGAAATAAATAAAAAGGCAAGGGAACACCCTTGTGGTGTTTGTTTTATGTCTGTGCCCCTGTTCAGAGGATTTCAACTCACTTTCTGAACCTGTGATTAGATTTTGAAAAATGTGGCTTGTTGTGGAAATTAGGTTAGGTGCTAAAGCTTTTCCCCATGATTACTCTTTCAGGAGTGAATTTCCCTTCTGAGGGGTAGATGTCTCTCACTTCCTGTTGTCTCATCCCTGTTCTTAACTAAGTGTAATTTGTAAGTCAGATTATTCTAACTCTGCCTGTACTGGAATTATATCATTGGATCCAACCTATCTTTTGAAAATAACAGAAGTCAAGGTTTGCTTCTGAATAATTTAAACAATTGTGGCATTTGTTTACTCTTAATTAATTATGTATCTAATCTCATTATCCACCTCTTACATATGTGAAATAGTTAATATAACAATGGGCTTAAATATTTTACATTTTAGAGCTAGATTTATGCGTTTATGAAGGGCCACACAGCCTCAAAATACATCACTTTTTTCTCCTACTAGCCATGATGGTGTCTCTTGGGATGTGGCAACTGAAGTGTTTCATTTGCTGCTTTTACAGAAAGCTAAATATATAGGAATAAGCATAACTTTATAATTAGGTGGATTGTTATGCATGCAATCTATATAATAGATGCCGTGTTCCAGGTTGTGGTGCCCTTTTAATTCCCTGCATGATATTCCGGCCTGAAAGGCACTAATAGAGATGTTCCAGTGTTTAAAAGAAAAGTGAGGGAAATCAGCATCTAAAACTTGGTAAAGTCCTCCTGGGTAGTAAAAGGTCTTTGTTCTGCAGATTGTTCTCCCACAGAGAACCTGAATTTCCTTTTAGCTTGTGCCGTTTTTTTTCTCATGCTGCTGAAATATTATAATCAAAAGCTCTTTGCCACCTTGCATAGAATCCACTGTAGTCAAAATCTTTTTTTATGGAACAAGAAATTCTGTTGCTATCCAAAATTAGAGATGAAAAGAATCCAAATGTCAAATGAATATTTGGTAGTTTAAGTGCTATCTCCCTCTCCTCTCCCCACTTTTTATCGTTACAACTGTAGAGGGAACTGTGGATACATGACTGTGATGATTATTAAAGAAGAACAGAGAATGTTTGAGTTGTTTGAGAATGCATTATATACGATTAAGTGTCTGTGATCATTTTGTCTGAAGGATACCTATCCTATCCTTTCCCTATCCAGAGTGATGCTCTAACCTTGTAAGAATAAATTTGTGCAACTTAACAGAATATAGAATGCAGCATCTAAGATTTTTTTTTTACCAGTGATACTGCTGGACCAGTGTGGACTAGATATTACCTTTTTGATCCAAAACTATTGAACCACATTTAAGGTTTGGATTTGTTCCATGGAGTTTTGGATATCCCCTTTTAAACTTGCATAGTAGAGGTGTGAAATACATATAACAAAAATACCACTTGTATAACATAAACAATGATATAATTCAACAACAGTATATAAACATGCTGCACTGTTAACCTCACAGCGACAACAAACAATATGGTGCAAACTTTTAGTACAGTCATATCTTCTTATAAGTAGCACTCGCAGCCAGAACTCAACTTAGAGCAGAGTATCATATACCAACAAAAAAAAATTGTATCTCCCGAGGAGAACATACTTTCAAGTATATACTTTTTCCACCAGAGGAAGGCCTGAGGTAGGCCGAAACCAGTCGTGGTCGGCTGATCCACAAGCTTCTTATAAGAAGATACGACTGTACTAAAAGTTTGCACCATATTGTTTGTTGTCGCTGTGAGGTTAACAGTGCAGCATGTTTATATACTGTTGTTGAATTATATCATTGTTTATGTTATACAAGTGGTATTTTTGTTATATGTATTTCATTCAGGAACCCATCTATATTATAGTATACAGTAGAGGTGTGGAAATGACTTGTAAAAAATTGGAAATTGGAAGAAATCAGAAGTTCTGTAAGTCGAAAGTCTTTTTGAAGCATCAGCTTGGCCCACTACAAAAACTTAAGAAGCTGACCCCCTTACTTTTTTGTTTCTGTTTTGTAAAGCTTGGAAGGCTCCAGTCAGTTGCATTCAGCGCAAGGCAAGAAAGCAAGCTGTTGCTAGTGAAAGGAAGCATAAAGCTATGATACCTGCCTCCTTCGGCATTCCTCACCCTGTAAATGGCTTCTCTGCTTGAAACTTCGTGGCTTGCTTCTTGGCATGAAGTGTTGCATTTTGGAAACAGCACAGAACTTGGGAAATGTATGGAAAGGGGAGCAGCCCTATGCCAAAGAATTCAAAAGGCTCTGTCTTAAACTACATTTCCCAGTATGCATCAGAATTAGAATGCATCAATCAGGAGAGGAGGGAGGAATAGTTTCCCCCCTAAACAGATCATTTTTCTCAAAACTTTTAAATTTTTCCCCAAAATCAGGAGATGTATTAGTATTTCTGAAAGTTGTGGGAAATTATCCCCTGTTATCTTGTGTCATTGGATAGAAAATTTAATGAGTTACCTCCTGTAGTTTTTTTAAATGTTGTTTTTAAAAGCTTTAAAAATTCCCCCCAAATTTTGTGGTTAAGTGAAACATTATAAAACTTGATGGGCAAAGAGTGGCAAATGTGTTATACCACTGTAGGAAGATTCACCCCAATAGCTTTAAAAATGAGGGAGATAGAAGCCCCTGAAGTTTCCCCATTTATAGCAATTTAATAGGAAGCGAAGAGAAGCCATATGCCTGTTCTAAACTACATTTCCCAGAATGAATTTGGCTGCAGCAAAGTCAGTCTAATTATTATAATATATAAAATGATAGAATCTGCAAGGAGGACTTAAGTATATAATAGTATAAATCTGCTGAGGTGTTGTTATGTGGTTGTGTGTCAATAGGAGAAGGATATGAATTGGATGTTGAGAGAGTTTGGATGGTGCATTCCTGCCTGGAAGAAGGGGGTCTAGATGTCTCTTGATGGTATCTGTACTATGATTGCTGTCCCTGGGTTATAAATGGCAGTTTCTAATTGGTTCTGTCATAAAAAAATGGTTAAAGTGTATTACACTGCAAAAACATTATCTTTGCGCAAGGGACATTGTCCTATATGTAGCACATTTTGCTTTGTTGAGTCTCCACCAATTTACCATAGTTTTTGCCACAAAAACAAAGTTTCTGGAGTAGAAGAATGACTTTCAAAGTTAGATCCACACAATGAAACAGGAAATAACACTTTAAAATCAGGAACGCATTTTCTTTATTATTAAAAAGATGTTGTTTTATAAAAACTTTGAAAATTCATCAAAAATCTGTAATATGGCAAATGTTCTGAAATTTGGTTAGCTAACAGTGAAAAATGTGTTCTGCCAATGTAGCAAGTTTAACCTCAATAACTTTAAAAATGATGGAGATAGGAGCCCCTGAAGTTTCCCCACTGGCAGTGATGTCTTCCTAATTGAGCATGTGTGACCACTATTAACAAAGTACTTATGAAGATTCATAAGTTTTGTTAAGTTCTGAAATTTTCACCACCCAAAATTTGGAAAGACTTTAGAAATGAAGCACCAGCGCCCCTTATTTTTTGGAAGGAGTTTAGAACCATTTTTAATGCCTATTGCATAGTACTATCTGCTTTCATATGTTTCCCCAAGTTTTTAAAATATAGTAAGAACCCATAATAGCAGAATCCATACCGACAGTGTTACTTTCCTGCTCCTGTGTTTGTGTGTGTGTGTGTGTGTGTGTGTGTATGTTTTGGGGGATATAACACCCACTTTAGCTTGATCTCACCCATCTTTTGTTTTTTCTTTCTTAACCATGCAATCTCTGGAACATTATCTTTGGGAAAAATGCAAATTTCAGACAGATGTTATTCCATCCCCAACATAAATGATGTACAAGGAAGTAAAGCAATAGGTGGAGCAAAAGAGCTTATAATATAAATACAGTCAGCTCTCTGTATTCACTGATTCTTCATCCACGGTTTGAAAATACTGACCCCTTCCCAAGTCTTGGTGTTGCTATTTTATATAAGAGACATCATTTTGCAATGTCATTGTGTATAGAGGCACTTGAACACCCATGAATTTTCATATGCACTGGGTGTGTGGTGTGGTGGTCTTAGGATCAAACCCCAGTGGATACCAAGGGCCCACTGTATCTCAATTCTCCAAATGTTTTTGATTACCATGGAGATGAGCAATATGTATTGCACATCCTGCACCTATTTGTCAGTGAAGTTCTGACATCTCTCTCTCTCTTTCATCTCTAAAAAGCTGTGGTATGGAGCATCAAGTTTGAGGTGCCACTTAGAATTAAAGACATCACAGGGGAATTTGCCTTTGAAGTGGCAGGCACTAAATGATTCTCATCTAGCATAAGTGTTGCAATGCATCGTCGGCTTTCATGAATCACTGGTTAGGATCCCTTACTTCTATGTGTCAATTTTCTTTAGCAGGAAACCATCTGTCAGGGCTATGATGGCAGAGGTGTTTACTGACATTCATTGGTGGATCATGGTGACTCTGCTATCAAAAAACAAGACACCTTATAATTCCTGTAGAAACTGTATACCATTTAAGTTAACCAAATTTCTTTATCACTGGATTGACGGGCATGCTTTGATTACCTGAATGCTGTGCTCTGTAATATACCTAGTGATTTCATTGATGTGCCTCAGTTTGATATAAATCAAGAAGGGTTGCATCCCATTAACATTTAGTTCTCAGAATATAGCCACTCCTCTAGTACATAATAGCTTCAGACATTTTACTATCTTTTGAGAAGTTAACTTTTTCTCCAACTTGCATGATTACCTTATGAATTATGACATAAACAAAAACATAAAGAATTCCTCTGTTTTTAAACATGGATTTCCTTGTGATATGTTCTCCCCTCCCCCCACCACCTTAGATTTGTTGAAATCCAACACGTTTCTTTAAATATAAACAAAAGATGAAAAGGAATGCCCTGTATTGCAAACCAGATGATGCAATGGGACACATTCCCATTTGCTGCCAGTGCATTCAACAGGATTTAAGACCACATAAATACATGTAGCATTGCAGCCACTGGTTTCAGTACTATGCCATGTTGGAAGACCCTGTGAGGACCACACTTAGGGCTGGTCTAGAGTTGGGTGTGTTGGATCATCCTCAGATTATGGGCCACCTTCAGTTAGTTTCCATGACTGAGTGGGGATTTGAACCCTGATATCTCTAAGTCTTATTCCAGTGGTTACAACATGAGAACTGGTTTTACTTGTGGGTAAATGTGCACAGAACTCAAATAACAGTACAGTGTTTTTCATTGCTTTTTGAAATTGATGCTTTACACTTACTTTAGTTTTATGAGTAAAATGTAAAAATTACTCTTTAAGACATTTCTGGTTAAACAGATTTAGATATTATTTTAGGAATACCTTTTGTTTTTGGGTCACAGCTATAGGGATCATTCTTAAATATATAATAAAGATATCCTTCCTTTTTTCTTTCACATTTTCTAAAGAAATGTTATCTTTTGTCATAGATTTGCCACTTTTCCTCCCCACTTTTTATGTAAAGTATCTTTTATGGATGGCCTTTCAACCTGGAGATGAGCAAAAGAACTCTTGCTATGGATCAAAGTATTTTGCTTTTACTGAGTCTCAAAAGGGGATTATTTTTTAAAAAAGAAATAATAGAGCTGTAGACTGTCCTATGATACATTCGGTATTCACTGCCCATGAAGACCCACGATAAGGGACTATTGTAAAACATAAGCAAAAATAGGTGCAAATGAATAGTACTCCGCAGCCCTTTCCCAGTCAGCTCTCTGAAAGCTGACATTAACTGCCAACATTTCACTAGCAAAATTGGGTGCACTTGTATCATGGTTTGCTCATCAATCCATGCTCCTAGCGTGTTTGCAAATGTGATGGAGTGCCACATGTAAATATTTGCTCCCCAAACAATGGGTGGCCTTTACAAGATACTGGTTGTTCAACTTCTTGATGATGCTGGATAATTAGGACTCGTATGCCATAAAATTGAAGAGATTGAAAGAAACCCCTGGAAATATATTCATAACACAAGAGGGGAACCAAGGCTGTATTTTGGACATGATTAGCTGGTAATCAGTAAAGAACAAACTGATTATTAGCGGTTCAGTTCTGTCCGTCTTAGGGGATTCCTCTCAGTGGCCTAATTAAACTGAGCTGAAAGCCTCCACATCGCATCCCCATTCAGTGGCAATTTCATTAGAATATCCCATTCTTTTCTTGAGATTTGCCTTTCCTTCCCATTTTAATCACATGCTTTGCATTTGTGTAACACCTTCCTTGATTAGTTTTTCAACAGGATTAGCATCTGAGAACCATGTGGCTCATGGAAGCAAATGTCACACATAAGAGAATCCAAATATTAAAATATATTATCGCCAATGGTATTTCCATTGACAGTAAACATGTATAAGTTACAAGGATTCTTTTCCTTTTCAAAAGAGAAATTGTTTTAAAGGTGATATTAACCATTGTGCCCAGTGATAAAAGTAAAGTGAGCAGGCAGACAAACAGAAAAAGATAGCAGAATGTGGAGATTATTGGGGTAAAATCAACAAGGTTCTCATTATATTTATTTATTGATTTATCAACAGACTTGGAAAAAATGAGGAATACAATGCTTCATAAGCTAGTAGAAAAGAGCCAGGATTGAGCCATGGCAGTTAAAGCGGTATTAAACAGCATTGATTTTACACCTAGTGTTGACAACTTCAAGAGCTAAATAAAAATGAACATTTAGCCAGAGTGATAGATGGAATATGCAAAAACTGAGAAAAAATGTTTAAGACTTCAGCTGTTTTATTATGTATTTCTTCTCCTGGGTTGTATTTTTTTCTTCTATTGCTGCTACGGAGTACTATAGTAGTCTGTGCATAGCTCAATAAGCAACTGACCATTTGTTAGAGTTGCTTGATAACTTTTAATCTCTCCACTTTGGCTCTTGCTTCCAGGCTACATTACTATAATGTATTTGTCTTGGAGCTAGCCTTGAAAATCACTTACAGATTCTAAGTAATGTATGATGCAGAAGCATGACTGCTCAAGGGCTTTTTTTTCAGAAGTCATGCAAACTGCACTCACCATAAATTATGTCCTACGCATGCCCCAAGGTCTTCTTAATGGTTGCAGTGAATAGTGTAGAGTTTTGCTTTATCCTTTGACCTTTGCTTTGCAAACAAGTAGAGGTGGAAAATGGATGGCAAGCCCATATCCCACTAAATGTGTTTAAAAGGAAAATCTAAAAAGGAAAAAAAGTTTTAAAACAGATCTTGTTCCATTTAAAACAAAAAAAATATGACAAAACCTGTTATGGACTGAATGTAGAGTTCAGAAAGAAAATATTTTCGCATATCATTTTATAGATTGGCATATTCCTAATTATGAAAGTGGCATGTCAGAATATTATTATTTACACCAATATTTTGTTGTTTGTGTTCTTGTGCTGACCTATGATAACTTTAAGGACCTCTTCACATGGAGCATTTTTACCCCGTTTTGCTGCTTTTATGTGCGGCAAGGACACAGCCTGCAATGTGCCATCACACGATGCATGGCAGCCCCCACCCACATTCCTCCAAAAGTGGAGGGGAACCACTGAAAAGCGCTTTTTCCTCCACTACAGGAAGGAAAGCATAGTTTGGGTAGCTTCGATGGAGCTACCTGCATTCCTCCCTTTTTTGCAGTGTGATGGCAGAAAGGGTGGTGGGGCAACACTCATTGTTGTATATTTCCACCCTTTCTGCCATCTGATGGATGGAGGGAAAGGGTACCAAAGCACTCTCTCCCATCTTCACCATATGATGAGGGGAAGAGGGAGGGCACGGGAGTGCCATGAGCTGCCCTGCAATTGCCAGCACAACAGTATGGGCCAAAAGGGCCATGTGAGGAGGTCTTAAAACAAACTTATAATGGTATAGTCGTGGTAAGATTTGCTCAAAGGGAACCAAGCTAGAGATGCCATTTGTCCAAGAAATTCAAGAAAGCCAATTCCTGGATTCTTATTTCAGGTTACACAGGCACACATATGAACATACATACATTTTACAAAGTGTCTGCGATACCTTACATGGCTTTCCATGGCCATGTCAGACAAAGAAGGGGAAGAAGTTCTGGTTCAGTCAAAAGGTAGGCCACTAAAAGTGTGTGTGTTTGTATGTGTATTAAAATTGCAAATAAGTGGTCAGCAATGAACTGAAAGAAGGAAAAGAAAAGAAGGGCAGATCTTAAGAGGACCTATTGAAAAAGCCAAGGAAGCTGTTGTTTTTAGGCAGTGTGGCATGTGGCAGCTGGTTTTTTTTAATTGATTGAGGAGGAGCAGAAGAAGAGCAACCCTAAATGGCACTTTTGTTCTAATGTAATGTTTGTCCAAGGTAGGGTAAATTCCATAACCAGACAAGAATTTGTACTTTTGTTGCTTTTTCAAATCTATCACCATAAGCATTATTCTACTGGTTCTCTCAGAAGAGTAGATATGATAAGAAATAATTCTGAAATACAATGGTATCAAAAAAAGCAATGTTTAATTATTAATATGAAAAAGGCTGCTAGGATTTGGGGACTATAATGTGGCAGTTCTAGGCCAATCCTCATCTCTAGATGCCAATCCTCATCTCTAGATTCACATACCAGTGCTTAAGTCCTTACACCATGTTGACACCAATATTTAGCTTTATCTGCCCAAACATAAACTTGTACCATTGTGTACTATGTGAGATTTGGATCCCCAAAATGCAAATGCATGCATTTGTCCTTCATATGGATACTTGGACGAAACGGGAAGGAGATGTGTAGTAAATACATGTAGAAGAATCAGTCATGGAAAATCTGTCATGCATCTCTGCATTGCCTGGTTATTTTGAGAAACATTCTCTCTACTTGTGCAAGAGTTGGTCTAATGGAATTAATCATTTTTAAAAGAACTGGGATCTGCATTTTGCTCCCAAATGTGTACATATTTTCATGTTTGTGTTTGAAACTGAATGTATTGTTTGAATGGACTACCCATCAACCTGAGTGTTTTGAGCAGTGTTTTACATGCATTTCAAAGGTGCATACCTGTTTTGGGCTTTGGAAAAGTGAAAATTAGTGGGAAAGAAGTGGGTTAAATATTCCTCTTCTGTGTATCACATTTTCCCTGTTCCAGGCCTATTGGAAATAGCAGCCATCAGAACTTATTAAAGTTTTTTTTTTGCATACGGTTTGGGATTGGAGCCTTAGAAATGTTCAGACAAAGAAATTGGCATGATTTCAAAGAAGAGTGACATTTTAAACAAATACTTGAATTATATCCTATTCCTCTCTATTGCTCTGTCTTTGTTTAAGAGAAATGTCTCTTGTCTGCAGATGTCCTATCATTCTTACCTAGCTCTCCATGTACGCCTTGTGATATTTTTCATTATGGATCCTCAGTGGTAAAACTTTTAACTGCTTATTGACTATTTAGCTTTTTGATAGAGCTATTTCCAACTGAGTGAACAACATTAAGATTTTACACGAGGGCCAAAGTACCACTTACGTTTGAATCCATGGTCACCTCCCTTCTGATTAATACCCAAATTATTTTTTCCTAGGGCTAAATGGATCAAAGAATCTAAGAATTTTAACTTTAGGTTCATAAATGGTGGGTGGGTCTTCTAGTGTACTGGAGACAGAATGAATTTAGGACTAAAACCCTTGAGATCATAATTTGAATTCCTATCAGCCATGGCAATTTTGGGCAAGTAGCAGTTTCCTGGCATCAGTGGGAAACAAAAGCAAACCTACACTGAACAAATTTTGCTGACATAACCATGCGATAGGGTTGCCAAATGACTTAAATCCACATAGGCGCTACCACCATCCTCCAGTTTTTTAGGTTTTTTTTAATGAGAACTATCCGTGGTGCTGAATCTAATTCTCAAAATAAGTTCAGCCCAATGGCTAGCTTCCTTGAAACAGTCATGAAAAATCATGATCAGGAGTTCCTGTAAAACCCAAAAGTGCTTATGCAATACACATCAAATATTTCTGCATCTATGGATTATGAAGTCCATTATGTATTTTGTGTCATATATTGTGTATGTTTTTTTATAATATAGTTATAATATATACTTTATCATATAATTATGTGTTGTATTTTTATTTTTAGGTATTGCCTGAAGAAATCCATGTAAATATATTTCAGCCAGAACAGACTGACCTTTCTCTATAATCAAGCAGCCATCTGTCGAGCACTCTAAGATTTGTGTCCAATTCTGTGTATGGATTATTTGGTGCTTCCCATCAGAACCCTTCTGTTTTATGAACTTACATAGTTTGGTTTCTACAGGAGAGAAAGATTGTAATTCTCCCAGGATGTTTTCAACTTGTTTTATAAAACAAAATTTATTTAAAAAAATAAGCAAAAGGACATCATACCACCTTGGTCTTCTTTGGTTTTGGGGACTGGGAAGGGTCTGTTGATGGTAGCAATCATGGAGGGAAATGTGAGAACCATTCAACAAGAGAAGTTTGAAAGCCAGAGAAGACTGTTAAAATTCATTCTGTTTTATGACATTGTGATTGCTTCCTGACAGAGAGCAACAACTTTGCAAGTTGAAAATTTATGAATATTACTTCCAGAAATTTCTGTAAAGCTGACTGAATAAAATGAACAGAAATCTAAAGACCTCTTTAGAAGAACATTCCCTCTTCACGAATGGTCAGGGTAATGGAGTTCACTACCATTAGCCACACCCTACTGTCATTGCATTCATTAGCCACTGAAGCAATGGGAGAGATAAATCCATAAGTCTACTCTCTATGTGGGAAATAATGATATGTATGAAAGTTATTCTTACATTAATGCTGAATGTATGGATATTAAGAGTATGGCTAATGGTCATATTTGCAAGCGTGATTTGCAAGTACAATCCTGCTACCCTCTCTACATTTTCGTAATTAGGTGTGCTAATGATATCTGAAGGGGGTTGAGTCACAATTAACATCTGGAATGAGAAAATTACTTTACCCAAAGTTAGTTTTCCTAGGGACCTTCAGCATCAAATATCTTTGGGTATTATGAAGAAAAATAGTTGAGGAATCAGCAAGCCCAAATATTTAAAAAGTCTGAGAAAGAAAACTCCTACCAAAATCTAATACATTCAAATGTAGTAAAGACAGCTCATATGAGTAATTAAGAGTTTGTATGAGTGAATGAGTGATTTAAGAGTTCCCATTAAGTCTTTCAGAAGTGAGTAACTGTCATTCTTCCAAAATGTGCTGAAGATCGGTATTCATTTTGTTCTTGTATCTGAACAAAGAATACAAACAAGATCCATTGAGTATAATTGAATCAAGGAGTTTCCCATTATTTTCAAATGACTTTCTCAGCAGGAAAGTGTTGCAAAGTATGAGAACATGGGAGACACTCAAGGCTTCTAAAATTTAAAGCAGTAACATCAATCCATGAATAACCTTCATCAATTTGCTCGTAATTTTCAGTGTTGTTTTATGAGTAAGATTTGCTCATGGATAGTATTTTGTCAATGTGTAAAAATAAACATGGTATTAGATGAGGTACCTGGCTATAAGAAGCTTAACAAAACCAGGTGTTGATAGAAGAATTCCAGTGCATGTTCCAATTTACTCTTTTCATTTGATACTTACATGGTCATGCGTGGAACAGATGGACTCTGGTAGAAAGGATGGATACATGAATTGTGGATGCTCATGCAGTTTGACATCACTTTAACTGTTATTGTCAATATTATGGAATTCTGAATTTTCTAGTATCATGAGGCACCAGCACTCAATGGCATAGAAGACTAAAGATCTTGCAATGCCCATGATTCCATAGCATTGAGCCATGGCATTTAAATGATGTCTAACTGCATTAATTCTGCAGTATATATGCACCACTAGAGCTAGCAAACTTTAAATTCAAACTTTAATTTTACATAACTCAGATCATATCACCATGTCAGCATAATACTTTTAATTGTTCAGATGGGTCACTATAGCATATTAAAGACTGTACACACCATATAGATGCTTGGAAACTCAACATTATTTTTATTATTTATTTTATTTACCCTATTTACACCCTGCCTTTCTCTACCCCAAAGGGGACTCAAGGGGACTTACATATATTCAATGCCTTAAATTAAAATCAATGCATATTAAACATTTAAAAACATTAAATTCACTGTTAAAATCATGCCATCCAGAAATCGCAGTCTAAAGCCATTCCATGGTCATAGCACATATTCCTAATCTGTTATTGCACTGCACTATTCTCCAAAGGCTTGATCCCAAAGCCAAGTTTTTACTTTTCTTCTAAAGGCTAGGAGGGAGGGGCCTGATCTAATGTCTCTAGGGAGGGAGTTCCACAGCTGAGGTACCACCACTAAGAAAGCCTTGTCTCTCATCCCCGCCAGTCACACTTGCGAGGAAGGTGGGACCAAGAGCAGGGTCTCCCCAGATGATCTTAAGCTCTGAGACGGTTCATAGGGGATGATATGTTCAGACAGGTAAGCTATAACATATACTCCACAGACATAAAGAACCTGCTATGTGAATGCCTAATATGGCATTCGATATTGACAATGGATAACTAAATATTCAAAGCACCCTTCAAAAAAAATCTACAACCTTTCTTCTGGCAGATCATTTTAAAGCAATGCTCAAAGTTGTCATTCTTAAGGCTTATAATGAGAAAAAAGGGGGAAGGGAGGAAAATAGGTGAGATCAAAGTTGGAAAGTAATTAATACTATGTTTTCCTTTTTAATTGAAAAAGAAAATGCAGTTCTGGTTCATCAACCATGATCCAGCATTCTAACTTCATTTCTTGCCAAAAAGAGAGGGAAAGCCTATACATTTTATCTAATGGAAAAATACTAATGCAAGTTTAACTTAATAAGTAAGAAAGTGTGAGACAAGAGGCCATGTATTTCCATTCTAAAGTATAAATATTGTTTTTACATTCAATTACTGTGACTGCTTCTTTTTTCTTGGTAATGATTTCTCTATCACATTCTTTATTATTGTGTCTCCAGTTATTCTGAGTGTTTGGAATTCCTTTCCCAATTATTTTATTTTTAACAATAATATTTAGAAATATGCCATTTAAAACCAGCACAATAATCTTTTCCATTGGTCCTAAAGCATACATTTCATTTTGGTTAGGTCTCATCTGTGTGCTTATTTGTTAATATCACATTTAATGACTCCGGTCTCTCCTACCTCACCTCTTCTTTGAAAAAAATGTAGAGAGAGGAGATGCATGAAGGTCATCAGTGAAGATTCATAAACCATTGTGAATAATGTCAGAACTATAATTTAATTAGTGGCCCATCTGTCACTTTCTGTTTGACGAGCACTAAATGTCCAATTATCATTTAATATCTGCTCTAATCAGTTCTGGCAAATTTTTCAGGCACACTAGAGATGATATTAATAGATGGAAGGGAAGCTACTTTTACCACATTATATGAAAGAGAGAGGAAGAGAAAGAGAGAGCATGCATGTGAAGACTAGGTTTCCAGCTGAGGTTATAAGAATTCATTCTATAGACGAACCAGACTGCCTTATTTAAAAGCATAGCTAAAGCATTATTTCCCCAAAACAAAACAAAATTAATTAATTTCAAATAGTTAATTTCAAGAGCTTATTTACACTATGCACTTACAGAAACTTGAATGCGTCTGTTGTTATGGCTCTGCCTTATAGAAGTCTGTTTTTTGTTGCTTGTTGATGTAGAACTTCCTACTGGAAAACTAGGACTTTCTGGCCCAAAATGTTAAGTATCCCAAATAAACTATATATGCTAGGGTTTCAGAGAATGGATCCATAATGGTTAAACCAATGTGAAACCATCATAAGTGTGTCATGTGAATACATTCTATAAATTTAGAGTGAGTATAAACCGCATTGCATAGTGAAATTGATGGCAAAATATGAATTGCAGTGCAATCCATACAACCATTCGGGTTTTTGAAAACATTAATAAAAAATATTAAATATTTATGTCCAGTGGAGGCCAGGGAGGCCAGGGACCCTGGAAGTGTAGCGGCCTGTGGAGCAGTGGGGAAGGCCTGCCTCCCTGGCCTGCTGCCGCCTGCATGGCTCCAGAGGCTCTGCGGAAGCCAGGGAGGTAGCCCTTGGATTGGACTGGTAGGAGGGCAAAGAAGTGTGAGTAAGAAAATAATATATAAAATCTATAAAATAATGTATAAATATTAAAATTAGTATGGCATCCCTACTTTGTGGATTTTCACTTTTCACGGGTGGTCCTGGAACAGAACCTCTGACACAGTTCACTCATGGAGCCCCATGCCAACCATCAGATGATGTAGGTTGACTTCCGGTGGGGCTCCGTGGGTGAACGGGGGCAGCAGCATGGTAGGACGCTGTACTGCCAACACAGTAGCCTCTCTGTGTTCTATTAGAAGCAATGGGGCTTCCGCAGGATTAAGTGGCACGGTGATGCTTCCCCACATGTGATGGGGAAGTGCCAGCTGCCAGCTGGGGTGCTGGGATTATCCTGCTGCTGCCCCGTTTCAACATGGAGGCTGGGGAATTGCAATGCTGGACTTCATCCATGTGATGAGGTCCATAAACAAATGAAAACTGAAGCTAACTATCACCCAAAGGCAACAGAAAACCCAAAGATTTGAAACTACTAAACTGAGTATTTTGTTTTAAACATAGACATTTTTGAATAGGGAGAAAGATAAATTGTTCTCAAAGAAATATTGGTCTTGATCTTTTAATCACACAAAATGTTTGAAGCAGACTTAAATATTATAACTTGTTCCATTTAGTCACATGTTTCACTGATAGCAGGTATGCAGTGTAAAAAAAATACCCATACATAATAATCACAGATTGGTAGGACAGAAACCAATAAAATGTCACTGGTGATAGATAAAATAATGGAAGTGTTATAAAATGTGTAATAATCTTTAGGATTTTTGTTTGTCCAGTTAGCATCCAAAGTGATCAGCCTGACAACTGTGAAACATCCTAATACGCCTGAGTATCAATAAAGGTAAACAAGCAGGTGACTTCCAAATTGTTCGCCTATCTACGATTTTTAAAATAAAAACTATCTTGAAATCTCAGTTCTGTCCAAACAAACCTCTGGAGAACTATGGAAAGCATGTGTTTTTTGACAGAAGCTGTAAGAATGCTGTAGTTTGATGCCCACATTGCAATACCACAAGCTGAAAGACTGGATGCTATTTATGTCATCATAAAAAAACCATACGGTCAAGAGCAAGACAGATCCATAATCAATATTGTCGCAGTTTTGTTTTAAAGCTTTGTTTTGTCTTGATCAGATGCTTCATTTAATGAAAAAGTGATTTTCATGTGGCATTTGAGCTGTAGCCTCACTGACTCTGATGCCGAGAGACTTAAGCAGTCCAAACAAAACAACATTGTTTGCTATACAAAAGGAAAGCCAAGATTGGCCTCTTAACTTCTAATAAGGTTGACAACACAACATGATAGGTCCTCTTTAGTGATAAAACAGCCAGTTACAAAGTGAGATTTAATATACTGCCATCTATATTTTTATTTCAAAAATAGTTATGCCTGATATTTCTATATTTCTATTAATATCGTGGGAATGTATTGACTGCAGCTTCAATTTTGAAAGCGTTTATTTGGGCAACATGAACCTACCTGACCCTCTATTATTCTTCCCAGCTCGGTATATGTAATATAGAGCATTACAATCACAGACTAGAAAGTGTCTGAAATTGTGTGTTCCCAGCTCCATATTTTATTGTAGTCAGTCTATATGCTAAGGAAAGCTGAATGTGTCAAGTTGAGGTTAACAGAGAGATATACACGAGTCATCCATGCAATGGTGTTATCACAGATAGGTTCAAACTGGCATGGAGATACTTTATCTGATAATGATGATTATTGCTGTAACCCTATGTTTCATAGCCTTTTACTGGCGTTTTTAAAGTCTGGCTTAAATGTATATTTTGGCATTACTTATTTGAGGGCGTAAATTAGACTTTCACAACATCCTATAGAGGTTTCCCCACCATGTTCAATGAATGCCTGAAAAGAAATTGATGTCACATCTCCCAAATCCTACTATACATATTGATAATTAGAGTGGTCTCTTCCAATCATAAAGCTGGAAGAGACCTTAAGGACTATCCAACTCTTTAAGGTGTATTATTCACTACTGAACAGCTCTTACCTTCAGGAAGTTCTTCCTAATATTTCGTTAGGATATCTTTGTTGTATTATGTATGTTTTATCATGTAATTCTGTGTATCTCCCCGAGGGAAGACTATACACACACAGAGGTCTTAATGTGTTGGACATTCTCTACAATAAAGCAACCCTTTATCAAATACTTTAGGAGCCACCGGTAGCGCAGTGGGATAAATCCCTATGCCGGCAGGACTGAAGACCGACAGGTCGCAGGTTCAAATCCGGGGAGAAGCGGATGAGCTCCCTCTATCAGCTCCAGCTCCTCATGCGGGAACATGAGAGAAGCCTCCCACAAGGATGATAAAAACATCAGATCATCTGGGCGTCCCCTGGGCAACGTCCATGCAGACGGCCAATTCTCTCACATCAGAAGCGACTTGCAGTTTCTCAAGTTGCTCCTGACACGACCAAAAAAAAAATCAAATACTTTAAGATATACACATGTACCTATAAACATAAATAGCTGAAAAATACATATTATATTTTAATATGTATTTATGGCACAAATTGCTACAAGTGAAATGACTTAATTCCATTGTGGACATCATTTTTATACTGCAGCAATCAATTTCTGTTCCGTATTTAATTTATCCCATCTGCTTTTTCATTCCCTTTGGAGGTCTTCTAGCAAGTGACTGTTATAAATTAAAATAGATAAACTAGAGAGCCATAGGTTCCTTTCCACCCTGAATTTGCATGTATTCTATTTTATCTCACCACTTTTTAAAGCTTCTGTCACTTACATCTTTCCTTTGTCTCGCTTCTGCAGAGTTAGAGGCAACATTCTTCTCCCTCCCAGGCCTTTAATAATTGCGTATGTCTAGATCAGGCCACTTGTTAAATGCTGTGCATGATTTTTAGAGAGTGCCTACAATCACATAAGTGGTTTGTGATTATGCACAATAATGGCTCAAAATTAGAGAAGATGCATTTTTAAAGCCTTTCCCCCCACACTCAAAATGTTTCATCATTAATTTTTATAGTCTTAACTTATAATATTTTCAATTTGTTGAGCCAGGCAGATTCATTTGATTAACTTCTTCAAAAATTAGAAGGAATTCAAGAGAGGAGTTGTAGCGTATATCTGAATGATCATGACAAATTACCATTTCCTCTCAGGACCACATGAAAAACGGATTCATCAGTTGTAAGAGAGGAGAAAAAAGATGTGCTTCTAAAAAGGTGGCTTCTGATGTATCATCTTGTTAAACGTTAGGACTTTGCTTCAAATTTGGGAGATGATGTTTGCTCTAGAAAAGTGGGGAAATCCAGAGCTAGGCTAGACTTAATAAACTAATCAGTAGAAAGCCATATAGGTCTAACTATTTCTCCTTTTAGTCTAGTATTGTTCACTCAGACTGTGAGCAGCTCACAAAAAACCTGAACATTGTCTCAGCCATTATCATCACTGAGTACCTGACTCTTTAAAAAACAAATAAAAGAGAGATGCTAGTAATTTAACCAAGCATTCTGTATTTATTAAACAATGAACATTTTGCACGAATATATTCTAACCATAATTGGAAAGTGTGAGCTCTAAAAACAGCATCCTTCCAAATGACTTAGGAATATCTCCTACCTTTCCAAATAGTGGGATGATATCATATGGTCCACATGCTAGTTCATTCTATTGTTCTGGATGCTGCTACATGTTTTATTGTAGGCGTGGATAGGCGGAAGATATGTTTTGTACTACAGTCCAGTATCTTGTAGCAGTCTTACAAGTAGCTGTTTTAAAGAATCAACTGAAAGGAATCAATTGAAATGTTAAAGCAAATTGTTACTTTTTATACATAAATACAACCTTAACTAGCTACTTTGGGTATCCCTGAAGCAAACAGAATTACTTACTATCTATCTAACTTCCTCTATCTACAGGAACCTCTAAATTTTGAGATATTCTCATTTTGTAATTATCCTTGATGTTTATTCCACAAAGCACTAACAAATAATTTCAGCAATTTTCTTTCTACTATGAAAAAGCTTTTGAAAGCCACATAGGGCATTTCACGTGGGGCATTTCTGCCTCGTTTTGCCATTTTTATATGTGGCAAGGATGGGGCCTGCCAAGTACCATCACATGACACATGGCAGGCCCCACCCACATTCCTTGGAGGAAAGTGTAGTTTCCTCCACTTTTTGTTGTGTGAAGGCAGAAAGGGTGATGGGGCAACACATGTTGTCACCCTTTCTGCCATTTGATGGGGGATGGAAAGGGTGTCAAAACACTCTCTCCTGTCACCTCCATGTGATGAGGGGAGGAGGGAGGGGGAACAGGGTGTCATGAGCCGCCCTTTGTACCTTCCCTTTCACCCACAGTTGCTGTTGCAACAGATTGGCCTGGCCCAAAAGGGCCATGTGAAAATGTCCATAATTTTCAAAGGCTATGCACAGCTTTGGATTAGACTGCAAAACAACAACTAAACCCCACAAGGTTGATTTACATAGAAACCAGCATTTTCTGAGAAGGAAACAGCTTTTTTTGTGTGTGTGGAAAATATAATTGCAGTGCAAAAATACCTGTTTTCTGTACATAAAATGTTGTAATTTCTGCATAAAATTCATACATAGTTAATTTGGATAAAAAAAAACCCCAGCATTTTCTATGCAGGATTTAATATTCCTGTGTTGAAATATTATTTTCTGCACAGAAAGGACTATTTCATGCATAGATATATACAGGATTTTGCACAATCCATGTGTAAACTTTGCACAGAATAAACTGTGAAGATTCTTCTCAGTTCAGAAATACTTCTCATCAGAGGTCCCCAATGCTTCAAAAACATATTTCTGACAATTTTTCAAATATTTTCCCTACTCTCTTATTCTGTAAAACCCAATGCTCCAGCAGCACTGTTTCTGACTTTAAAAAAACAAATATTTGATTAAAATAGGGGGAACATGAATAGTTTCTTATGCATTTGAGGAAAAAGTCCAAGCAGATGCTTATCTTTAAAAATGTAAAAGGAGGCATAGAGGAGGGAAAGGCACGAAAGAATAACATTTATGGAGATTTATCATTTACTTCACACACTGTTTATATAGACATTTTATCTATAGAATCTCAAATTCCTTATTAGCCCTGCTTTTTTTGGGGGGGGGGCACATGGATAAACATAATTAATTTCGTCCATAATAATATTTTTTGGCAAGAGATTCATGCATTCAAACATCCACTACTTGAACATGTTTTCTTTTTTAAAAAAACTCAAAAGCAAACTTGATTTTGCCATTTTATATAAGGAAAACCATTTTATTATGTCACTTGATAGAATGAGACTTGAACTTCCATGGATTTTGATATTCACAGGCTGTCCTAGTTCCAAACCCCAGCAGAGAGCAAGGGCCTGTTGTACCATGTCTACATAGGCAATACATTTTCCAATTTGAGAGTATTCTTATAATTCTAAAAATCTTGTTTTGTTGTGCTTGGTTCAAGAGCCAGCTAATATAGGGTCATTTATAAGTTAATTTATCAACTGCTTTGTTGCATCTCATGGGATTTTTCATCATTTGCACTAAGATTTTCGGGCACATACTGTTCTCTGAATATCAAATTTATCATGTTCATTGCAGAAGATGATGACTACAGGTTTTTATATAAAAGAAGAATGCAATATATATTACATTTTCAAACTAATTTATTATTTTGTTTCCAGGAATAACCTTTGGCATATTAGTATGGATTTGTGTGTGAACACTTTTCTCAGATACAATGATTTGCTGTCATTTTAACAAATGAAAAGAAATCTTAGAATAATGTAATTGTTCCATCCCCTCCTCCTTACCCTGAGACATTTTTTCCTTGTTGGATCATGTCAGCCTAGTTCTAAACAAAAACAGTCCAACCATTTGCATTGAAATGGATGTTATCCAAAGGTGGTCAAGAGTTTATACTCACAGACATGGCAATTTCCTGTTGACTTTTCAAAGATGATAGAAATGTATCATGGTTTGGCTGATATACTACAGTCCAAATAGGTATCTGTCAAAGTGAAAAGTGTACATCTTGCAACTGATCATGGGTACTGGGTATTAACTATTTCCCTATGGGGTTCCCAAATATTCATGGGTGCTTTATCACTGATAGACTTATGACTTAAGACATCATTTCCAGAATTCAGAAGATTTTCATAGCTGCACTCAGATTGTTGGAAACAGATGAATAAGTCTTTTTGGATGTTTCCAAGCCACTGGAAAGCTATTAATGGATGTAGCCAATAAAGTTGTAAAATGGCATCTTTTAGATACAGGGATTGTTTAAGGGTTTCCCCTACAGGTTAGGAGACATATTACTATGCTATAAAGATGATTGGGTCTATCTATTTCAACAGAGAAGGGAACAGAGCATATCCGAAAGAGTTCTGCCGGAAGCAGATTGTACTAAACCAGGAGTTCATTCAGTAGGCTATAATCCAGAGTACTGAAATAAGTGCAATAAATTCAGAGGAGTAATACAATAGAGGAAACAGGTGTCTTCTGTATAGTGACATGTATGTGGAATGCTTGACTCTCTCAGGTACAAAGTAAACTAGTCAAAGGTATTTCTGTGTACATACTTTATGCATATTTATATTTATAAAATGGATGCTTTCCCCCCAAAGATCTGCTGGCAAGGTTGGGAATACAGATGACTTTGGGGCTTGCTTTTTTCAGCCCTTTACACAATCTAGCTAATTAAGAATTTTGAATAATTACTTTAGGTGTGGGATTCCACTTCAAGTCTAGACAGAACTGTATATCTATTGGGGCTGCGCAAAAAGTCATTTGTGCCTCTTATGTCAAATCTATTTCATAAGATCTGTACATATTAGGAAATATTAAGAAACGCGAGGGGTGCCCATGCAAAAAACTTAAGAATCTAGTAAACACTTGCCTATGACTTTTTTGTTTAAGTTCAGTAAGTCTTGCAAGTCTCCCAAAGTCAGTTTCATTTTCAGCACAAACAGGTTACCTGTTGCCATTGTGAAAGGGCAAGTGAACTGGGAGGGAGATGGAGAGAGACACATTACGGCATTACATTACATTCTTTTGATGTGAACAGAATTCTGGGAAATGTAGTTTGGGAATCTGCAAAGGAGACTGATAGTAAATCTGTGTTGGACTGGGATGAAAATCCTTAAATTGAAGTTCTGTGGTATGTCGTGTGTCATATAAAGAAATTCAAGGGGATAGCTATTGCGACTTTTTTTTTTAAAAAAGGGCTTTTTTTTGCCAAAACATTAAAAATTCAGTAATGTGTGATTTTTTTCTAAAACTTGAGGGGAATGATGTCCTGGTTATCTTGTGTCATTGTAGATAAAATCAAGGAGAAAGCTCTTGCTTTTTTTAAAAAATGTTGTTCATAAAAACTTTCAAGAATTCCCAAAAATCAGTGGATGTTCTGAAACTTGGCCTGGGATGGGGAAGGGCAGTGGTAAATTTGTTCTACAAGTGTAGCAGGTTTCATCCTGATAGCTCTAACAATGGGAAAGAAAGGAGCCCTGAAGTTTTCCCATTGGCACAATTACTTAAACAAAAAAGTAACAAAAATTGTTACTTCATTATAGCTATGATAGACTAAATTATGATATTTTAGAAACACTTTAGAAATGGTTTGCTGCCCTCCTTACTTAGTAATGAGTATTGAAATACTTTTTTCATTGATTGCACAGGCCTAACAAATTTGAGTCTATACATCTAAGTTAATAATATAGGCCTGATATAAATCATGGCACCTCAAACTTAAGTTCATTAACAGACAACATGAATGAGAAGGAGATGAAAACCCTCTGCCCTGTGACAAAATGGCAACCCAAATTTTTAAAGAGAAAAATGGAGTGGCAAATTTGGCACACATTTTTGTTGCAACAGTTAATTTCTTAAACTTTTAAGATCTTTCTATAAATGTATGGTTTTAATACAGTTAACCATTTAAGTCATTTTAAATATTGATTCTTTATATGTTATTAATTTAAGTTTTTAATGGATAAACAACTGCACTTTGAGTGGAAAAGGCAGGATATAAATCATCATCACTATCATTTCATGACATGGTGTACTGCTAAGTTTGTATCTTTAAATTGCTTATTTGTTGGGTTCACAATGTTTTTGAAAACGTTTCACCAGAATTCTGTTGGAGATTATGTCTTTGTTAGTGGACCTATGTCTGCACAATTTAGAACTGTACTGTTTCATAATGTTCATAGTCAGTAGAGGGCTGTTTTGACATTTGTGTTTGAATTTTAAGAGAGCTTAGGAAGAGCCATTACCTCCTTAGGCAGATACGGCTGTTTATTTCTGTGCTAATGAGCTACCCAGTGTTTTTCACACTCGTGGTCCAGATCTTGCTGAGAGATGTCTTATTTGTATTCATTTCCATTGTGTCTTCCCATCTTCTTGGCATACATAACATTTACAAAACTTAATTTCTTTTATCATTTATGCATGGAAAATGAAAAGGATTTTTTTTTTTAAAAAAACTTCCACAGAACAACAGAAAAGTATTTTTCTGAATGTGAATTTAGCAACTGAGCCAACACTAGATTACAGGATTTCAGACATTGTTTCTGATCTATTAGAAATCTGGGATGAAATAAAATATATGTGATGGTAAAGGAGGAAACCATGTTTTGAATTCATAAGGCAGAGCAGGAGGAACACAACCTCATGTCCTCTAGAAGGTGTGTACTACAGTCTTCTGAATGCCTATTGACCCTGCTAGGGTTCATGGAAGTTAAATCCACAACCTCTAGAGCAGGAGTACCAAATTCATTTTCATTGACGGCCACATCAGATTTATGGATTACTTGAAAGGGGCATTGAATCAACGGATGGACAATTCATGGATACAGAGAGACAACTATAATTGTTTACATAGTGGTCAGTGCTCTTTAGTTTTTATCCCATTTAGGTGCCCACTACTTTTGATTTTCCACCATACTTACTATGGAATATGGGAAATGCAACCCATGAGGACTTGTGGCTCTGAGGTTGGGGAAAGGTTAAAGGATATTTTAAGGTCAGGCATCATATCCACAAGCCTTTTATCTAAATTTAATCCCCACTATACTGACTAAACAGAACAAACTGCAGTCTTCTGGATGTTATTGTATAACAACTCCCATCAACTCTAGTCATGGTGTCTAATGATAAGGAATACATTGTAGTCCAGCATCTAGAACAGTGGTTCCCAACCTTTGGGTCCCCAGTTGTTTTGGCCTACAACTCCCAGAAATCCCAGTCTGTTTACCATCTGTTGGGATTTCTGGGAACTGAAGGCCAAAACATCTGGGGACACACAGGTTGAGAACTACTGATCTAGAGGGCCACACAAAATGATATGGTGGTCCAGATTCAGTTAGTGGGTCTTGTGCTCTAGAGCATAATAATAAAAATAGCAGAACTATTTAACAGTTCTCTCATGTTAAAACCTATTTGAAGGTTCTGCCTCATAATTCTGTTCCTTTGTAATTCCTTTTCTGATCCTCTAGAACTCAGCTGGTGTGAGGGTGATCTGGCTGAGCATCTGTCAACCTATTGATCACTAGGGTTGACTTGGCTGATCTGGCTGGCTAGGCAGGTGTCCCTTTCCTCCCTCACCGCTCTATGTGTATCCCTCCCAAATCTGCATGCTTTGTAGAAGAAGAAGATATCCCAGGTATAACAGTCTTCTGTTCTGGGTATACAATACCTGTGCTCCCCTGTATGAACCTCCAAACAAGCTCTTTAGGATATACAGTTGATTCTCCATAGTTGAAGGTTTAACTTTTACAGTTGTGATTATTCATAGATTTTAATATTACTCTCTAGGCCCTCATAAAACCAATTTTAATTGATATTTCCCCTTCTGGAAGGGGGGGGGGGTCCTATGCCTCTAACATCCATTTAATTAGAGATCCTACTGTACTAGAAAGTGTTTTTGGAAATAAGGTCACTTTATGTTAGAAATAGCAACCTCTAGAAGCCTCCCTTACTAGTTATTATATATATAATTCAGATTGCTTACTGTACTGTATATGTGTGTATTGGTATGTGGTTTTTCTTAACTCGATGTTGTGGGAGGGGCTGCAGACATGTGATCAGATCTTGGATTATTCAGATCTCAGACTCCATTTTATAAACTGTATGCTTTTAGAAGACTGTAGAAACAGAGTGTTTTCGAGACTCTATTAGATGGTTAGCAACACAATGATTTCACATTTGAACCACTTATTCAAAACCCGACGTGTAAAGATATCTGCTGAACAAGAACAGAAAAGATTAGCTGTACTTTTATTATATTCCTGAATTACTTCCTGCCCAGATTTTACAGATGTATTATCTGAAATATATGATGTAGATTACTCTCAGCACTTACTAAATCTAAGCAACATTGATTTTATTTGACTGGGCATGTCATGTTCTAAACTTTGCTGTGCTCATACCAAAAGCCAGCACTGGCTGAAATAGATTTCCCCCCTGCTTTATCACAGAGTGTGTTATCAAGAAGGATATTATCTCACTATAAGAAATTGTGTTGTCATTAATTGTACTGTTGGTATCAGTATAACATGTCTTGTTGAGGTTAATTAATAGGTGAATTATTGCCACAAGTGGAGAGTAAATTATTATGCATGCCCACAAGGTTGTGATATATATGTGGAACTAGGGTACCACTATCTGTGTAAAAAAATCTTTGAATTAATTCCTCTGAAACAAGTGTATATGCTTGAAGCTGATCTAAATAAAATAAGATGGACAGAATCCGTATATAGGGAACATTAAGTGTACATTAAGTGTACACATACATTAAGTGTACACATTTCTGATGCATTCAAAATGTGAGAGAAATGTTATAAGAGGAAAACTTACCGTGAACACATTGTGAAAATGCAGTGAAATTACACATATTGAAATGATCTGTTGAAGTGCCCAATTTCACCATGTGGCTAGTGACTGTTCTACTAAGCGTGGATGGCATTGTGTGCATAGCAAATGGGCCATTATTTGAGACGTTAACAATTTTTAAAAAAAGGTTTAGGTGAGATTATTAATAACTGTTGTTTCAGCATTCAATGGTGTGTAGAAAATGTTTCAAACAGATGCCTCCAGTGTATTTTCCTCTGTATAAATAATTATATAGCTGAAGTTGTTCTAGCAAAGAAAGGAAAGGTCAAAGATAGTTGTAGTCAGATTTTGGGGCAGATATTTGGAGAATCTTATGCAGCCCCCATTCCTTGCCTGCCCCTGACTGCAACTAAATAATGACTTTCTGAAACAATCAAATGGTACTCTATGGGACATCCAAACATGAAAGTGTAAAATAATAATAATAATAATAATAATAATAATAATAATAATAATAATAATAACACTTTATTTGTACCCCGCTACCATCTCCCCAAGGGACTCGGTGCGGCTTATATGAGCCCGAGCCCGAATAGAACAATACAAGCAATTAAAATAAAAACATAGACAATAAAATATACAACATTAACAATAAGACAACACGCAATTAAAAACAGTGGGAAGGCCGAATGTAAAGTTAAAATGGAAATAATGCTGGGACATGGACGAAAGGTGATAGTGGCATTTGTGGAAGGGCATACGAGCAGATCTAAAAAATGTAAAGTGCTTTGGAGGACAAGGTGCTATGGGATCATTATTCCGGGAAGGCACTGGAAAGAACTAGCCTCCATACCTTTCAACTATTCTATTGTGAAGGAACAGTCCTGATTGATCCTGAGTCATTTTGCTTGTTCAGCTGCTTTACATGTCCTAGTTTTTCTCCTCCTAACCCACTATTTGTTGTAAGCTTCCTTCAATGGCTGAAAATTGATCTCAGATTGATTTAGCAGGGGGAGAGGGGAGGAAAGGCAGTATTTTATCCTTCCCTGTAGATTCAGGATCAAACTGTTGCAGCATTTCCTAGTCTGTGCATTCTTCATTCTTAAAACCTTTTGCCACATTGACATCTATAGTTGCTTGACCATGTTTCCCACTTTTCATTGGTAAAGTGCATAGGCTTACTATTCTGCCCATATCCCTTTGGGCTTTGGTATCACACAATAAGGTCCAATCTACACTGCCACATAATAGAGATCTGTAATTTGGGAAAAACCTGTGCCATTTTCGGTGCCCAGCTTTTGGTTGCCCCTCATTCTATTTTTAGGAAACTTCCCAAATTTGGGAGGGTTTTCTGTTTCATGCCAGAAAGATTTGGTCCATTGGTGCCAATGGGGAAACTTTAGAGGCTAATTTCTCCATCATTTTTAATAATAATAATAATAATAATAATAATAATAATAATAATAACTTTATTCATATTCCGCTCTATCTCCCCAAGGGACTCGGGGTGGATTCCAAATATAAAAGGCAAACATCCAGTGCCTGACTACTACAACAATACATCAATTCTAACAAAATTTAAACAACCCAACATATAAACGTGAATTATAACTTAACAACTAAAATTAAATAAAAAAACACAGCCTGTTATAAAAAAAACATCAAACATCACATGGAAACAATCACTTGTAGGTCACATTTAATCTTGCAAGCCTATCATGTTTCAGAACATTTAACCAATCCACTATTTTATTTTGAAATCTTTATAGTTTTTACATAGCATTAAAAAAAAACCACAAGTGGGGGTTCTGGGAATTAAAGTCCCAAGTTCACGCCACAAGAGGGCAGGAGAATGGACACAGTCAACCAGGTCTTGGGTTGGCTGAGAAAGAGACTCAGAGAGAAAAATTTCAAATCCCATCATGCCCCGGGAGGGAGTACAAGGCTCCTTCAATGCTTGTGCTGCACAAAGTATTGCTGAGAAAGCAAGATCCCATTTGTCTCAAGCAGGTATGGCGGGGGGGGGGGGGCTTTGGGAAAGGATGGAGGAGTCTTCTGGGGAAGAAGGCAAAGGCGAAGCAGCTCTTCTGATTTGCCTCGCCCACATGCCGCTGCTTCCACCACAGGTAAAGTGCCACTCAGCCCCACTGGTCCCCATTAGCCCCCATTAGCCAAAATGATATGGCTGCTGTGACCTGATCTGTGTCCGCTAAGGCTTCGGCTGCCCTATGTCTGGCTTGTTTTCATGAATTCTGCAACCAAATCCACAGAATTCTCTGAATCTGATTCACAAAAATGAAACCGTGCACAACCCTACCACATAATGCAGTTTCCAAGTGATGTAAATCTGGTAACAGATTTACATCACTAAGTTCTCATCAAAGAAAGTCTATTCCATTAAAGTTCTATCAGATTCATAAGAATGTACCTGGACATAGCCAGATAATAGATGATGGTGTGACTAGGTTGGACCCAGTTTTAATTGTGCCAAGAACAAAAAAAAAATAGTTCCTACATTGCACTGGGTGACACTATCAAGGAAGTGACCCCAAAATGAGTGTCTATAAAACTTTTGTGGAATGCTTTAGTGGAAACAGCTTATTTTCACACAAACCTACACACATATCATTTTCCCTAAGCCCAATTTACATGTAGCAACATACGTTCAAGGCTAAAACTCTATACTAATATCCTTTTCATATCTTTCAATGTGCATGTGCTCTGGTCATAACTGGCATTATTACCCAATTACAGTTATGCTCTGAATCATGTGTTTCCAAAAATATGCACTATTAGTATTGACTATTCTTTTTTTTTTGCTGCTGTTTTTTTTTATAGTTGGTGATTTGTCAATTTTTCTCGTAGTTTACCTACAATGTTGTGGTATAGTTTGGTACGGGAGGAGGTTCATGGGAGTTACACCATGAGTTACTGCACTGGGTGATGCCACTGTATGCTGTGCTTCTAAGTTCTAACCCCTTCAACACAAACCTATATTGCATTGTTATCCTTTGGTAAGAAGTTCCTATAAAGATGGGGGGGGGGGGTTGCATTTAAGTCTCTATAGTTGATCCCTTGTATATCCAACTCTTTCTAAGTGGTGTTGGATTAGATGTGTTTATAGAAGCATGCAAAGGACATAGAAGTTCCTCATACTCAAAAATTCTAGACAGGAATGAAGAAAGACATAAATATTCCACCTTAAGTGAATAGAAATTCATATACATTAGGTAAAAGTAAATTTGTTTAACAACTGACTTCCACTGAGTTCTCTTGAGTTAGAATTCTTTTTAAAGCTCTTCTCCCCCCCCCCCCCAAACAAATTTAAGGAAGGAGCATTTTCTTAAGCTAGTGTGAATGTATTCTCCAGCTCATCAATATTAGTATTGTGCAGATAAATATGTAATTACTTTTTCCCCATACTCATTAAGCTTCATATTAAAATAGGATTCAAGGAATATTTTAATTTTCATGTCAGCTATACTCTGCTTATTTGCAACAACAACCATGACAATAAAATAAATCTTGATGCGCTCCTGTTTTTTTAAAAATAAATTTAAAATCTTGGGTTACTAATTGAACACTGAAAATCTCTTGAAGAAGAGAGTTGTGGATTAATTTTTAAATCAGTTTTAATCTGCTTATTCAGGTTTCATTACTATGCTGTGGATATTTATAGTGGGGAAAAATACAGTACTTAACCTTTAATAATTTTCCTGCTTTCAGTATACTTAATCCAAAAAAAAGCCAAAAGCCATGATATACGGGAAATAAGATTCTTGGGAAAGGTAATAGGTTTCCTATAATATTATATGTAATTAATTATATTAATCACTTAAGCATTTTGATGGTGCATTAAACATACATAATAGATTGCAAGTCTAAAACAGAACTGTATGCAGTATGCACCAAGATTAAGCAGCTATAGGTCTGCCAATGATGCCTGCACTCTAATAATAATAATAATAATTTATTTCCCACCTCTCCTGATGGCTTGAGCTGGGGTACAACAAATTCAAAAACAAATGAACATAAAAACATAATTTATTACTACATTTCATAGATAAACACATACATATATACATAAAGACGTTTACCAAATACAGCTACAGAACTGACATGTAATGGTAATAGAAGGCAAATCCAAGCTCATGACTGAAAGTTGACTGGGTAGGCCTGCCAGAAGAAATGGCACCTTGTTTAGCCATCAAATCTCTTTAACTCAATGTAGGGAGAGAAAAGTGTGGAATCTTGCCTTTTCCGGTAGACTCAGGCAAACACAAATGAAGGTTATATCTCAGTATATATCAATAAAACATTCCTAAGATAAGTAAGGGGGGGAGGAGGGAAAGAAACAAAAAGGAATGAGGGAATGGAAAAAGAGTAAAAGGGAGGGGGATGGAAGTGGGTAAGGAAATATTTTTACTTCCGTTCTTCTTCCTTCCATATACATATTCTTTCTTTATGTGCTCTCTTCTTAAAAGTCCTAATTGATTCTCTTTCCCCCTTTCTTGTCGATATCTATTTTAAATTTTATTTATCTATCTTTCCTTTCATACTTCAAATATTCTTCGAAACTCAACCAGTCTGTTGCCTTCACTATTTTGCCAGTGTGATTTGTCATCAAATATGTTAATCTGTTGATATCTTTTGTCTCAATTATTTTATCCAGCCAGTCTTCCTAGGTTATATTTAATAATTATAATCTTGATAACACTCTGATATTGCTTGGCCATGTATGATCTGATTTACATCTGTAAAATGTTGCAGTGTATGGGAACTGGAATCCAAAACCATCTGGATGACAATTGTCTACCTGATATAGACACTAGGTGTGTGCAAAATTTATTTTCTAATTCGTAAGTCATACCTTATTAATAGGTTTTGTATATATTAAGAAACACAGGGGCACCCAGGCAGAAACTTAAGAATCAAAACTCACCCAAGATTTGTAAGTTTCATTTTCAGTGCAAGTGAAGGGAAGCCAAAAAGGCTGCCTTTCCTCTTTAAATTAATAGCCTCTTGCCACAAGGAGAGGAATACAGAAGGGTGGGACAAACTGAGTGAGCTGGGAAAGAGCCTGAGAGAGCACAGAATTCTGGGAAATGTAGTTTGGGAAGGCATGGAGTCCTACAGAAGAGAATTCAAAGGGCTAAACTACATTTTCCAGAATTCTGCGCAGCATCAGAAAACTCCAATTAGGATAGGGAAGATATTTTTTTCCTTCTAGCAGCAGCAAAAATTCCAATACATTGTTGAATCTACAAAGAGGAGAACTGACCAATACTTCAATACTAGTAAGTAAATCAGTGCTAGGTGGGAAGAAATCTCTAAATTGAAGTTCTGAGACATAAAAGACTTAAACATGTTTCTGTCAAAACTTTAAAAAATTAACAAAAATTAGTAGAGGCATGAATATTTCTGAAACTTGGGGAAAATGATCTTGTGTCTTGTGTTATTGTATAGAAAATTCAAGGAGATAGCTCTTGTAGGTTTTTAAAAAATGTTGTTTGTAAAAATTTGAAAATTCCCAAAAAAACCTCATGGATGAGTGAAATGTTCTGAAACTTGATGGGCTAACAGTGGTAAGTGTGCTCTATAATTTTAGCAAGTTTCATGCCAATCAGTCTAACAATGAGGGAGAAAAGCACCCCTGAAGTTTCCCCTTTGGCACAATTAATTACTTAACAAAAGTAATCCAATTTTGGAAATACTTTAGAAAGAATTTTCCCTCATGCTCTAATTTTGTAATGAGTATTGATATTTTTCATTGATCTCACAGGTCTAATAGACACTAGTATGAAACTTTTGTTGGAGAAACCTCAGGCAAAAAACAAGGTGACCATCTTCAACATCAAATGAATCTTAATCAACCATGCAACAAAACATGACAGCTTTTATGACCAGAGCTTTCCAAACTGTATATCGCAACATGTTAGTGTATTAGCTGAAATGTGTAGGTATCATGTGAACATGAGAAGCAAACTCTGAGTCTATGTGAAATAAGCAATACCAATTTGTATGTATTTTTTACACAACAAAGGTGGTGATTAGTAGGAGTAATATTATTAATATGAGTATTAGTAACATATTGTTACTAATAAATGTAAAAAATGCTGGAAATATATGTTATTATCCTACAAATCATATATTTTTAAAATATATAAATGGAAGTTTTTCATGAGATAGATTTCATTATTACAAGTTAAGTTATGTATGTTCTATCTCTTATTAGGGTTTCGTTGAATCTTCACTTTGCTAGTTAAACTGAATTATTGTATCACAAAATGATGTATGTCTCAAAAGTGTGTCTCCAACATGAAATGTTTGGAAAGCTCTGAGCTAGAGACATAGCACCAAGACCTTCATTTTTGTGTCCCTTGCTGGTCCATGTTTTCTGCCTCACTTGATTGTGATCAGTATCAAGCTGATTTGGCACAATCACGATGATGGTCAGAAGCATTACATTAGTAGAATGCATTATGCTCACACAAATACCTTCTGATAATTCTCTGCTTGTTTATTTGGGATAGTGAGTGTTTTCAGTGGTACTATCAATGACAAGGGCAACAGACACAAGACACACAATTCAGGTCAGCAGAAAGGAGCTATCTCTTCCAGGAAGTCCAGTTCTGGTTCATGATGATGTAAATGAACAGAAATGCTGATCAGAAAGATAATGATGATGATGATTTTGCTCATTTGCACCCAATATTGAGACAAGATAGCTTACAATATACTAAAAAATAATACAGGTTAAAAACTATACACATTTTATATGTCCATAAAATATAAATATACATGTTTTTGAAAAGATAGGCAATTTCTAAAACTAATAAGATTATGATTTGTGAAAAAAAAATTGCAAACCATAAAATAGGAAAGCCGACATATATCATATGCTGTCTTTTATTAGGCTACTATTTCTTTCTTCCTGAAAGATGGATGGATTAGAATACTCTATGTTAGAGTGGCACATCATGGGTTAAAACAAGCGAATGCCAAAAAAGTACAATTAAAACAAACCCATTAATAAAATTACAAAATGCCATTTGCTTGTGTCTTTAATTGAATTTTTAAACTGCTCAATACTGATAAGATGCAATAAGAGCTACTACCACTACTGCTTATCTAATACTTATCACAATTTCATTTTGACTCTTCATCTTCATCCTGCTGTGGTTGTTGTGACTCCTTGCCTGTGTTAAGTGGCACATTTTTGTCTTCTGATTAACATTCTACCCTACAAGCATTGATTGATACCTATATCAATTCTATGCAAACAACTAGGGAGCATTTAATTTTGCAACAGTTGCTGATTTTCTGCTTTCATATTTATCTTAGATTCCTGTAAAAGGAGGCGAAAATTCATATCATTGTTGAAATGGTAGGATATGTATCTCTTCAAACCAGGTAAGGTCTGGAAATTAAAACGGATACAATCTTAGAGAATGGAAATCCCACCACCAGTTTAAACTAGAGTAGGAAGACGGAATCAATGAAATGTATAGAAATTACAAATGTTGAGAATAGCCATCAGTAAACCAGTGATTTTAGATCCTTACTCAACATCGAAGTGGCGAGTTCAATTCACATTTGCATACAATTGAGACTCAATGGGAAGATGCTACACCAGGCTGAGTGTGAACCACACTGGCAGCCAGATGTTTGCTCATGGAATGATCCTATAATTTAAGAACTATTTTATTGAGTTCAAAATAAAGTATATCAGCCATTTCCATTCAGTTATGCTGCAGCTCATATCATACTCAAAGCTTTCTTCCTCTTTGCAAAAATAAAGTAAGGATATATTTACATTGCAGTCTGATACCATTTCAGTGCCCATGTCTTCTGGAATAATTAGTTTGACTCAATACCTCAACTCTTCTAGAACATTCTTTAAAAATTCTAAAAGTGTCTTGGCACTTAAAGTTATGTCAAATCCCTATAATTGTATAATACTAACACACAGTTGAACTGAGATTTCTACTACAAAACATTCACTTCCTGATCTTAAGACACTTTAAGCATGGTCGCTCATGTGGAACAAGATAGAGGCAACCTGTTCAGAACGTGATATGTCAGAAATCAGATCTACAATGACAATTTCCAAAATAGTTTCTAAAGTAGTGATGAGAAGAGCAAGCATGACCCTGAGGAGGAAAGAACCAAGGGAAGTTGACATAAGTTTACCAGCAAAAATGCTTGAAATACTGTAGGCCTGTTTATTTTGTGAGTGTGTGTAATGTAGGTTCAGTTATATGTAAAGACTCCCTCCATATACAAAGGCAAGGGCAGGTTACCTGTATTGAGTTCAGAAAAACAGCCCCCTCCCCAAGTGCCAAATCTGGTGGGAAGATTGGCCGCTCTTCTTTTAACAAAGGAAATATTTCATCTCCTTCCACTGTCAAGAAAAGTGACAGAAGCTTGAAATCTTTTCCTGGAAAAAGGATTTCAGATTTCATGAAAACCGTATTATGCAAAGATCCTGGAATGGATCCTTCACAGAATATGTTAGCCTGCTGCCCAGCACTTGGAAAGAATAAAAATAATATATTGCAGCTGTCTGGAATTTCTGCCATTGTTCCATCACTGCTCCATTATAGATGGTTTCATGCTTGTTTGGCTACCAAGGCATGTATAATGATAATGAAAACAAAACAGCTTGAAAACCTTAGTACACCAGGAAATACCTCTCACTATATATGCCTGCCCAAGCAGTGAGATCTTCTGGAGGAGGCCATCTTTGTGTCTCTTCCAACTGTCTGCATCTGAAAGACAATTTTAATGTGGAAAGAGATTTTTAATCTGCAACAAACTTCAAGGTGTACCACTATAACATTATCTTAACAAATGCCTATAAATGTTGTTGTAAATACTTCATTTAGCAGTACCTAATATGCATTGCAAGGAAAATGCTCTCCAGTTAACACCTGACACCACCAAAGAAATGGTGGGTGATTTTATAAAATAACCCTGCCTAGAATAACAGTGAGCTTTTTTTCAGCCAAAGTAAACAAAATACCAAAAACCAAGTCAGTATGAGGAAGTTTTGTGAAAACAAAACAGAGATTTACATGTGGAAAAATTCTAGAATTCAATAGTCATTACCCTAATGGCATCAGATTCCATCTCATCTAGGATGTTCGCCTGGATCATCTCTGATTAGTGCTTGGATGGGAGATTGCCAATGAATACCTCTAAGTATTCCTTGCATTGGAAAACTCAACACAATTAATGGGGTCGCTATAAGTCAATAGTTTACATGAAAATACAAGTGAGTAATCCTTATTAAACCTAATGGTAGTACCTCCTTAAGAGTCAATAATAATATAATAATAACTTTATTTTTGTACCCTGCCTCATCTCCCCGAAAAGACTTGGGGTGGCATACAAAGAGACAAGCCCAAGAAGTACAGGTTAAAACAAGCACAGTAAAATACAACCTACAACAATAAATCAATAAAAACATAATAATCAGGCAACATCATAAAAACAATATCTTGGCTGAACAACAAATTGATGCATGATTCCTAAGTGCAATGATTCCTAAGTAGAGCTGAGGGAAAGTGCAACAATCAGAGGCTGGGCTGGAAGGATAATGCTCTTAAGCATTAACGTGTCAGAAGTACAGGAAAGGGGCCAAGATAAAGTGCAGGAGCTTAGATAAGGTTAGGAAAATTCTCTGGTGAGCTGCCTAGTCAAAAGCACAATGGAACAACCATGTTTTTAATTCCTTACGGAAAATGGACAGAGTCGGGGCTTGTCTGATCTCCCTAGGTAGAAAGTTCCAGAGCTGAGGGCCCTCTCCTTTGTGCCCACCAACCATGCTTGAGATGGTGGTGGAAGCGAGAGAAGAGCCTCCCCGGATGATCTTAGAATATGTGTTGGTTTGTAGGTATATTTTGGGGTATAAGTTAAGGATTCCATATCAAAAAGAATAAAATAGTGAACTTATTCCTTTATTTATTCTAGTCTTATTTTTTACAGAACAAAGTTCATATTAGCTGAAAGGAACCAATTAAATGAAGGAATAAAAAGAGAGGAACATTTTGGAACATTGAAGTAAGGACATGTACCTGTTATTCTCCAAGCATTCAAAGGACATTGAAATGGTTGCTTATAAATGTGAAGGGTAAAGATTTATACCAAGAACATTTGGGGAGGACAATCAAATATTAAAAAAGGAGCAATAAACAAATGCGATATAAAATGATAAACATTTCTTAGAATTTACATAAGGAACAATAATCATAAGAGAATATTTGAACAAATTCTTTAACATAGATCTAGATAGATCATTTGGTAGATAGGGCTTTTGAGAATTCCTATATTCAGTCAAAGAACTCTGGAAATCTTGAATCTGAAAACTTTTTCAGAATTTACCAACCAGACTTGTATAAACTGACAATTTATAGCCTTAATTTCTAATACATTTCAGTTTTAAAGGGCATTATAGCAATCAGAAGTTCCCATTTACCCCAATTTAGTCTTGTGTGCCATACTTAGCATTCTTTTAAATAATTAATTCCAACATTTAAAAAGCTTGCCAGCATATATTTTAAAGAGTAGAACAAAATACAATAAATGAGGAACTCAAATGAGATATTGCAATCCATCAGTATTTATTATTGCTGGCCATACCTTTGAGGATGACTGGAGTAACATATGCATCAAGAATGGAAAAAATGTGTGAAAGAAGTTTGAGAAAGCCAATGCATTAGTATAGTGAATTGAGTTTGGCCATGCTATTGAAGAAATTGCTGCAAATCTAATTACGAGACAGATGCTGTCGAGCATGAACTGCATTGTCATCTTCTTTTTAAAAGTTTCAGTGATATATTTTTGGAACATGATATGCCTTCAGTCAATACCACTGCAAATCCCAATCTAAATGAAATAGAAGTTGATCCATCATTACCTTTTAAGAAATATGTTACAGAAAGTGACATAGACAAAATAAATAATAGAATCATAGAGACCAACCCCCTGTCAAGAAACAGGAAAATTGCATGCAAAGCACCCCCAACAGATGGCCATCCAGCCTCTGTTCAAAAGCTTCCAAAAAAGGAGCCTTCACCACATGCCGGGGCAGAGAGTTCCACTGCTGAACAGCTCTCACAGGAAGTTCTTCCTAATGTTCAGGTGGAATCTCCTTTCCTGTAGTTTAAACCATTGTTCTGCATCCTAGTCTCTGGGGCAGCAGTAAACATGCCTCCTCCCTATGACTTCCCCTCACATATTTGCACATGGCCATCATATTTCCTCTCAGCCTTCTCTTCTGCAGGCTAAACATGCCCAGCTCTTTAAGCCACTCCTCATATGGCTTGTTCTCCAGATCCTTGACCATTTTAGTCGCCCTTCTCTGGACACATTCCAGCTTGTTGACATCTCCCTTAAATTGCGGTGCCCAGAATTGGACACAGTATTCCAGGTGTGGTCTGACTAAGGCAGAATAGAGGGGTAGCATGACTTCCCTGGACCTAGATACTATACTCCTATTGATGCAGGTCAAAATCCCATTGGATTTTTTAGTTGCTGCTTGACATTGTTGGTTTATCCTTAACTTGTTTAACTTGTCCACGAGGACTCCAAGATCTTTTTCACACATACTGCTATCGAGTCAGGCATTCCCCATTTTATATCTTTGCATTTCAATTTTTCTGCCTAAATGAGTATCTTGCATTTTCACTGTTGAACTTTATCTCCAAACAAATGTTACTTAGAAATTCCTGTGACAGGTTCATCTTATGATGGTCATACCTCAGAGGGCAAATCTACACTGTAGAATTAATGGAGTTTGGTGCCATTTTAACAGCCATGATGCAATGCTATGGAACCATGATAACTGTAGTTAACTGTAGTAGTCAAAGTGATATGAAATGGTTGTTATTTATTCATTCAGTCGCTTCTAACTCTTCATGACCTCATGGACTGGCCGATGCCAGAGCTCCCAGTTGGCCATGGCCACCCCCAGCTCCTTCAAAGTTAAGCCAGTCACTTGAAGGATACTGTCCATCCATCTTGCCCTTAGTCTGACCCTCTTCCTTTTTTCCTTCCATTTTCCCCAGCATCATTAATTCCATAGCATAGATCCACTTGACTTTGGCCACCCTGATCCATAAAGCCGGTGTTCGCTAGATTATATATTTCATTTGAAGCTTCACAAGTAACACAGATATTGTGTTTCATATGGAAGAGAAAGAGCTGTTATACATTTTCCATTAACATGTAGGAAATCTGCAGTGAAAGTTAAAATAGCCCATGTTCTGGTGAAGAAAATATCAGCAAATGTAGATTGTCAGCAACAACATTAAAAAGGCTTTTTAAAAAACCCTTATTTTCAACAAGTCTTTTCCACATGAGGATGTCCTACAAGACCCTGAGTAGTAAATTTGCCCTGAAGTGCACTAATTAACTCTAACTGGTCTCATAGGCCATCTAGTTAATGCCTTCTCTCTGGCTCTTCACTGGCCATCATGTATCATTGTTCAGCGAATGACAGCAGTCAGGTTATTATAGGTGTAGATATTAAATTAACAACAGTAGTAAACATTGTAGCCGCACTTCACATCTCCACAGAGCCAATGAAGTGGATGACACCAAATTCATGCTGATATACTGGAATGACAGATGGGCGTCATTTAACACAATACATCAGCGGGCAACCCACGTACCACAGCTGTCCTCCACTAAATGAATTAGATCAGGGTAATTAATCTAAGGCAGAAAGTATTGCTAAAGTGGGTCCTAAGCAGAATTAGAGATGAATAAAATGCCCTGCTTTAAAGAGGCAGGGGGAGGGAGACAGCTGCATGCAGACTGAGCCTAAAATGATGGCAATGGATTTTAATTTCATTTTTACAAAAATGCATATTTTGCAAGGAAAAAGAAAAATGCTACACTCATAAGTAATACCTACATGTATGTACAATATTTATTTCACTCTCAGCATCAAAAGCAGACGTTAGCAATAACAGGAGATAGAAGTCTGGGCAGTGAAAAACAACCCTTTTTCTATTTGTTATCTGCAAGTACTGCACCTACTATTATTCCTTGCTCTGCTTTTCACTGATGAAAATCCTGATTATTTTAGCTGCACTCTTTTTCATTTATCTTTTCTTTCTTTCTTTCTTTCTTTCTTTCTTTCTTTCTTTCTTTCTTCAAAAGGGATTTCTTGCCATTCTACATAAGGATCTGTGAAGGATCTTCATTAAAGAATGCAGACATCCTGTTAGGGATGTGAATATTTGACTATTTTACCTGTGCTAGCGAGAGCAAATAGTTTGTGCATTTTCCACATTATTGTGAGAAACAGGATATTTCTGTGCCATTAATACATTCTGAATGGTTTCTGGGAATTATTTTGTGCAGAAATTCAAGTTTTTCTTTTAAAAAAATCAAATCAGAATATATTTTTTTCTGCAAAGAAACACCATTTAACATGTGTATTCCTGTACAAGATAGCTGTTTTCTGTGCGGAAAGAATAAATCTTACACACACACACACACACACACACCCCTTGCATTCAACAAATCTTGCAAGAAAAACCCAATCTTGCACAAAAAGACAGTCATGAGATTGCGTTTTTGTAAAATACAGAAACCAGCAATTGGAAACAGCAACTAAAGAATTCTTATGAAGCTATTTTTCTGAGAGTGTAAGATTGCTGCTTTTGTTGTTTTTGCAAGATTTGTTAAAGGCAAGATTCTTTAGACATTGTTATTGTTATCCTGTCACTGCTATTGTAACTTTAAAGAGCCAGTATATGGAATAAGTTTTAATGTGTATATTGAAAAGTGCTTAATGTACTTTTAAAGATTGTATATTATTTGATGTCATAGCCTATGGTTGATAAAATAAACCATTCATTCAAATATTTTAAAAGAATTTAAAGATGAAGGTCCCTTCTACACAGCTGAATAAAATCCCACATTATCTTCTTTGCACTGGAATTTATGACAGTTCAAAGCAGATATTGTGGGATGTTCTGCCTTGATATTCTGGGTTATATGGCTGTGTGGAAGGGCCCAGAGTTCCGTGAAGCCCATCATATGACACAAAACTAGTTCTGGCCATTCCTCTTTCTTAATAATGTGTTTAAAGTATGTAGAAACAGAGATTTTAGGTTTTGGGTAGCAATTAGAGGTGTGTGAAATCGCAGAATTTTCGAAGTTTTATTGTCACTTCATTAGATTTTTTTCCCATTAGCTGCAATGGGGAAACTTTAAAGGCTAATTTCTCTGTCATTTTATGGCTATCAGGATGAAACTTGGGACACTTGTAGGATGCATATATGACTGTTAACCTGTCAAGTTTCATCCACTGATATTAGGAATTTTAAAAAGTTTTTACAAATACACATTTTTAAAACAAACCAAAAGAGGTATCATTTCAAATTTCTCCACAGTGGCAAAATATTAGTAGGGCATGATTCCTGCAAAGTTTCAGAAAGATCCAGTCATCCAACAATTTTTAGGATTTTTTTTTCCAAATCAAGCACCTTGGGCAAATCACATTCTTTCAGACTCAGAGGATTTTTTTTTAAAAAAATGGCTATCAGGATGAAACTTAGGACACTTTTAGGACACATTCACGACAGTAAGCCTGCCAAATTTCAAAACATTTTGGTCATCCAAAAAAATTGGGGAAATTTAAAAAAATATTTACATTAAAAAAAACCTCAAAAGAGGTATCCTTTTTAATTTCTCCACAGTGACAGAACAGAAGTAGAGCATCATTCCTGCAGTTTCAAAAAGATTCAGTCATCCACAGATTTTTAGGATTTTTTTTTTCAATTTAAGCACCCTGAGCAAGTGACATTCTCAGCTTTGGAGAATTTGGGGCTTTTAATTTTTTTTACAGCTTTCGGGATGAAAGTTGCCACATTTGTAAGACTTTTAAATTTTTTATTTTAAGATTTTTTTTCATTTACATCCTTTTGAGGTGGATTGGATTAGATGCCTTTGGGGGACCCTTTGGGGAAAATTTTAGAATCTTGTTTCTCTATAATTTGCATGGGCATCAGGATGAAACATGGGACACTTGTATGGCACTTTTATGACTGTAATCCTCTCAAGTTCCAGAATGTTTCACTCATGCACTGAGTTTTTGGAAATTTTAGAAGTTTTTACAAATAATATTTTTAAAACAAACTACAGGAGGGATCCCCTGGAATTTCTAGGCAATGAGACAATGTATTTAGGGCATAATTCCTCCAAAGTTGCAGAACATTTCACTCATGCACTGATTTTTTTTGATTTTTAAAAAAAATTCTCTTTCCTACTGAGGAGACAGCTTACAGTTGTAATTGCTGTTCAGCAGTGGACGGCAGGGATTTTTGGGATTTTAAGTCCAAAATAACTTCACAACAGAGGAGAAGAATGGAGTGGAAAACCAGCCCTGTGATTGATAGAGGAAGAGCATGTGATGCAGTAAGTATGGCTGTTTTGTTTCATTTGGGTTTGGGGTGAGGATGGGGGCTTCTCATTTTTATTATTCCAGTAGCTCAAATTACCAAATTTATCTGAAACCTGAAACAACGTCCACATTTTTACATACCTCTAGTAGCATTTTTCTTTAGAGCTGTCAATTCACACAGAAATAAGCATAGTAAAGGTGCACATTTACATGTGAGATGAGAATTATCAGATTCCCCCCATGTTAGATCATTTTAGTGACATTAAAGAATGGGTGTTCTTGTGGGTGGTCTCAAAATGAGCCTCTGTGCTCCTTTTCTTGCATGAAATTTTTATGGAATTTTTTTAAAAAAATCTTCAGGAATTGTGCAATTTTGATACATCACTACTTTGCTTTGGCTATATTTCCCTCTTTTTAGACCTAGATTTCAGATTTCTGCAACTCCACTGCCGATCCAATTCCGAGCACGATTCAAAGTGCTGGTTTTGACCTACAAAACCCTATATGGTTCCGGCCCAGTGTATCTGTCCGAACGGATCTCCCTCTACGTCCCACCTCGGAGTCTAAGATCTTCTGGGGAGGCCTGCTCTCGGCCCTGCCTCTATCACAAGTGATATTGGCGGGGATGAGGAGCAGGGCCTTCTCGGTGGTGGCCCCTCACCTATGGAATTCATTCCCCGGGGAAATTAGATCAGCGACATTCCTCCTTTCCTTTAGGAGAAAATTGAAAACATGGATTTGGGACCAGGCATTTGGACAATCTGGCAGATAAATAAAGGACTTTGACAATTGACAAGAATGGACAAAATGGAATGAAATTATGGAACTCTGAAGGACTAACGCTGAGCATGAGATTAGTTTTATTGATTGTGTTATATATTGATTGTTTTAACTGTTATAATTGTTTTAATTGCTGTTTTATACGTATGTGTATTACTGTGTAGGCATCGAATTGTGCCTTTTGTAAGCTGCCCTGAGTCCCCCCTCGGGGGTTGAGAAGGGCGGGGTAGAAGTACTCGAAATAAATAAATAAATTAACATGAGGTCAAGCCCAAAAATACAATACAGCAAAGTAAAACACTAAACAACAACAAAATTACATCACAACAAAATACATAGAGTAACAAGATAAAATAAACAGTGCAAAATAACATAATGAAAGTCGAACACAGTGGGCGGGCCAAATGCACAAGATAAAATGATAAAACCCTGGATGAGATAGGAGTAGAAAAAGTGTATTTGTGAGGGAGGAGCCCAAGAAGAAGGAACATTGGGGTTAGGCCTTCGGTAAGGATGGGGGAAAGTGCATCATGAGGACGACACTGTAGATGGAACAGAAAGAAATGGGTTATATGGTCACTCTTCAAGTACTCCTTCACTGCACTAACAGCAGGAAATCCCATGCAAGGTATGCAGCAGAGACAGTACAAAAGAGCTCGTCCACCATCTTAAGATACCTCAAGACAGAAGGAGGCCATTTTATACCAGCTGTACTTAAAGTTTTCAAAGCTAAACCAATCACACAAATGCTATATGGAGCCCAACTTGGCCCCTTTTCTAATTATGCCCCACTAGAGATAGTGTTCAATCAAAATTCCTAAAATCTGCTCTACAGGCTTCCAGATGTATCTCTAACACCACCGTGCAATTGGAGAAAGGCTTCGTGAAAGTAGAAGCAAGATTGGACAGCCATTCTCAACTACTAGCTACGCCTATACTTCTCCCCATGTAGTCTTGCCCCTCTAACCAAGAGGGATGACTTCCAGTCCACGTGGACTAAAACAGGAGCAGTAAAGATCACAACACTAGGTTTCTCCCAAGGACAATTGCTAAGCACCAACTGGATGTAGCCTGCTCCCCAGCCTTTATTGTTAGGGAAGCCAATAGATACCTCACTGCTCCCATGGCATACCTAATAGACCTGAAGGTGCCCAAACACTGAAGGGCTTTTATCCTGGCAAGATGCCATGCCCTCCCATTGGCTGTATTGGAAAGGAGGTATCTGAAACCCCTCCTTCAAGGAGAGAGTATGCCCCTTTGAGTCTGGTTATGTAGAAACAACTGACCAAGTGCTTCTTCAATGTATGTTCTACCTCTGTAGAACTAATCTCAATCATTACACTACAATAACTTACAGTTATTACAGTTATCCTAAGTTTTGTGCTGAAGCACTTAAAATCAGAAGGATAATGATCGTCCCTACAAGGCAAAACCCTGTAAGGAATGTAGTGAAAGCAACTTGTTATAGCTGAAATGCTACTAAACTTGTAATGTGCCCCTCCCATCTCCTTTAGTGCCCCTCCCATCTCCTTTAGTGCCCCCCAGTGCTTTGACCCCTCTTATCAGTCTTCACCCCCTCGATTCCATATCTGTTACATTAACTTGTGTTTTAAAACTGTGATTTTAAACTGTTTTCTAATCTTTTTTTATAACTGCTTCACTTTGGAGCTGTGTTTGCCCTTCCCAGGGCGCTTGTGCCCCACTTTTTGCTGGTCAGCGACTTCAATCAAGTTTTGTATTGCAATGTATTATAAATGGAGAAAAGTACATTGCATCTGCTGGGGGTAAATATATTATCCGTGTTCCTTATAAATGGAATGGAACAAAGCACTATGGTAAGAAAATGGTTCCCCCCACTTTTCCTCCTCTCATGGGAAGAGATCCTAAAACTGGAACTACCCTTTCCCCTTCATATCTTTTCTGGCCCCAAAATGTCTAAAATGGGGAAAACAGAACAATTCACAGTAAGTTTATCATTGTGGTATATTTGTATAAAAGTATTATGATTTGTATTGTCGAAGGCTTTCATGGCTGGAATCACTGGGTTGTTGTAGGTTTTCCGGGTTATATGACCATGTTCTAGAGGCATTTTCATGTTTAGTTCCTTTCCAAAGCAGCCTCTAGATGGATTTTGTCCTTTTTACAGTTTCAATATGTTGAATCAATGTCTTCAGTGATCAACCCAGCATGATCCCAAGCACTCTTTCCTGCAGGGTTGGTTCTATTATTAGGCAGAATGTGTCATCCATCCCAGGATAACAAATAGTAGAGAGTAAATACAGACTATTATGTGTACGTCTGGAACCCTATAACCCTATACTAACGTCCTCTTATTCAGGTAAAGCACCAGATGATACTGTTAATTGTGAATGTTGACAATAGATTCATCTGCTAGTCCATTTGGTTTTCATCTAACTTGTGATTCTGGAAGTTGTAGTCCAAGACATTAATTTTCCAAGCTCTGCAAGCACCAAGTGATAAACAGATAGATAGGTCACACATCAGATATGGACTTGAATAGAGGGAATACAAAATATAAAGCCTATTGTATTGGTAAGGAGGCCTTATGCAATTTAGTTTTCTGGGGTAATTGTAAAATTTAAATCATATCAGTTCATGTAACATGAGTTGGAAACAAGAATGCTTCTTTTCATCATACGAACAGTTTGATTTCCAGACCTATTTACTGTCTGTACTCAATATTCCTTTTAAAATGCTGTAGATAGTTTTTAAAATTATAATATTGATTTAGAGGCATAAAGAATCACAGTGGAATTGGTTCAGCATTTGGGCAGAGTGAATGGAGATTTGGGGTATCATGAAAAGGAAGCAAATTGGTTACTTAATGTGTTATTACTGTATTTGAACTGCAAAGCCACTGTGAAGTAATGGTTTGAGTATTAGACTCGAACCCTGGGAGACCAGTGTTAAGAGTCCCCACTCATCCATAGAAACCCACTGGGTGTCTTTGAAAAGTCACACTCTCTCTTCCACAGAAGGTAATGGCAGACTCCCCTTTGAACAAACCGTATCAAGAAAATCCCATCATTAGTTCACTTGGGTCACAAAATCTGATATGATGGTTAGGCACCCAACAAATATGAAGGATGGGAAGAGGGCCTTCTAAGATTATTTTATATATTGTGATGATTTAGATACCAGTGTACTATGTATCTCAGTATGAGTGAGCTGTGATACTATTTGATCTTTCACCTCAAGCAGCAAGAAGACTTTAGTTGTCCCTGCTCAACAGAACCCTGAGTAAGGAAACTTCATGATACCAAAAATCAGAATTAATAACAAAATGTTTATGGAATCATCAAAGTTGGCAAAAATTGCAAATATGCACAAAAAACTGAATTAGAAATAAATGATGATTTATCAAGGTGTCAGGTGTCATGCAGTGATGGATGAGCCACAGCAGATTTAGAAGTTACAAGGGAAGTAATCACCTCAAAGTTTGGAATTGACTCAAAATTCTGTTCTAGCATTTTTTTAAAAAAAGAAAGCCATCAGCCATCTGTGCCCCAATATTTTAAATCCATCTTGTCTCTTTTTTATCATATTTTTTTCATCCAGTTAAGGAGATACTGATTTTTTTCTTTATACAAGAGAACTGCTTTGATAGCTATACTAATATAAATAAAGTCGTAAGGTACATAACATGTTCCAGTATGGTGGTGCCAAGGCAGAAAAAGTTGTAGACCATGGCAACAAAGCTGAATAATATCTGATTTCTTGTCTATATATTACTATGATATAAACAGCTAGTGTGGTGTAATGGTTTGGGTGTTGGATTGGCCCTACCTACCTCTCCGAACGCATTTCCTCCTATGAACTGACCAGGACATTAAGATCGTCTGGGGAGGCCCTGCTCTCGGTCCCGCCCGCATCGCAGGCGCGATTGGCGGGGACGAGAGACAGGGCCTTCTCGGTGGTGGCCCCTCGGCTGTGGAACGCCCTACCTGTGGACATCAGACAGGCCCCTTCACTGCTGGCATTCTGGGGGAAGGTCAAGACTTGGCTTTACGAACAAGCGTTTGGCTAATAATGCAATGAAATACAGTAAGACGGTACAACTGAACATAGGAATTGGTATAAAGGATTATGATTATGGATTCTGATTTGTTTGCTGAGGCGCACATCTATGATAATGATTGTTTTGACTTGATGTTTTGTATAATGTGTTTTTAATTGCCTTCTTGATGTTGTTGTGTTAACCTTTACTATGTAAACCGCCTTGAGTCGCCATTTCGGCTGAGAAAGGTGGTATAGAAGTAAAGCAAATAAATAAATAAATAAATAAATAAGACTACACAGACCAAGGTTCAATTCCCAGCTCTGCCATGGAAACCACTGGGTATCTTTGGCCAAGTCTTACACTCTGGCTTAGAGGAAGGCCAAGGGAGACCCCATCTGAACAAATATTTTAAAGAAAAGTCTGTGATAGGTTCAGCTTAGAGTTTCCATAAGTCAAAAGTCACTTTACAGCACACAATACAAACAAAGATATAAATAAGAGTAAAATATGTAGCAGACCCCATAAATAACCTCCTAGAATGTTTTCTGTGGACCCAAGGCAGGTTATAGTTATTCACTATCTTCCCAAATTCTGTTTATGACAAATAATATTGAGAACAACAACTGATGAACTTTGAAATTTTCTATTCCACACAAGTTGTTCATCCATGTAAATACTTTCTCATTAAGCAATTACATCAACCAGTGATTCCCCCAGATAATTGCATAGCCATCAACTGATGTCAATCAAGCACAGCCTCCGTAGGGTCTCTGTCAAATGTGGAACAAACATCACACAAACACAGACCTAAAAATATGCAAATTATGCAAACATACCCAACCACACTTTTTCCCATCCTTGGGGTATTAACATGACAGACTTCTGGGCTTCAGATACTTAAATTTTTGGCCATATCTTGGCCATATGGTTGATAACCGAAAATCAGATGAATTGGAATAGGTACGTCTTGTTCAAAAACATTAGAAATCATCCTGCATTTAGATGTTGTCTGATCACCAGACCAAACTTTTAATTGAAAAGACACCAAAAAACAAAGCACTGCAGGTAATTTTGCTGCAGCAACAATCAAGGTTCCCTGGTCTCTGATCTACATTATTTTGTAAACCATGGGCCATAGGCATCAAGTACAATTGTTTAAACAGAAGAATTTAAACATTGTTTTGATACGGCATGTAAATAAAACGTTTCCCATCATAAACCATATGTAATGGAATAATGAATGACTTTAACCATTCTCTGTAAGGACATCTCCTTTCCTATACCATGTAATTAGAGGTCTGGCAAATCTATAATCATTTTTTTTCACTCGCATTGTGGCAAGCCAGCTGATTTTCAACAAGCAACAAATGCCCTCCTACAACACAACCCTCTCCCTTTATATTTCTCCTTTCTCTTTCAATTTCTGTATGTACATCCATGTCTGAGAGAGAAAGCATCATGTGGCACTTAAGTGTTATCTTGAGTTACAAACAGTTGAGTAGGTTGGCTTCAAGTTTTACAAAGTGAGGCCAGGGAGAAAGGAAATTCAGAAATGACAGGCTATTGTAAGATAAATATTAACATACATTTATTCATATTAACATACATTTATTTACCAGTAAGCAATGCCAATATAGAAGAAAAGATAGAAGCCACTTGTTCTCCATGAAGCCAAGAGCCTGGATTACTCAGAGTTCCCCTTTGTATAGAAGAACTATGAGTCTATACCAGGGGTCCTCAAACTTTTTATACAGAGGGCCAGGTCACAGTCCCTCAAACTGTTGGAGGGCCAGATTATAATTTGAAAATAACACGAATTCCTATGCATGCTGCACATATCTTATTTGTAGTGCAATAAAACACTTTAAAACAATACAATGATTAAAATGAAGAACAATTTTAACAAATATAGACTTTGTAGTATTTCAATGAGAAGTGTGGGCCTGCTTTTGGCTGATGAGATACGATTGCTGTTGTTGTTGTTGTTGCATGCTTCCAAGTCATTTCAGACTTAGGTTGATCCTGAGTGAGGGCCAGGTAAATAACCTTGGAGAGTCGAATTCCTTGTTTTTCAGAATTCAACTTTATACTTCTAGTTGTAGCACAACCACTATCCCAAATGCCACGAAAGATTTCTATGGGCACATTTTAGTATAGACTCATAGTTCCTCTATACAAGAAGGAACTCTGACTGATCCAGGCTCTCGTGGAGAACAAGTAACTTCTATCTCTTCTTTATGGGCATTTCTTACAGGTGATACATATAGATTTTTTTTGTCATGTCAGGAGCGACCTGGGGTGAGAGAATTGGTCGTCTGCAAGGACATTGCCAGGGGATGCCCAGATGCTTTGATGTTTTTTGTCATCCTTGTGAGAGGCTTCTCTCATGCCCCTGCATGAGGAGCTGGAGTTGATAGAGGGAGCTCATCCGCCTCTCCCCAGATTTGAACCTGCGACCTGTCGATCTTCAGTCCTACTGGCACAGGAGTTTAACCCACTGCACCACCGGGGGCTCCATAAATATATATAAATGTGTGTCTATATTCGCTAGGCAGGCACTGTACAACATTCTGCCAATATATGTACATTTTCTAGTGCATATGGGAATTATGCATAATACTCAGAGAAAGCACAAAATATAGTTGGGATATATTTATCCCTTAAGTTCATGTGAAGATTACATGAGTATTGCCTAGAAAGTGTACAAAACATTACTGAGAGAAGCAAATTCCTCAACACCTGTTAGTGATGAGGATGTATGCAGAAATCCTATGTGGTAGACACATTATTTTCCATGAACTATGGTAAATGAACACAAGGACTTGTTATGCAGACTACATATTAACCATTCAATGTATATTATCCTATATGCAGATACACATAAACAGATAGATATAGTTTTGACATACATGCATGTATGCAGGTGAGTGTGCATATACATCCTTCTGTGTCTGTTTTTCCACTCCTCTCTCCAGCAGTCAAATACAAAAGCTGAGAATTAAGGCATATATTAGGAAACAGATTATATGTCTCATCTATCTCTATTGTCAGAAACTAGCTATTCCATTTTATGACAGAATAATACATGATTGATATATGATTATTAGGGTTCATTGGAAAGGACCCTGGGAGACCATGTGAACTAGTTCCTATTAGAGATAAATGAGATTTCCATCTGGGAGGTCTTGTCTACCTATTCAAGTTCCTATGGAGGATAATCTATTTTATGACAAGTGGGTGTGAATAAGCTCAATGAATTTTCTGCTGTCCTTCATCTTTCCTGGGTTGACTAAAAGTGGGCTTCCTGCTGGGCTTATTCTATTAGAAAAAGTCATATACTATATATATAATTTTTTAAAAATGGATTAATTAAGGAGTCAAACCCACATGTTTCATTTAAACAGGAAAACATTCTGGTATCAATTTTGCTTGGAATCTCATGGTATGCTTCTTTTGTCTGTCATCATTTATCATAAATACAATACCTCATGGGTAGTACACTAATAATAAATAGCTCTTAGACAGTCCACTAGTAATTATCTAAAGAAGTATCCCAGAAGAAAGCATGAATTGTCTTTTGGCTTTGTAGCCCAGAATGAAAGTTGGAGGAGTGTTAAGGAGATATGGGCTTACAGTTGTTAATAAAAAACATGTAACTTCAATGAGAAGTAGCAAGTGATATAACTAAACACTGCAAGCCTCTTAGCTAGGCAGAGTTTTTAGGTAAGGCTCAAGCCATCTTCTAAAAGGGAGCAATACCAGCTGTCCTTCAAGCACTGGCTTAAAATCAACACTAACCTATGACTTTAGTTGCCTACTCACTGTTAAGCTGTGTCAAAAGACATTCTGCCTACCCTATAGCTCTAGATCTACTGGACAGCTCTTAAAAAGAAAATGTTGAGTTTCAGGTGAATAATACAGGATTTTCTTTTGTACAAGAACAACCTTTTTATTCAGATATATTTATCCCTCTTGTAGTCCATTGCTCATAAAATTACTGGCAGCATAGAAATGGCCATTGGTAACAACTAAAGCTATTGAATGCATTGAAAAGAGAGTCTTCATTTGAGCATAATTTTCCATACAATATTTTACTCAATAAACAATTTACAGAATTTCTATATCAAAGCTAGTTAATTACTAGCAGGAATCATAAGCTACAGTGGATTCAACAAAATGACTTGAATTTTTCTTTTGCTGATTTCATGATGAAATGGACATCACTTTACCACTAAGATCACATTCAATACAACTTATGACAAAACAGAGATTTCAATATTTAAATATCCCCCCTGAAGAAGGGTTATTTCTGCTCTCTTTTTGTGTGTGGTGTGAAGCAATATTTTCTTTTTTTCTTTGTTTTTTGATGCATAACTGCAATCAATGTTGGAAGCTGAATTCAAATCTGATAGAAAAAAAATCAATAGGAATGGAAGTGACCGTGAAGTACTTTACTTAAATATGTTAATTTGATTGATACATTTTGATTGTTCAAAAAGAAGGTTAAGAAGTGATACAAGAAATGATAGTCCAGATTTTATCATGCACCATCTCAAACCTATCAAAAGTTAAATACCAACAAAAAAGCAAAACTTTTACCAAGGACAGAGCGAAAAGAACTCTTGTTTGTTTTAACTTTAAGAAGGAGCGAGAACCATGTGATTTAGAGGTCCCATCTGAAAAGCAGCCATCAAGAATCACAAAGCCACCAGCAAACCCCACCCCATTTTCACTCAGCTTTAAAACATGAACCCCCATAAAACACATGACTAGGATTGGGGGCAGGCAGAAGAAACATTATTTGGGGTAAGCAGAAGAAATACCTCTGATTCCCCAAACAGTAGCTGTGATAGAGTAGTGTGGCCTTCAGAATTCCAAAAGAGACTGAAATTGCACAACATAGCTTTCAGAATTCTGAAGTGTTTTCATTCCTGTCTTAAAGTATTCATCTTTTCTTCTAGTCTCTTCTCATAATTATGTAAAAAAATGTTGTTTAGCTTGTGCTATTTGAGGCAGAGTTAGTCAAACACACTGGCCTTCCTTTTTCGCAAACCCTTGAGTAAACCCTTTATGGTTTACTCAAAAGCTGTCCCTCATGAGCGTTCTGAGCTTTATGGTGAGCAGGCAGGATCAGAGAAGTGTCTGGTTATGTCTCCACTGACATCACCTCTGTCAGGGTTCTGTAATAATTTCACATCTGGCTATCCTAAAGTCACTTCACTGGCTGCCAATTAGTTTCCAGGCAAAGTACAAGGTGATGGTTTTGACCTTTAAATCCTCACGTGGTTTGGGTTCAGGTTACCTTAAAGGATCACCTTCTCCCATACAATCCGCCCCACACACTTTGAACTTCTGGGGAACATCCAACCAGCTGGAATCCAACTAGCAACGACCACTGAAAGGACCTTTTCATTAGCTGCCCCAAGGTTGTGGAATGACCTTCCAGTAGAGCGCCAACAGCCAAATCACCTGTTGGAATTTAAGACACAAGTGAAGATCTGTCTCTTCCAGCAAGCCTACCCAGACTTTAAACATAAATTGTAATGCATGTCCTCTGTTTAATCTCTGTTTTTGTCTGTTTTAATATGTATTTCATAGAGATACTTATTGATATGTAACTTTTATGGAGGTAGGTTTTAGTGTGTGTATTTGTAGTGTTTTTTGCTGTGTTTATGTATTTTAATTGTTTTGTAACCCACCTTGAGCCATGAGGTGGGTTATAGAGGGAGGGAAGGAAAGCATGTGTTTTCTATGTCTGCAGGGATACACATGGTGTATTTTTCTCAGAAGGAATTGGATTAAAGGGCAGCTTTTAAATACATTTTTTCAGACTTTCACCCAATTTTTTGTGATTTCTCCCGCATTTTGGCTAAACATTGTTTAGCCATCCCACTTTTAACCCAATTTCACCTGGGTTATAGTGCCTGTGTAGAAGGGCCCTAATTGTATCAATTGAAGATAAAATTGACCCTTCACATTTTTGCAGATTTGATTATTTACAGATTTGATAAATATGCTCTCTCTATGGTCCTTCAGCATAGCTCTATGGTCAACTTCCATCATATAGTTGGGCTGGAGGATCTAGAGATTTCCAGAGAGGTTAAAAATAATATTGTCGTTTTTAAATTAACTTTCCCCCACTTTCATGGAGGTCCTACACCCCTAACCCCTTTAAAGTCAAGAGCCTACTGTAGTTCCAGGTGTAGATATTTACATAGGCTATGAATGTTGTATTGAAGACATTTTATGTCTTCAGGGAGAAATTCAGATAGTACCTTTCTTAATTCCATATACAAAAGCAAACCAGACTGATAGTTTAATCTTATTTCAGTACTGTAGCTGAAGTCAGTAGAATAATTTAGCTGGCTCAAGGGAAGTTCCCTGGCATACATGGCTCTAATACTTCACCAATAATTTCTGTACCTTACTACTAGTCTCTGTAGTTTATTCCTGCTTCAGACTACCTATTTGTAGAATTGACCTGATGCCAGAATGATAAAAAATTGCATGATCAGTTAATAAATACTTTAGGCTAAAAAAACGGGGTGATGATCAAAATGCTATTTTCAAACATACTGTTAACCACATGTTATCCCTATATTCTATACTATAATTAACACCCAATTTTATTTGACCTGTTTCTTTCGCCTGAACAAATGTTCCTCCTGTACAGTGTCTGCCTTGTATCTTACAGAAGATTCGGGTTCTGGTTCATCATTAAAAACAAATCCTAGTTTTACAAGCACTATGAAGAATATGTCAGCCTATAGCGATAATTGAGTTACTGGTTTTTATCTTGCTACAGTCTGTTGGGTGTCTCTATGGCTATAAAACAAGCAATTTTACAAAGACCCTGCGGTGAATAGAGCAGGACTTCTGAGTTTCTAGTTATTTAGTTCTCTGTTTAGACCTCTCTATCTCTTTCTCTCTTGCTCTCTCCCTCCCTTCCTCCCTCTCTCTCTGTTTCCTTGGTCCAGAGGTATCAGATGCAAATGAGGTTTCTAGTTTCTCTTATCTCTTTGTTCCTTCTGAGGCTGAAGACTGATAGCTTTAAGGAGATCAAAGACAACTTTCAAATGTATCCCAAATTGATAATCTCCAGACTATCATACACCTTGTACAGAGAACAAAATAAAATCCATAATGACATAAGCATGGTAAATATAGCTCTTCTGTTGGACTAAGTAAAAGTAGATTATACATGTTTTTAGACTTCAAAGAACTGTCCTTCAGGTCGGGTTTCTGTAAGGTTTTTAAATCTGTGTGTACTTTCTTTTCCCTTTCAATAAGCTCAGTTGGGGGGGGGGGACTGTGGCAATAACCTGAGAGGATACTCCCCCCACTTCTTGCTAACACTGCAGTTTGAAAGACAGAGGAACAAAACAGTGCTACAGTGCTTAAAGCCAAGGAACACAGGAGTGGCTTCTGTTAATTTATTGTAAAGAGGGCAGTACATGATGAGGAGGTTTATTTGTACTGTAAATTTAAGCCTTTAAACCAGTTGGTTTATAGCAGAGTCTGGGTAGAAAAGATAATTTACAAAGGGGAAGAACATAAAATGTTGGAGCGTAGGGAGTGCCTTATACTCAAGACTTGGAGAAGCTACTTTTTGGACAGTAAATTTCAAAATCCACCGTCCAACATGGCTGCTGCCCAGTGTTGAGGCACCCCCTCAGTCATCACCTCTCCCAAGCTCTGCAAACATTTAGTTCTTGCTCAGCATTGTCTGCACTGATGGGCACTGGCTCTTCGGGGATGTAGAAGATACAGAGAGATCTTTCTAGTTCTACCTGGAGATGCTGGAACTTAGACCTTTGATTAATTGAATGGAAATCAAGTTGTGTCACTGATCAATAGTCTGTCACCACAGCATTTGGCTGGATTGCTCCTGAGATCTCCCGGCTGTAATGAGGTGCCTTTGCTAACACCAATAAAGGCATCAACATGACCAGGGACAGGCTGTTATGGCAATGGGGCAACATAGCCCTGATCAATGGAGAAAGAGATGGTGGCATTACCCATGTGGACAGAGGACTGGTTCACTGGTGCTGGTCTACTATCCACACTCAATACGAAGTATGAAGCCGCTCTAGAGTTTTTATGAAACCCACAGAGTTTTCCCCAACTTTGCTTGATACTGTAATAAATGAGCTCAGCCTGGTTTACTCTATGTTAAGGACCAGAATTCCCAGGATTCCGTCAGGATATTCAGGGTCAACTTATCCTCTTTAGGTTATAGGGCTTGTCTTTCTTTACATCCTAAAGTGTTCAGATGAAATCCCCCTCCCCCCCAACTCACTGAAAGAAATAGCATGCATGTTAAGAAGTTAGGTTTCTGTATCTTATCTATCCTAACTTTAATCACTAAACCTTTAGCATTGCAACATAATAACTTTGAATAATGACTTGGACAAGGAGATTCTCACGACAATGTTTTTATGGCTTTGTACAGTTTTTAATATTTTTATATTTTATGCTAAATGTTTTAACACTATTTTATGATTGTTTTATTTGTTTATAATTGTTGAGGCATCAAATTGTTGCCAACTGTGAACTGCCCTAAGTTGCTTCCAGTATACAAATGTGGTAAATAAACAAACAAACAAATATCCATTGATAGCTGGCTTTCTTGCAGATAGAATATATCTGTTGCTGTCATATGCTGCTGTCATATTTCTGTGTATGACATGAGTATGGGTTGCTCTGAGGCAATTCCTGAACTTGGGAAACAAGAGCTGGTGATAGTGATGTCCAAGTGGTCTATCTTTCATGGCAGCTAAGAAAGCAATGTGATGGTCAACATCCATGCTTAGATCACATCTTGACAATGAAGCTAGACAGGATTTCTTATAAAACAAAAATCGGACTAGTTCAGGGCATATTCTGGACATAATTTGTTCAGTTTAGTGCAGAAAACATCTTATTTTTGTATAAAAAATGATGTTCCCATGTAGAAGTGTTTTCTGTGCAAAAAAATGTAGTAGCAGAGTAAAATTTGTCTGCAGTATTTTTGTGTAAAAAAAGCTGTGCAGGCAATAGACTTTTCCACACAGGAAACAATTGTTGCAGTGCAATTAAAAAGGTTCTATATACGGCAACAGGAAACAACCCCTTCTCAGCAAAAGCTCTCCCTCTCCGGTTTAAGGAGTAAGACATACATCGATTGTCCATTTAGCAGAAAAAGGACTTTATACAAAAGAATTTGTACAATACAGGAACTCTTCTTCAAGCCTTTCTACCAGCAACTCCTAAGCAGTCAAAGTCCTCTTGTTTGCAAAAACTTTCTCCTTCTTCTTCAGAAACGTTGCAGCTTTCTCTTAAACACACTCCTCCAACACAGACTCTCCAAACCTACAACGTCAATCCTCCAGCAATAACCCTCCAAAACCAACCCCCAAACAACATAGAAGCTTTGTACTCCTTTACTACTTTTATAACTACTCCATCCTGGCTGCAAATTACATAAGATAAACCAGGTGGATTGATTGTAATTACTTACAGCATGCCTGGGTCTGATTCTTACATTTTACTTACATTCACTTTAGAAATGACATACTTAAAATTTCCAACAACAATATCTTTTAGCACAAAACATTATTTCCTGTTCAGGAAACGTGGGGTTTGGCACAAAGCTTTGTGAATTTTTCACAAAATAGGTAAGGAACTGCAGAATTTCTTGTCTTCCCATAATTATCTTTATTAAATAACCCAACAAACAAGGAAAAAATGCAACAATGTTTTGGAATATTTTTGAATTTTGTTTCAATTTTTATTGTAGTCATGCCCAAATTATATAGATTTTCAGTGAATCAGCTGGACTTTCTGTGCCTGGGTGATGTGTGTGAGCTTTTCTTCACAAAGAAAAAATATAAATATTTTGCGTGAGTGTAGGATATTTTATGTAAACTTCAACAGGGAAAATGTGCTGTCCCACAATCACATTAGAGGTGAGAAAAATTGTTCAGATCAACACATTCTTGACCAGTGAAAGACTGTCTTTTTGAGATTCAGTAACTGAATGTGATTACACTGTTCCGTCACTTATTGCAAGGATTTCATTCCAAATAGGGACACTCCGCACACTTGGTGGCAGCCTCCTCCTCCTCGCCACCTCCACTGCTCCCAGCCTCAGAGGCTCCTTGGATGCCATTGATGACGCTGCCAGGCTGGCCTGGCAGTGCAGTCAATGGAGACCATGGGGTTTCCGAAGCCAGCAGGAGCACAGGCAGTAAGGAGGGGGAGTAAAATGATCACACCGCTGTACTACCAAATTATAAAGATCACACCGCTGCTTCTTCAAATTATAATGATCCATGGGGAAAAGTAGGGAACTTTATTCGATAATAAAAGTCCCAACGCTAAAATTATAATGATGACACCACTAAAGATTAGCTCACCAAAAATACAGATTCGCTTTATGTGGACACACCATATCTTGTTTAGGGATTTCTTCACAGCCTACCACAGAGATAAGTGGCATAATGTAAAATAAACCAAATATGCCATGCAGGTGAACAGTAAAGAACAAGTAGTTTACTCTTCTTAGTTCAGAACAACAAATGGAAGTTCTATTGGTTAATATGAGACACATTCAATGAGATAGCTATTGTGGCTTTAAAAATGTTTTTGTCAAAAAGTTTCTTAAATTTGGTAGATGAATGAATATTTCTGAAAGTTGGGGGAATTATCTTGTTATCTTGTGTCTTTGTATAGAAAATGCAAGGAAATAGCTCTTGTAGTTTTTTTTAAAAAAATGTTGTTCATAAAAACTTTGAAAATTCCCCAAAGGTCCATGAATAAGTTAAACGTTCTGAAACTAGATGGGCTAACAGTGGCAAATGTGTTCTACCATTGTAGCATGCTTCACCCCAATAGTTGTAAAAAATGAGGGAGAAAGGAGGCCCTGATGTTTGTCCACTTGCACAATTACTATAACAAAAAGTAAAGAAATTTCATTACTGTCATTATAGTAATGAAATTTTCAATAATGATACTTTAGAAAGACTTCAGAAATGAAACGCTAGCATCCCCTAATTCTGTAATGAGTTTTGAAACATTTTTTTCATCGATCACACAGCTCTTGAGTTATACTTTTAAAATGTACCTGTTCTAATGTATAAATAAATCAACTTAAGAACAAATCTACAGAGCCTATCTTGTTCATAACTTGGGGACTGCCTGTATATTAAAATCCCTTGATTAAAACTTAAACAGCCAAACATCTTAGGCATTTAACTTGTGTCCTTCTCTATCAGAGCAAAATTGGGCATTTTCCTATACACAATAGAGGGGGGAAAGCAATTACTATCAATCAGTGACTAAGCAACAGATTGGAGTATTTAGAAAGACTCATTCATACACAGATTTGCAGCAGTGTTCAGCTCTTCTGATTAGATTCCATAGATTTTAAATTGTAGCTAATTAGGCTGTCATAGGTTCATTAATGGCTCTACTGATTCAGCACTCCCTCACCTGCATGCATATTAAAGCTCATTAGCTCCCTTGTCTAAAATACCACCTGCATTAATTGCTGCTGATGCACCAGGACTCTTCAGATGCCTCTTCTGACAACAGGTCTACCTGCTTGTAATATCCATTGCCCCACCCCACCCCCAAACCTTTCAATGAACAAATTCATGCAAGGTTCGTGGTGACAAAGATGTGGCAACACTGCAGCTGTTGTTACGGGCAGTCAAGGCTGTTTTCTGCTTAACAGCAGGAAATAAATAATTAGCAATGCTTGTACTGTAATACTTAACATCAGGTTAGTTTCTTTTCTCTCAAGCCTTTTACAGTATCTCACCTAAAATGCAAGTGATATAATCAATCTAGAATATCCAATGATAAACATAAAGAATGTACTCTTGTTTATGCAATGCGATACAGTACCTTGAGGTGGGTAGTCTATGTGAAGATGCTGAAGGCTTTTTATATGTACAACAAATGTGTTTTCTATATCTGCATATCTGTGTTGATACACATATACCTTCATAGTGACATACACACATATATTGTTATTGTCATATAGCAGACCTTCCACTTTCACTGAGTTTTAGAGGCATGAAAATAGGAAATCCAAATCTAAAAAGCACTATTTTTTCACCTGGGGAACACCTCTCTTGAAATGTTTAGGTCACCCATGGCAATTCTAGTGGTCAACACCCAATGGAAATTGACCACAAAAAGACCCAAGATAAGATGACCTAGAGATTCCTAAAGAGTACAAGTTAATCAAATTAGTGAATAAGCAAATCCTCAAAATTTAAACCCACAAATGTGAATGGCTAATGGTGATTGTCATATGCCTTCAAATCAACTCTAATTTATAGCAACCTGATCATCAACCTGATTATCAGCAAGATTGATTCAGAGGAATTACTGCTTTCCTCACACTGAGAGAGTGTTACTTGCCATAGTTCACCCAGTGGGTTTCCATGACTGAGAATTCAAACCTTGGCATCTCATAGTTTCAATCCAGCACTGAAACCACCATGCTTTCTCAGATAGCGAAAGAGAGAAATAACTTTTGATCTCTTTGTCATATGAACATTTGGCGTGCTGATACCCAATACTCAATAATTTCATGGGCTTTAAAATCCAGCACCTCCCCCTTAGTGTACTTTTCCCAGGTCTCCTAGAGACCGGTTTACTGGACTAAAACATCTATGTTCCTACCTAACAATGTTCCAGGTGTTTAGGGTGAGAAGGTAAAAACTCCTCCCTTCCTACCATTATGAGAACAGAAAGATTAGTCAGTGAGAAGAGGATTAGATATTATTTGTCTGAATTAGATGAAAATTTGGCCTGTAGAAGAATTTAGGGTTTAGAGTATCATTAAGATGTCCACCATATGTCCACAAGTGACTTATATTCAAATCCAGAACCAATAAGCGATGAAGCTTGGCAGTATCATAGTGACTTGGGCTTTTAAAATTAAGAAAACACTACAGAAACAACATAATTCCTTGTGTAGAAATGGCATTCAGCCACACTTTTATCTCCCTTTAAGCAATGTTTATTTATTGTCTCATTCAAATATACTTACTATTTTATCATGTGTTTATTTAACCAGATGCTTGTATAAACTAATCTGCATAGTATTTAATGAAAATGTAACATTCTACAATCAAAATCACCTGAAAAATAAAAAAAATGATCTGCCATCTACAGTAACCTCTCACATCCGTAGGTGACTATGGGGAATACCATTGCTTTAACTATGTGGATCTTCATTGCCAATGCGATGTCTCTACTCTTTACTCTTTTATCGAGATTGGACATTGCTCTCCTCCCAAGGAGGAGAAGTAACCGTCTCCTGATTTCCTGGCTGCAGTCTGTGTCTGCAGTAATATTTGCACCTAGAAATACAAAGTCTGTCACTGCCTCCACGTTTTCTCCGTCTATTTCCCAGTTGTCAATAATTCTTGTTGCCAAAATCTTTGTTGGGTTGTTATAGGTTTTTTCAGGGTATAAGGCCATGGTCTAGAGGCATTCTCTCCTGAAGTTTCGCCTGCATCTATGGCAAGCATCCTCTGAGTTAGTGAGGTCTGTTGGAACTAGGAAAAAGGGGTTTATATATCTGTGGAATGACCAAGGTGAGACAAAGGACTCTGTCTGCTGGAGCTAGGTGTGAATGTTTCAACTGACCACCTTGATTAGCATATAATGGCTTGACAGTGCCTAGCGCAAACGTTTGTTGAGAGGTGATTAGATGTCCTTGTTTGTTTCCTCTCTGTTGTTGTGCTGTTGTAATTTTAGAGTTTTTTTTAATACTGGTAGCCAGATTTTGTTCATTTTCATGGTTTCCTCCTTTCTGTTGAAATTGTCCACATGCTTGTGTATTTCAATGGCTTCTCTGTGTAGTCTGACATGGAGGTTGTGAGAGTGGTCCAGCATTTCTGTGTTCTCAAATAAAATGCTGTGTCCAGCCACTTCAAAAAGGTGAGGGAAAGAGAGGTGCATCAGGTGCTCTGCTATGGCTGATTTCTCTGGTTGGAGTAGTCTACAGTGCCTTTCATGTTCCTTGATTCGTGTTTGGGCAATGCTGCGTTTGGTGGTCCCTATGTAGACTTGTCCATAGCTGCATGGTATCCAGTAGACTCCTGCAGAAGTGAGAGGATCCCTCTTTTCTTTTGCTGAACGTAGCATTTGTTGGATTTTCTTGATGGGTCTGTAGATAGTTTGTATGTTGTGTTTTCTCAAGGACAACATTAAAAGGAACCTTTTGATAGTAAGAGCAGTTTATCAATAGAAGCCATTGAATAGAGTTGCATGGGGGAAATGGTAATGCACCAGTGTGTCTTGCTATGCTTTCCCCTTTCTGATGAAGGAAGGGACATATATGTCTATATGTTTCAAAGGAATCTGCTTTTGTTTTTGCAGCATCTGTGCATAACTAATCATCTGGAAGTTCTGTCAACTGTATGGACAAGCTATTTTGTTGCTTAGGTCAGAGAGGAAAGGTTTTTTTTAAAGCTTTATCCCACCCCTTTCTCCCCAGCTTTTAAAATCTTTATACAGTTTTGCAATGTTACAGCTTGATTGTTAAATTGCTTCTCCAAGTGGGGTTGTAGTTGAATAAATCCATTCCAAAGCACTTGGCAAAGTGTTTTCTTTCCATACAATTGAGGTGATGTATTTTAATAAATCACTTGTTGTAAAGGTTGCTACTGTAGTATTTTCCCTGTTTATTGCATGCTGTGTAGACAAGAGCTTTAATAAACTTTCCTCTCTCTTTCCCTCACCTTTTTGAAGTGGCTATTTTGACATTGCTTTTCATTCTGCCATCCTGTCACTCAATGACAATAAATTCTTGCACATTTATTTGTTTTAAGATGCATACGGCTTCTTGTATACATTATTGTTACTTCTTTGGCAAGGGCATTAGCAAGGTGTGCCACTAGCAGACATGTGTCTGAAATGAATGCAGATTTTGTTTAGCTATTGCTACAACTAGGTGCAAATACTCAGGTAAAATTCATCAAATTACTTGTGAGGAGAATTGGGTGATGGTGGGGAATTTATCACATCTGACCACAGGTAGTGATAAATATAGTACCCAGGCAGGGGCGGCCCGTCCATTACTCGAAGTAAGCGGTGGCGGAATACTTTTTTTGCCAGGGGGCTCTGTTCTGTCCTTAGGCCACGCCTCCTCCTGCAGGCCCCATGCGCCCTCCACAGCCTTCTTCTAATGGAGAAGCGCAGGCCCCGCCCACTAGGCGAGAGGGAAGTCCTCCCTCCCTCCACGTGCTGCCAGGAGGGAGGCAGCCAGCCAGCCAGCCAGCCAGGCTCTTTCTTTCGCTTTCCCTTTCCTTCCCTGCAGCTGAGCCTGGACCCCTCTCAGGGCAGCAAGGAGGCCTGGTCAAAAGGTACTGCAAATGTCATCTTCTGTACATGCCTCCCCCAAACCCCTCTAGTATTTGGTAATGGAAGTCCTATATGCCAAGCTTGGTTCAATTCTATTGTTGGTGGAGCTCAGAATGTTCTTTGGTGCTTGGTAAACTGCAATTCCCAAATGTCAGAGTCTATTTTTCCCAACCCCCTCTCCAGTATTTTCTGTTAGTCATGAAAGTCCTGTATGCCAAGTTTGGTTCAGTTCTATTATTGGTGGAGTTCAGAATGCTCTTTGGTGCTTGGTGAAGCATTCTCACCTGATGTTTCACCCACATCTATGGCAGGCATCCTCAAGAGGCTGTGAGGTCTGTTTGTAACTAGGCAAGTGGGGTTTGTATATCTGTGGAATGTCCAGGGTGGGAAAAAGAACTCATGTCTGCTTGAGGTAAGTGTGAATGTTGCAATTGGTCATCTTGATGAGTATTTAATGGCCTTGCAGCTTCGAAGCCGAGCTAGTTGCTGCCCAGGAATCCTTTGTTGGGAGCGGTTAACTGGCCCTGATTGCTTCATGTCAGGAATTCCCCCCCTTTTTTAGTGTTGCTCTTTATTTATTGTTCTGATTTTAGAGGGTTATTTTAGAGGGTACTGGTAGCCAGATTTTGGGCGAGGGGCGAGCGAGGCATTCTCTCCTGACGTTTTGCCTGCATCTATGGCAAGCAGCATCCTCAGAGGTAGTGAAGTCTATATTTATAAGGGTTTATATTTATGTGGAATAATGACCAGGGTGGGACAAAGGACTCTTGTCTGCTGGAGCGAGGTGTGAATGTTTCAACTGACCACCTTGATTAGCATTTGATGGCCTGGCAGTGCCTGGAGCAATCTTTTGTTGAGAGGTGATTAGATGTCCCTGATTGGGTTGTTGTAGGTTTTTTCAGGCCATATGGCCATGGCCTAGAGGCATTTTCTCCTGACTTTTCGCCTGCATCTATGGCGAGCGAGAGGGGCGAGCGAGGCATTCTCTCCTGACGTTTTGCCTGCATCTATGGCAAGCAGCATCCTCAGAGGTAGTGAAGTCTATATTTATAAGGGTTTATATTTATGTGGAATAATGACCAGGGTGGGACAAAGGACTCTTGTCTGCTGGAGCGAGGTGTGAATGTTTCAACTGACCACCTTGATTAGCATTTGATGGCCTGGCAGTCCCTGGAGCAATCTTTTGTTGAGAGGTGATTAGATTCCCTGATTGGGTTGTTGTAGGTTTTTTCAGGCCATATGGCCATGGCCTAGAGGCATTTTCTCCTGACTTTTCGCCTGCATCTATGGCGAGCGAGAGGGGCGAGCGAGGCATTCTCTCCTGACGTTTTGCCTGCATCTATGGCAAGCAGCATCCTCAGAGGTAGTGAAGTCTATATTTATAAGGGTTTATATTTATGTGGAATAATGACCAGGGTGGGACAAAGGACTCTTGTCTGCTGGAGCGAGGTGTGAATGTTTCAACTGACCACCTTGATTAGCATTTGATGGCCTGGCAGTGCCTGGAGCAATCTTTTGTTGAGAGGTGATTAGATGTCCCTGATTGGGTTGTTGTAGGTTTTTTCAGGCCATATGGCCATGGCCTAGAGGCATTTTCTCCTGACTTTTCGCCTGCATCTATGGCGAGCGAGAGGGGCGAGCGAGGCATTCTCTCCTGACGTTTTGCCTGCATCTATGGCAAGCAGCATCCTCAGAGGTAGTGAAGTCTATATTTATAAGGGTTTATATTTATGTGGAATAATGACCAGGGTGGGACAAAGGACTCTTGTCTGCTGGAGCGAGGTGTGAATGTTTCAACTGACCACCTTGATTAGCATTTGATGGCCTGGCAGTGCCTGGAGCAATCTTTTGTTGAGAGGTGATTAGATGTCCCTGATTGGGTTGTTGTAGGTTTTTTCAGGCCATATGGCCATGACCTAGAGGCATTTTCTCCTGACTTTTCGCCTGCATCTATGGCGAGCGAGAGGGGCGAGCGAGGCATTCTCTCCTGACGTTTTGCCTGCATCTATGGCAAGCAGCATCCTCAGAGGTAGTGAAGTCTATATTTATAAGGGTTTATATTTATGTGGAATAATGACCAGGGTGGGACAAAGGACTCTTGTCTGCTGGAGCGAGGTGTGAATGTTTCAACTGACCACCTTGATTAGCATTTGATGGCCTGGCAGTCCCTGGAGCAATCTTTTGTTGAGAGGTGATTAGATGTCCCTGATTGGGTTGTTGTAGGTTTTTTCAGGCCATATGGCCATGGCCTAGAGGCATTTTCTCCTGACTTTTCGCCTGCATCTATGGCGAGCGAGAGGGGCGAGCGAGGCATTCTCTCCTGACGTTTTGCCTGCATCTATGGCAAGCAGCATCCTCAGAGGTAGTGAAGTCTATATTTATAAGGATTTATATTTATGTGGAATAATGACCAGGGTGGGACAAAGGACTCTTGTCTGCTGGAGCGAGGTGTGAATGTTTCAACTGACCACCTTGATTAGCATTTGATGGCCTGGCAGTGCCTGGAGCAATCTTTTGTTGAGAGGTGATTACAGATGTCCCTGATTGGGTTGTTGTAGGTTTTTTCAGGTCATATGGCCATGGCCTAGAGGCATTTTCTCCTGACTTTTCGCCTGCATCTATGGCGAGTGAGAGGGGCGAGCGAGCGGCGAGCGAGAGGGGCGAGCGAGCGGCAAGCGAGAGGGGCGAGCGAGGCATTCTCTCCTGACATTTTGCCTGCATCTATGGCAAGCATCCTCTACTAGTGAGGTCTGTTGGAAGTAGGAAAAAGGGTTTATATATTTATGTGGAATAATGACCAGGGTGGGAGAAAGGACTCTTGTCTGCTGGAGCGAGGTGTGAATGTTTCAACTGACCACCTTGATTAGAGGGCCCGCCAGAGTGAGTGCCTGCCTTCCCTCCTTAATAATAATTTTAATTTCTCCTCCCTATTCTACTAAATTAATAATTAAATTTAAAAAATATTGAAAAAATATTGAAAAAATATTGAAAAAAAAGGGCGCCATCTTTACAAAATGTTTTGTAAATATTTACGAAATTTCGTAAATACCGAACTTTTTTTTTTTGAAAATTTTGTAATTATTTTAAATATCGAAACAAAAAAAACCCCCAATTACAAAACGATTTTAGAAACAAATTTTTGCGTTGTTACCCAGGCCTAATAGATAGATAGATAGATAGATAGATAGATAGATAGATAGATAGATAGATAGATAGTGATTGGTTTTGGGGGGGGGGGGGGGGCGCCAAAATACTGTTTGCTTACCATTGAAAATTACCTAGGGCCGCCTCTGTACCCAGGTGAACACTTAACCTCTCATAGTTGGCTAATTTGAAAGGAGATGCATTTTCATCTCGAGTCTCAAGACCATTACTTGTTGATCAATATGGCTCGGATAATGTGATTTTTCAGCTTATCTTAATTGTGGAAAGGCAGTGAATGCAAAGCTCAGTCTGTATGTTTTGTGACCATCAGAGTGTGGGTGGAGATAACCTATTTCCATCAGAGTTCTTTGGATTTTTCGTAAGTTTATTCCAGTAGCAGCTTCTTCATGCTGTTCTGCAGAGTTGTGTTGCTATTCAGTTAAGATTTGCTTTATGCTTTCATAAGTCACTGAGTGGATGTTAGATAACTGCCCTTTAAGCTTTGTTTCCACATTGTTCTGAGATACATATGAGTGCACTTCTCATACTATTGCATGCTGTTACATTCCACATTTCCTCTCCACATTTCTTCCCAGGGTGTTCCTTTAGTTTCCATGATATACTATGTTCAACCACAGCATCAGCTGCTTTTCAGGACTTTTTCCTTATTGGTTTTGGCAGTTGATATTTTATCAACCTAGTCTGCATTAAATGTGCAATTTGAACATCCTTTATCTGTGTCAGTTGAGCATCCTTTATCTGGAATTCTGAAATATTCTAAAATCTGAAACTATGAACATGGGTGGCTGAGAAAGTGACACCTTTGCTTTCTGATAATTCAGTGTACAAAAACTTTGTTTTATGCACAACATTATTAAAAATCTCTCTATAAAAATCAAAGGACCAATCTACACAACACCTAAAACATGGAGGTTACTGGATTAAACTGAGGTGGGCTACACAACACTAGTGGTAAACTTACGCTGATTTGTTGCAATGGATGAAAAACAAAGGTTAAAAGTTCCCTTTTATCCTGATTCTGACCAAAAAATCGCACATATTTGCACCACTGTACATCCCTGCACTTGCAAAAAACATGTGATTTCCATCCCTTCCCCCATGGAGACTGCGCCAACACATGCCCACTTTTTAAAAGCATGAAATAGCTGATCAGGTGATCGAGCTATGAAACAGACAGTGATTGAAAGGAAGCACAAACAGAGAACCATTAGAACTCCCAGAAACTATTTTAAACTTTATAATATTAACAGAGCTTGAATAAACAATTGGGGAAAGGGTGAAATCTGGTGGAATTTTTCAAAAATAAATTCACTCCTTTATGTGCCGAATCCCATATGAGCACATGCGAATCTGCTTATATTTATATTAAAATATTTGCATGTGTGCATACATGGTCCAGAGCATAACGGAGTGATTAAAAAACAAAAAAACAAAACAAAAACCTTCTGCTGGATGTTCCCCATCCATCCTCCATCTTGTTCTGACACAAAGGAAGCCTGTGAAGATCCCAGGATTATCAGGTCTGTCTGAGTACCTGTTTTCCATTTAAAACCCACATTTTTGTGCTGTCTGGAAGTGGCCAAAGTATGTATTACTGTCTGTACCACAAAGGCTGTTGTTAGGTGAAGACGCACCCTGTGATGTCATTGGGAAAGAAAGGTGACATGTGCCTGAGGGGAAGGGAAAAGGAGGGAGCCACAAAGCACTATGTTGCCGTGGAGACATTGTGAGGTAGGCCCTCTCAGAGCTGAAGCAGGGAGAAAGGGGAGGTAAAGGAGAGAAAAGGTGAGGGATGCCCCTCCAACATCCAGGCAATGACAGGTTTGCATGCTAGCATCACATAAAATTACATTCTGGCTATGTGTATAAGGTATAAATGAAACAGATTATTTTCATATTGAGACCTGGGTCCCATCTCTAAGATATCTTTTTGCTCACAGACTCACAAACCTCATTAGGTGCACTTTAAACTAGGTCCACCCAGGGAGGGGTACAACAGCCAGAAGGCTAAACAGAGGGCTACACAAACACAACGAGGACCAAGTACCAAAAGCAGAATAATCCCAATTAAACAGCTCAGGGGAAGAGCTCAGGGGCTCACATGTTTTTACACTAATGTACAGAGCATGGGAAATAAACAAGACGAACTCCAACTTTTAGCACAACACCACAAATATGATATCATATTTATTTATTTATTTATTTATTAACTTTATTTGTACCCCGCTAGCATCTCCCGGAGGACTCGATGCGGCTTACACAGGCCGAAGCCTCAAAACACAATACAGTAAAACATAACACGACAATAGAAATCACAGCAAATCAATAGTTAAGCAAGCAACAACGACAATAACAATACATCATGACACTTTAAAACTGGGCCGGCCAGCGCAATGGGGTACAGGGTTAAAAGTGCTAGAGTGGCAGGAGGAGCATAGGAATAAAAATAATACGGTGTGCAGTAATGTTAATTGTACTAAAGTGCTTCTAGGACTTGGGTGGGGGAACAGCCAAGTTTTTAGGTTCTTTCTGAAAGCTGCTAAAGTAGGGGCCTGGCGAAGATCTTTTGGAAGGGCATTCCAAAGTCGGGGGGCCGCCACAGAAAAGGCCCTGTCTCGTGTCCCCACCAAGCGCTCTTGCGACGTGGGTGGGATCACGAGCAGGGCCTCCCCAGATGACCGGAGCGAGCGTGTGGGTTCGTAGATGGAGATGCGGTCACGCAGGTAGGGTGGTCATAGGCATCACTGAAACCTGGTGGGATGACTCCTATTCCTGGAATGTAGACATTGATGGCTATTAGGCTTGGTTGATCAAGAAAAAATTTGGTTCTAAACTCGTTTCGTATATAGGGGGCACCAGCGTTGCTAATCTGACAGGATTTCCGAAATTTCCGATTTCAAAATTTCGATATTTATGAAATTTCGTAAATATACGAATCGATTCATTAATGTCGGACGCGATTGCACAATGTGCAAAAAAAACCTCCAAATGGGACAGGGGGAACTTCTGAAGCTTCCCTCTCCCTCTGTTGTTGACTGTTGGTGATAAAACTAACAACAACTAACCAAAACCAAATTAAAATCAATTTAGGGTGAAATCAAAATACATGAAGTAAGTAAATAAATAAATTAAAATTAATGTATAATTAATTAATTAATGTATAAAATAAAATACATTAAATAAAATAAAAGAAATAAAATTAAACAAAATAAAATACATACATAAATATAAAATAAAATAAAATAAAAATACAGAAATAAAATAAAATAAAATAAAGTAAAAAACATAAATAAAAATCAATAAAAATTGCACTTACAAATAAACAATTAAATTATTAAATTATTGCCAAATTATCTGGCTAGTGTAGACTCATAGAATCCACTTTAAAGCAGATAATCTGGGATCTGATGCTGAGATATAGAAAGTGTAGATCCAGCCTCAGTCTCAGAAGGCAATGGGAAACCCCTTCTGTAGAAATCTGTTCCAAGTGTACATAATAAAGTATAATTCCTATAGCGCTACTGCAAGTTAAGTAAGGACCGATGCCCCCCGGGAGGGGTTTGAAGGAGGGGTGAAATTAAAATACATTAAGTAAATAAATAAATATAAATCAAAATTAATAAAAATTAATTAATTTATAAAATAAAATACATTAAATAAAATAAAAGTAATAAAATAAAATAAAATACATAAATAAAAAATAAAATAAAATACAAATAAAATACAAATAAAAATTAATAAATGCAACTTTCTTTAGAAAAAAAAAGACAAAAGATTTCTCTTTTTCAGAAAAAAGAGAAACAACCAGGGCTTCTCTTCACAACCCTCTGGTCTCTGTCTTTCCCTGTTCCACTGGCAGCTACAAACTGGCAGCCACAAGCAGGCAGGCAGGCAGGCACCTCCCTGCACCCTGAAGAGCAGCAGCAGACCCTCCTTACCCGTCCCTTTCGCGGCTCACAATGGAGCCACAAGGCACGCACGGCTCCTTTTAAAGGGCAATGGCTGCCCTGCAGAAACCACGCCCCCATACCTGGCTTCTCCTCATTGGCTGGAACCCGAGCATTCCCAGCATCCCAACACCTGTGACATCACTTCTGAAACTGGCGGAAGTCATTTTAAAGATGGCGGACGCGGCTTCGATATGGCAAAAACACTTCCAGGTTGCTAAAACGTGTCGATATCGCTTCTAAAGGTATTAAATTAATGATTTAATAACGAGATAAGAAATTAACGAACTGGATCAACGAAGCCTAATGGTTATAACCTCTTTCACAGAAACCAAACAAAGGGGAGAGGAGGCGGAGTAGCCTTATGTGTCAAAAACTGTTACGCTGCAGAAGAGATGCAAGACAGCAATCCGGGAAACCAGCTTGAAAGCATCTGGATAAGAATCAAGGGAACTAGGACTCAAAAAGATGTCATTGTAGGCATCTACTACAGACCTCCAAGCCAGGAGGAAGAACTTGATGAAGTCTTCTGCTAACAGTCTTCTGCCAACAGGCACAGAGAAGAGATGTAGTAGTCATGGGCGATTTCAACTATCCCGATATTTGCTGGAAAACAAACTCAGCCAAGAGTACAAGGTCCAACAAATTCCTCGCTTGCCTTGCAGACAATTTCATGGTCCAGAAGGTAGAAGATGCAACAAGGGGGTTGGCTACTCTTGATCTCATCCTAACAAATGCGGAGGACCTGATCAATGCGGTTGAAGCTGTCAGATCCTTAGGGGCAAGTGACCATGTGCTACTTAATGCCTTCTTTGCCTCAGTCTTCTCACAAAAAGAAAGTCATCGTCAACCTCAGCAAGATGGAGTGGATGAGGGATTAGAGGACATCCAACCCCAAATTGGGAAACAAGTCATCCAGGAATACCTGGCTGCTCTAAATGAGTTCAAGTCCCCAGGGCCAGATCAACTATACCCAAGAGTATTGAAGGAACTAGTGGAAGTCATCTAGGAACCATTGGCAATCATCTTTGAGAGTTCCTGGCGGGAGAAGTTCCAGCAGATTGGAGGAGGGCCAATGTGGTCCCAGTCTTCAAGAAGGGAAAAAAGGATGACCCAAACAATTACCGTCCAGTCAGCCTCACGTCGATACCAGGCAAGATTCTGGAAAAGATTGTTAAGGAAGTGGTCTGCAAACACTTAGAAACAAATGTGGTCATTGCTAATAGTCAACATGGATTTATCAAAAAACAAGTCATGCCAGCCTAATCTGATCTCTTTTTTTGATAGAGTTACAAACTGGGTAGATGCGGGGAATGCCATGGATCTAATGTACCTGGATTTCAGTAAGGCCTTCAACAAGTCCCTCATGACCTTCTGGCAAACAAACTAGTCCAATATGGGCTAGGCAAAACTATGGTTAGGTGGATCTGTAATTGGTTAAATGGACGAACCCAGAGGGTGCTCACCAATGCTTCCTCTTCATCCTGGAAAGAAGTGACGAGTGGAGTGCCGCAGGGTTCTGTCCTGGGCCCGGTCCTGTTCAACAACTTTATTAGTGGCTTAGATGAAGGGCTAGAAGGCAGGATCATCAAGTTTGCAGATGACACCAAATTGGGAGGGATAGCTAATACTCCAGAGGACAGGAGCAGGATTCAAAACGATCTTGACAGATTAGAGAGATGGGCCAAAACTAACAAAATGAAGTTCAACGGGGAGAAATGCAAGATACTCCACTTAGGCAGGAAAAACGAAATGCAAAGATACAGAACGGGGGACAATGCCTGGCTCGAGAGCAGTACGTGTGAAAAAGATCTTGGAGTCCTCGTGGACAACAAGTTAAACATGAACCAACAATGTGATGTGGTGGCAAAAAAAAGCCAATGGGATTTTGGCCTGCATCAATAGGAGCATAGTGTCTAGCTCTAAGGAAGTAATGCTTCCCCTCTATTTCGCATTGGTTAGACCACACCTGGAATATTGTGTCCAATTCTGGGCACCACAATTCAATAGAGATATTGACAAGCTGGAATGTGTCCAGAGGAGGGCGACTAAAATGATCAAGGGTCTGGAGAACAAGCCCTATGAGGAGCGGCTTAAGGAGCTGGGAATGTTTAGCCTGAAGAAGAGAAGGCTGAGAGGAGATATGATAGCCATGTATAAATATGTGAGAGGAAGCCACAGGGAGGAGGGAGCAAGCTTGTTTTCTGCTTCCCTGGAGACTAGGATGCGGAACAATGGCTTCAAACTTCAAGAAAGGAGATTCCATCTGAACATGAGGAAGAACTTCCTGACTATGAGAGCCATTTAGCAGTGGAGCTCTCTGTCCCGGAGTGTGGTGGAGGCTCCTTCTTTGACAGCTTTTAACCAGAGGCTGGATGGCCATCTGTCAGGCATGATTTGAATGCAATATTCCTGCTTCTTGGCAGGGGGTTGGACTGGATGGCCCATGAGGTCTCTTCCAACTCTTTGATTCTATGATTCTATGATTCTATCTCGTTACATACAGTACATAAATACAAATAAAGATGTTCTAAATTCCAAAAAAGTCAAAATCCAAAGCACTTCTGATACCAACCATTTCAGATAAGAGATACTCAAACTGTATACTAATACCATACAAAGATGGTGAAAAAAAATCTAACTTATTTGTACCTTGATTCCTCATTAACCTCTGTGCTGTATTCTATGGAATTCTAGGATTTGAAATTTGGTGAGGCACTAAAGTGCTCTGGTAGACAATTCTAAATATTTCTCCCTAAACAGTCAATCCTGGATTTTCATAGGATGGAACCATGCCAGTTAAAGTGAAATCATAGTGCTATAGTTGTCTACTTTTTTTCCTTTCCTTTTTTCTGACTGACACATATTCATTTTTCTTTTTCAAAGAGACAGCTGTGGTAGACTTTTTCAGCATGAAAAGGAAAAGGGTGGAGAGAAAGCATCAAGGCAGAACCTTTGAGATTTTCATTTCATTTCATTTTATTTTAGCATGAGCTGTTTTGTATTTCAAATGCTAGATTTCTTCTTTCCACCTCCTTTCTTTTTCATGCTCAATTTTTCTTGAAATTCCAGATGATAGTGAGGAAAGCTTCCAATTATTTGAGAGAACAGAACTAATTCCATGTTAAGAAAAGTATTCCATGGCCATTCACTATTCTAAGATGTATCTGCTTAAACCTTAGCTATACATCTTAGAATATAGGATAAATAGTCTGAGAAGAAGGAAAGAAATAAGAGGAAGGAAGGAAGGAAGGAAGGAAGGAAGGAAGGAAGGAAGTAGAATGAAGGATGCTGACCCTCCTCTCAGGCAGTAGATAATATGCAAAACATACAAAAACAGGAAATGTAGGCAAAGGGTATCTGTGGAAGTAAAAAGACTGAGTACAATCTGGCTGACGGTCATCACATTTAACAAACCTTAGTGTGACTTCCTTCACATTCCTTCTAGTCATCACGTTTAACACAAACCTTCTCTTCTTCCCAAAAACATCCCTTTGAAACTTATTTCTCAGGAGAGACAAATGCAACAGGATGTACTACTTTCAGCTTTGATTACTAAAGAAAGATAACCAGATATTATATACTAGGGCTGTGCAAAACTTTGTGTGTAATTTATTTGTTGTATCTATTTCATAAGATTTCTACATACGACTTGATATTAAAAGACACAGGCAGTGCCCAAGCAAAAAAACCTTAAGATTCAAAACACTCACCTATGATATTCAGAAGAGTTCAGAAGAGTTATGTAAGTCTCATAAATGGCTCCAGATCTCCATGCGGGCACAGCTTCTCCTCTATAGTTTGTTCTCTCAAAGGACCCTGAGGAGGATGGTGAGGCCAGAGTGGATGGAGAAGTTCAACTTTCCTGAGAGGAGGTGACAAGGGGGGGGGGGGCAGGTGGGAGGAAAGGATGCCTGGCTGGCTGGTCAGACAAGGAGGAAGCCCTTCCAGCACATGGCTGGCTCAAAGAGAAAAGCAGAGACCACACTCACATTGAGGCTTTAACGTGGGGAGCAAGCAGAATTTTGGGAAATGTAGTTTAGAGCGAGGCCTTTTGAATTATCTGCTACAGGTGTCTTCGCCTTCCCAAACTCCATTTCCCAGAATTCTTCTTACCACATTGCACCACCTTCTCCTCCCTGAAAATTTTGATAGGGAAAACCCATGTTCATTCTCTAAAGGGATATTGAGATTAAAAAGGATTGTGAGGTAGGTAAGGTTGAGAGGCAATAACTCCAAAGTTTACCTAGTAGGTTTCCTATTATTATTATTATTATTATTATTATTATTATTATTATTTCAAAGACTGGATGGGTTTCTGTTGATGGTCCTTTGACTGTGCTTTTTCTGCCTGAGAGAAGGGGCTTGGACTGGATGGCCCTTGGGGTCTTCCAGTGAAATAGTACTATTAAGTTTATGTTGGTTAAAATTTCCTAAAAATCAGTTGATGTGCAAATCTTTCTGAAATTTGAGGGGAATGATGCCCATGGTAATGTTGTATCATTGAAAATATAAATTCAAGGAGATAGGTCTTGTAGCTTTTAAAAAATGTTGTCCATAAACACTTTTTAAATTTCCCAAAAAAGTAGTAGATGAGTCAAACATTCTGAAAAGTAATTTGCTGACTTGCTAAAACTAGCAATACTGCCAAAATTTAATGTTATTTTTTATCAAAGAAAGTCCAATCCATACTTTGAAAAGGGAGTGTGCAGGTTTTTTTTTTCAGATTACGGCTTCCAGAATCCTGCATTGAACATCACCATTAGCCATTAGCTATGCAGACTGGGAGTTTCCAGGAGTTGTAGTCTAATAATACAATTGACCATGTTCTTGCTAAGTCTTTCTGCTTCAAATTATATGAAGCCTGAATTCTTTTAACATAAAATTGCAGAACATTTTGTAACAATGAAATAAAAGCATAGTACCATCCTCATATCTATGGATATATGTTTCCAGGCTACTCTATTGAAATAAAAGATGTTTGGGCCAAGAATGCCATAGTAGAGTCACATTGGAGGACCTAGAAAATGCTAGACTGGACATATTTTGTTATATGTTGATAAATGAAACTGGGAAAATTAGTCCCACACATATATGGGGATAGAATTTTTGTTAAGTTTATTGATTGATGGAGGCTGCCATCATTACAAGGAAATTAAAACAATTTTCTATTGATGATCATGGTGATGATGCACAGAAAAGACAATGCAATGAATTAATTGCATTTGAGGTATCATGACTTTTGCCACATTGTACAGTACACATACACTACATATAGGTCTAACAGATACCAATTATTCATTTCCTAATAGTCTCCAACAGAAATGTATTTTGGAGGTAAATGGAATGCCGGAAAAAATCTGATGTAAATAAATTCATTATAGATTCCAACAGGGAGTAGCTGTAGTGAGATGACTGAAGGATACAAGAACGCTATCAGTGAAAAAGAAGATCTCAGATTGCTTTTTGCTTTTAAAGCAGAGCTGACTGCTCAGACCCATCTGTGTTGCATCCTTGAGGCAAGGATCTTGTACTGGTGAATAGCATTTGCCCACTCAGCGGTGAAATAGGTACTAGCGAGAACCAAATAAAGCTACTGGAGATCATTGGCCCAGAACACAACCAATATCCTGGAGGCCTTCTGGCTTACAGGCACTCAATGAGTAGGAGATTTTCTCCACATGGTTTTATCATAACACAGCATGTGCAGGTCCATTTGTAAAATAAACACATCAGTTGCAAGAAGAAAAGAAGTCTGGGGGGAAAGAGCCGCTGTTTTTCTCCATCGCATGCAATCATCAATCTAAAAAGCACTGCTGCCTTTCTACACAACTTGAAAAGATAAGCCTCTTCAGTCACAAAACTAGCCCATAGGGCACTGCCATTACCCTGGTCAATTTTAGAAGCACCAACAGTTCAAACTCTGGCAGCTTTAATAGGATAAATTGATTATGGCTGCATTTAAATTCTGTGCAAAATTCCTTGACAAAGCGTGACAGGTGCATGAGTAGAAGATCTGGCGATGGATGCTCAAATATCTACATGTATGTGTTTACTTCTTTTAAAAGGCATTTTTGACCATGGAAAGCTAGGGAAAGTATTATAACACATTGCAGTAACAATAGACTGAAATATAAAATACCTTATCCAGATCCTTGAAAGGGGGGGGGGGTTCGACCCCCAGCCACTTTGAGTTCGAAAAGTAACTTATTAAAGATGTGCAAACAACTGAAAGAAATTCATCTCAGTCATCTCCACTTAGGCAGAAAAAATTAAATGCGAAAATACAGAATGGCGGACTCATGGCTCAAGAGCAGTGCATGTGAAAAAGATCGTGGAGTCCTCATGGACTACAGTTAAACATGAACCAACAATGTCATGTGGTGGTGGGGGGGGGGGGAAAGCCAATGGGATTTTGGCCTGCATAAATAGGAATATTTTATCTAAATCCAAGGACGACATGCTACTCCTCTATTCTGCCTTGGCCAGACAATACTGTGTCCAGTTCTGGGCACCACAATTTAAGGGAGATGTTGACAAGCTGGAATGTGTCCAGAGAAGGGCAACTAAAATGATCAAGGATCTGGAGAACAAGCCCTATGAGGAACAGCTTATAGAGCTGGGCATGTTTAGCCTGAAGAAGAGAAGGCTGAGAGGAGATATGATGGCCATATATAAATATGTGAGAGGAAGTCATAGGGAGGAGGGAGCACACTTGTTTTCTGCTGCCCTGGAGACTAGGATACAGAACAATGGCTTCAAACTACAGGAAAGGAGATTCCACCTGAACATTAGGAAAAACTTCCTGACTGTGAGAGCTGTTCAGCTTTGGAACACTCTGCCCTGGAGTGTGGTGCAGGCTCCTTCTTTGGAGGCTTTTAAACAGAGGCTGGATGGCCATCTGTCGGGGATCCTTTGAATGCAATTGTCCTGCTTCTTGACAGTGGGTTGTACTGGATAGCCTACAAAGTCTCTTCCAACTCAACGATTCTATGATCAACGCAATTTTAACATTAAAAATAATACTTGTTCTACTTTTTAAAAAGAAAACTTGAATAATAGCACAAGATTGTTTTTCTGTTTTTCTATTTGAGCATCAAAATAAACAGATCCCACTTCAAAACTGCTTTTTTCATCTACTATCAATCATCCCTATTACACACAAATACCTGTTCAATTAATAACCACCCTCCCCCCCCCCAGGTTTTTAAGCTGTAGACTTAGTTTTTTTAAAAAATATTAATTTTTTTACATGAGTTTTAAAAATATATAAACACACTTCTTTAGATGTGGTAAGAAGTAGTATTAAGCCCTCAGGCATAAAACATACTCATACAACTGTTGAGAGTCAGATGGAATGAAATTGGATCCAGAAAAATGGAAACCATATCCCTTGCCCTAAATTTTCAAACGGTTGAATGTGTCTTGCAAACTTTATATGGTGATCAGTTAGCAGTGATGTATAAAAGCACTCCAGGGATTCCATAGCATTTAGCCATTCCAGTTAAACATGGTATCAAACTGCATTAATTATAGAATGTATTTTAACCCCACGATTAAAGAGGGTTTGAAAAGATGGAAATGTTTAGGGCCTGAAATAGCTCTTCTCACAGTTCTTCTGCTTCCTTGTCTCTTTATTCTTGCAACATATTTTTATACTAAAGTAATTTAACTGTTTGGATCCTCATGATTGGTAGATGAAATGTTTTTGTAGAAGGCCTGGTCCTAATGCTAGACAGTATGAGACAATGGCTTCAAGGACCAAGTATGGGAGGGAGACAATGCCTGATCTCTGTGGATCAGCCATGTATGCTGCATGTCCAACTGTGGATCCCTATTGCAGTGTTTGTGGAGGATATTATTCCATTACCATCATTAAAATAATATTTATTTGACAGTTCAGTCAGCTGTATCTCACATGTGGAGGGGCACAATCTTTTCTTTTAACCTAAGCAGCAAGAGTTTTGGGTCATCTTACCATGTAATTAATATCCTAGATAAGGAGCCCCCAGTTATGCAATGGGTTAAACCTTTGTGCTGGCAAGACTGGTGACTGAAAGTCGGCAATTCAAATCCGAGGAGTGGGTTGAGCTCTCGTCTGTTAGCTCCAGCTTCCCATGTGGGGACATAAGAGAAGCCTCCAACAGTAAAATATCCAGGCATCCCTTGGGCAACATCCTTTCAGACGGCCAATTCTCTCGCACCAGAAGCGATTTGCAGTTTCTTGAGTCACTCCTGACATGGAAAAAAAAACCCCTATCCTAGATCAAAGCATTTTGTTTTGAAAGTAGTATAGTAACATCTTTGGTCCTCTCCAAGGTCTCTTTGTCTTTATAGCGTTTACCATTTTTTCTCAGTTTGAACATGTTTATCCAGGTGATTCATCCTCTGCAAGTGAGAATAAAAACAGTTTCATGAGTATGCTAGAGCAAACAATCAAGCCGTTGCATCACAAGAATTGAATGCAAATATTTTATATAAAACTTTTCATTTTACCAATGTACATCTAATTATGCAAATACATGAAACATGGAAACTGCACATTATACATTAATATTCCCACTTTCTCTGTCACTTAAAATTGCTCTGATATATGGATTTTAAATAAAAATAATAATTAGGGGAAAATGTCTTTATCGTATGCAAGCAGAAGTAGCTGAAGGGAAGAGAGAAGTATATAAAACTTTGTGTAAATAAATAAATGAATAAAATATATTTAGATTGGAAACTCTCAGGGGATAGGGATAAGTTTGTTCTTTGCTTCTGAAATTCTTCAAAGTGCCATATATACAGTTATATGCATGAGTGTATGTCTGTCTCTGTGTGTATGTAATTATGGACTCAGAATTAGTTGGTCTGAATTAAAATATGATGCACATCATGTTGCATATTTATGGTCAAGCAGAACGAGAATGAAAAGTGATATAGCTATTTTTATTGACAATATAAATCTGTAAATTTAACACAGATACACATATAGCAGAGTTTATGAGTCTCCTAATACATTATTTTTGTTTTCTCCATACTGGTTTTTGTTTACACTTACTGAATGCTTATAAACACACTAAATGTACAAGCCTCCTGGGTATATGAAATGGATAGAAGACAATTCCTTCTGCGAGCAGACAGAATGTATAACTAATGGTGCCAATTTCAGTAGTGCAAGTTTTATGATTCCTAAACAAATGTTAGTATTTACTTAGAATTTTCAGTTTTCATATATAACACAATCTGACATCAAGGTATGAGAAGGTAAATGATGATTCCAAAACATGTTTGGTTAGCAGCAGTAGTGTCTGACAATAAAATGAGACTTTATAAGTGCAGTGTGGCTTGTTTATGTAATCTCTGTATAGATCTTTTTATAAACCGAGTCCAGAGTTACCTTTATTTAGCTCAAAGTCCACTTTAATGCCTGCCTTTTCTGGTTCATAAGACATTTGAATGGGTTTTTTAAAAAAATGAAATAGAGCTTTGCTGTTTTAACACTCAATAAGAAACACTCAAATGGTATCTTTTGGTTTTGACCTTTAAATCCCTACATGGTTTGGGTCCAGGTTACCTACATGATCACCTTCTCTCATACAATCAGCCCCACACACTTAGGTCCTCTGGGGGCATCTAATCCAGCCAGCCAGAACCCGACTGGCAACTGTTATCCAGAAGACCTTTTCATCGGCTACTCCAAGACTGTGGAATGACCTACCAGAAGAGATTTAAGAAGCATCTGAAGAGCCATCTCTTTCAGCAGTCCTAAATTTAAAGTTGTGAATTTTAGTCTGACTTTCTTTAGTGGTTTATAACTTGTACTTATGAGTACTTATGTAACTATGAGCATCTTGTATGTGTTTTAATAGTGTTTTATCTCTTGCTTTAATTATAGTATATCCCACCTCAAGCCACAGAGACAGGTGGCTAATCACCATCATCATCATCATCATCATCATCATCATCTTTTGAACAAATATCTGCTGAGAAAAGTTAAACACAAGTTCTACCTGTTGGCCATGTGCTTGCTACAGAATCAAACCATTGCAGAGCACGGTTTAGGAGAACCTGATGTAAATACCTATGCCTCTTTTGTTTTGTATGTCTTACATGTTAGCAACATATAGAAATATTTATTCCTTTTGGGACATGTTCTAGCCACCTGTGTATATTCCCTTTAGATCCACTGTTTTATTGTATCCTTATCCACCCAAGGAAAAAATATTATTTTGGAGAACTTGCTGTCCACTTCATTGTACTCTTCACATTTCTCCACCTGAGGAAAACGTTAGACAGTCGAAACTGGTCTGGAAATCCTCTACGTGAATATCCTCTTACAAGGGACTGGAAACTCCACTCAATAGTATCTTTAGAGAAAGTAAGGGATCTTATGTCCTTAAGAGAAGTCTGCTTTACAGCAAGAAAGACTCTACTTTGTGACTGATGTAAATAACAGTTTTTTGTTCATTGTATATTGCTCAATGCTGTATTATATAAATTGGTTATACATTTAATATTGTATTATATATGCTACAAACAACTTTTACCTTTGTGATTTATGTACTATGACTTGTGGATTTGTGTTTGTTATGGTTCATGTTCCCAATGCAAGTTAAAGCCACATAACATCTCTGAAGGTTTTTAATCCGAGGCTAGATGGCCATCTGTCAGGCGTAATTTCATTGGGTGTTCCTGCAGGGATTATATTGGATGGCCATTGTGGTCTTTATGATTCTATAAAACAGTTTTACCTTGCATTAAGAGAAGTCAGGGAATGCTCCAGAACTTCTCAGCAGCTCTGCACTTTGGGGTGGTGTGAACAGTTGTGCTAGCTCCAATTCTGTTAATCGGTCTTGCTATTCACACAGGACAGTATTGCCATCCTACTTTCCCACCACTCTGTAGCATGGCAGAGAGCAGTAGTGTCCAAGGAACTCCAAAGAGCTCCTGACCGATGCTTGGCTCTTTTGTACATGTCAGAAAAGATGCTCAAGTGACTTGGAGGGTGGAGGGGGATTGCCACTTCCTTTCTGCCCTCCCCTCTCCAAGTTCCATGGATACCTTTAGCAACATTGGCAAAGATACCAAGGTTTGCCCAAGTGCTCATTGGAGCCCCATGGTTGCCCATACTGTGACAAAAAATGACATACAGTGGGTGAGCTGTCTAGTGGAGCTGAACTGAGTTCAGGCTGACTTCACAGGCTAGACTCGATTCTGATGTTACTGGGGGTGGCCACAGCACTACCACTCTGGACCAGCCTCCCACTAAGTGATTTTACAAGAAATCTGCAAGTGCAGATTAAATTTTCAATTTTGTAATTTAATATTATAATTCCAGCACTTTGCATTCTTTAATGCTTATACATTTTGAATTCTTTTCAGGTTTTTCTCTCTATCCCCTCTCTCTTGCATTTCTGCCCTTGAAAACCCCCCACAAATGACCAATCCAAAACAGAATTTGCCAAAAATAAAGGAGAGCCTGGCCTAGTGCTTACAAATGAAAGGCAGTATTTGGAAGTTGATAATTTCCTAGATTATTTTTCTAGTTTGTTTGTATTTGTGTGCGTGGATGGAGGGACTTATTAATAAAGTCAAAAAGTCATGTTATTTGAAAGCTGGAGTCCTCTAATAATTGTAGAAAAGACTGCAGATATGATGCAGACTGAAGGAATGGTTTATGAATGCATAGACAGCTTCAGTTGTGGCGATGATTGATACTGAAGTCCTGAACTGTCCCATCTTATCATTCTAATTGAGCTCCCATTTACAGTGTCTAGCAGAGATGCTACAAACACAATTTGCATTCAATTAAAGACCTTTCAGGACATGGGTTTGTTGTCTGCATTAGACAGATATAGGGGGTTGGTCAAAACTACATGGTTTATGGTCAGTTGTACAGATCAAATTTTTATTTTACATTTTGGAACAAGTCACTTGTTTGTATTCTTCAAGCTGAAAGCTTGGCCAGTATTCCAAATTAATCAGAATCAACAAGGGTCAGCTGTGGGCAATTTTGCCTAAGATCCAAATGAAAAGGATAGATGGTAGCAGCAGTTTGGCACTCTCCTCTTTTTGAACAAATATTACTTATGGCTAGTCTGATAACTTCTTCCCTCTGTTTCCTCCTTCAGACTGCAAATATAGGAAGGGAAGAAGGCTAATATTTTACCGTTCCTTCATTCTTGAAGACATTAAGATAGTATACAAATATAATTAAATTAGGCAGTATTCTCTCATAGGCTACTTTAATAGGTATACTTAACTACATAATCTTTTCTGGCTTGGTTCTGCCAAACTTGATGGAAAGCCTGTTAAGGGCTGAAAAATGCGGTATAGAAATAAAGCAAATAAAAATAAATAAATAAATAAATAAATAAAGCTTGGAAACATCTTTACCCTTTCTCCAGTCACTGCCAGAATGGAGCTCCTCCTCTCCATGCAACTGACTGCAGGTAAAATAGATAGCAGGCAGTGAGGGAGTTACAAGCATAGCAATCGTATGTACATTGGGCCTGTGCAAAATGTCATTCTCTATCGTAAGTCAGATTTAATTTGTTCGATCTGTGCATGTGATGCAATATCCAACATTCAAGTGTTGCCCATGCCAAAAATGTAAGAATCGCAACTTTTACCTGGCATTTTTTTTCGTAAGTTACATAATGTAATAACTTTCTGTGACACAGTTTTAATTCACAGAGCAACCAAGCACTACCAGGAGGCAAAGTAAAACTTGTTACCTTGCCACTCAATTAATTAGGGCTGGGGTGGAGAGAAGATGGAACCACAGCCATTGCTCTTTAAATTGCCGTGCCATGCCACAGCTTCCATTTGTGATTGGGCAGGGACAGGGAAAAGACAGAGCTCTGCACTGGATTAAATTAGTTAGCTTTGCAGGCAGACAGGCAGGCACTAGGGTACTAGCACCAGAGAGAGAGAGAACGAGTCAACAATAGCTTAAAGCTGAGTCTTTATTGCTTGCTTCTTTTTGGGGGTAGGTATATGCCTTTTGGCTTTTTTTGCAGCATTTTGAGGGTATCTTCTAGGAACTGCTGGCCTATTTTGTGTGCGTTCATTGCCACAACCCACACAACGTTGTTTGAGGCATGCACAATCCTTTTCTGGTTCATTTTGAGGCTATCACTATCTTCTAGGGCTACTGACAGCCTATTTTCTGTGTATTGGTTTCCACAACTCATACAACAAGCCAAAACACTGATTCCCAATAGACCTAGAATGAGTGAGAAAGAAGCCCTGGAAGCTCCCCCCCCCCCCACCCGTGCAATTATTTACGGTATTTTAGAGACAATTTAGAAATGACTTGCCAGCGCTCCCTGAGGTGCTCTCTAATTTTGTAATGAGTACTGAAACTTTTTTCATCGATTGCACAGGCTTAAGTACATATGTGCCTTCAAGTTGCCAGCTGATTTATGGTGACCCCATGAATTTTATAGGGTTTTCTTAGGCAAGAAACACTCAAGGATGGGTTTGTCAGTTCCTTCCTCTGAAATATAGCTTACAGTGCCTTGTATTTCTTTGTTTTCTTCGTCCAAATACTTATCAGGGCTGACTTGCTTAGCTTTCAAAATCAGAAAGCATCTAGTGCCTTAAGCCTGTTTAGCAACTGTGCATACAGAACTGTTATGGATGAATAAATCAAGATAGTTGTTCCATACTCACAATAGCTACCTAGTCATGATAGTGATACATTATCATGATTACAATGCCCTCTGACATATTTCATCAGGCATCAGCTGCACAACAAGAAATAGATCAAATTTGTCAGTGACTTGAGAATGATTGAATGCTGTTTGTTTTTTGGATGGGCATCTTGGCACAGGAGAAGTTACTTAGGACTTTACTCCACAGCAGATATGCTATCATAATTGGCAGGTGCATATCGGGATGAGCACCCTTCATATCATACCTCTCTTTCGTCATATAGTTGCGCCAATTTGACAATCTGTGGTTCTGCAGTCATACTTCCAATTGGTTCAGTGGGATTTACCAATGTGTCAACTCACCATATAATAATACATCTAGCTGTCTACTCCAGCTGAATTTAACCCTATCCTGTTGTGTTAGGACTGTACTCTATAACTCTAGAAAACACAACATTATTTTTAAAAACACATACATTGTCAAAATGACCAGGTGCTGTTTTTCTTAAAATATTTTGTAAATATTACATTCAGCATATATTTGGAGATGGCAATCCACATTATCATCAGCTGAAGTCTCTAAATAACTATAGTCTATTTTATGTGTATTGCAAGCTCAGACATATGTTTGGGTTTTGTTCTCAGAAAAAATGTGTGTGTTTCATGTACTTTAATTTATGTGGAGAAGATGATGCCTGATTTTACTTGGCTGTAAGCCCATTGAATGGAAAAAAGTTTTATTTATGTGTAAATATTGATAGGGATGGACTCCACATCACATTAATGATTAATGCCTGCAGTTTCATACTGCCTGAGGAGGAAGAAAGAAGCATTTATATCAACATTTTTTTTCTGAGAAGAGGAATGTAGAATGATGATCAAAAAAAGACACAATTTTGGATCTAGTATGAGGATCTATCACAAATAAAATTGAATGTGAGTATAAATTGTTTGCAATTGTATTTTCAATACTTCACTTTTTAGAAATTATCATGCAACATGAACTCCCTTCCCTGGGAGCATTTCTGACAAATACTTCACCCAGGATTTCCTTTGGTTCACTAAAGCCAACTTTTTAAAAGACAGGATTATATGTCTGGCTAATATTTGGTTTCTACTTTACTCGTTATAACAAATCCCAAGAGAATACTGTCACTCCACTTCGATGTTTCCACTACTCCTACTTAGTTGTCCAGTTCATCACTGTTTCAGTTCAAAATAATAGACTCCCTTGCTGCTCCATCATTGAAATTATGAAACCATCTGCAACCCAAGTGAGAAATACGTGGGATCAGTTTTTAGGCCAAAAAAAAGGCAATGCTGATCTGCAGTGGGATATTTTGAATCAGTGTTGCTGGAGGCTATTCTATACAACCGGACCTGGCCCAGTGGTTGGATGGCAGCTGCACAGCTGAGTGCTGGAACTGGTTGAGCACTGCTCAACTGTGATCCTTACCTTGCCCCATCAGTCTGGGGTTTGTAGTGACCACTAGGTATGAAAATGGCATTGGACATAACTTGGCACCTGGGGTGATGTTGGCCAGTGTGAGGAAGTGATGCAAAAAAGGGATGGGAAGAAAGAAATCATTTCACATCACTTCTCCAGTAACCAAGTAATGTCCAGCACCATTTTCATGTCCAGTGAGCACCAAAAACAGCCAATTGACTGGATAAGATAGCTGCTATCCCCTGACCCTGGGCTGCCTAGGCCTAGGGAAAACAGGATGCGGTGTAAACAGCCAGAGCTGCTTGCATGGGCTCAAAATCACAGTTTACTCCAGATTTTGGGGAAAGCTATGGAGTATCTCACTACTGCTGTTATCGTGGTTCAAAACTACATTAAATTGCCTGCATTAACCCAAATTATCTCCTTGGGTTGTGCAACCATCACAGAGCTGATTTGGCTTCCCTTCAGTAACAAGTGTCAGTAGCTTATTAGATTAGAATATACTCACTTTCTGGGACTCTTGGAAAATGATTCCAATCTGGTCGTATGACAGTAATCCATTGGAATCCATCTGCAACATGTTGCAGATATGGAGTAATTTTACATGGGATTCTACTAGTGTGTCTTGATTTACAATGATTTTATATGTTGCTGAAGCACTGTTGTTATGTGTAATTGGAGAAACGGTATGCAGTCTGTCAGCTAAAATCTCACATGAATGGTTGTTTGGACTTCTAGGCTACATCACTGTGCAATATTACAGGGGGGGGGGGGGAGAGTGACATAGGGAAGCATTTGAATGGATTGGGAGGAGTCAACCTTCCATGGTGTGATGAGTCAGTGCAGTATTTTCTAAATGTAAGAATCATAATAATTGGGTATGATGGGGAAAGTGTGCACCCAGTCTGATTATAGTATGCACCTAGTCCTAAAGACATACATGATGCATACCGATATAAACAGATTATATCCCAATGGATGATGCACTCGAACTGCTGCCATCATTTTTCCTCCTCCACAGTTCTGTCTTATCATATTATATCTGTATATTTTGTATACTAAGTCATTTATTCTAGGGGGAATCATGGTATATAAGTAAACCTGTTAGCATAGTAGGGCATTGGATTAACTAGCCCAGTCCCTTGGGCCCCCATTACAACTCTATGAAATAAGGAAAGAAGAACTGGATATCAACTGGCTGTATTTTATGATTATGGAATGTTGTTCAAACATATTTTGCTGAAACAATATTTCACTGAAAGAGATAGAATCAGTCCAGGTAATATAGAAAAAAAAGTGTGTGAGAGAGAGGGGAGAGGTTGTAACTTTAAAAAAAACTTCTATAAAGCAAAAGACACATCCCCAACAACTAGGACATTGATAACACCGTATGAAAAAAGATGAATACTTCAATCACTTCTCTAGTTAAACATACGTTGTTATCAGATTGAACCTTGAAAGGTTCCAATACCAGTTATAAAAAACCAGGTGTTTGTTCTAAAGCTAGTCTACCATAACAATGAATACTTTGCAGATAAAAATTAATGAAGGGAAAAACTCATAAATGTGTCAGAAGGAGATAATAATTATTTCTGATACAAGCCAGATGTTTTCTATTGGAATGTAAATTAATATTCATGATTGGAATGCCTTTTTTAAAAAACCAAAGGGCCTCCTATGGGGAAGTCCTTCTGAAATACATATAACATGACTGAGAAAGAGCTACCTATCTGAATGATAACAGATTATCAGATTAAGAAAACTATTGTTATTATAGAAAACCCTAAACGTGTTGTTCATTTCATATATTCAGAATTTGGCTTATTATTTAGCTGGTCATCATGATATTGTGACATCATATTTTTTTCTTTTTTAAATAAAATAATACTAATAATAAATAAAATATATTCTGAAAGGTATTTGTTTAGTTTATACCTCATTTTCTTCCAGTATAAAAAGAAATAGTTTTAACAAGCTTAAAATAAAATTCAGTTTAAATATTATTTTACAAAAGAAAAAATATATACAAACAATTTAAATGAAATATATTTAGAACATAATACATAGGACTGAAACAAGCAGTTTCTTAATTTGTAACTTTGCTGAATAGTAGTATCCTAGCATTAAATAATTTTCCAATATTTCCTTGTGAATGAATTTAACTGCTATCATGGTTCTGCAATCATCACACAAAGCTGTTGTCATCTATTTATTTTATTTATTTAAAACATTTATATTCCCCGTTCTCACCCCAAAGGGGACTCGAGGTGGAGCTCAGCATACATTCAATGCTGGGACACTAATTCATATACGCATACATAAACATTAAAAACATTAATCTCAATATTAAAATACACCATTTAAAACCATCTTGGTCATCTGCGTTAAATCTAATTGGGCTGGTAATGTTTCCTATTGCTGCTTTATTGCCCTGTCCCGAAAGCTTGGTCCCACAGCCAAGTTTTTACCATCCTTCTGAAGGTGGGATAGGAGGTGTCCTCACATAGTGGCAGAAGTAAGGTTCAGGGATCACAATGGAATCCTTTACATTTGTAGGTTAAAGGTGTAGACACCTCACATTTGGTAGCCACAGTGGTGGGACTGCCATAAAGCAATTCTCACAACTGGTGGCATTGGTGGGATAGCCCAAGGCCAAACTCCACAATTAGTAGGATAAGGGTTGAGAAAGCTTCAATATTTGGTGATCACCGTAGTGTGGAGGAAGCAAGGGTGAACCATTTATATAAGAATGGTAAGTATCCAAGGCAACACCAGCTTTTTATGAGAAGCAAGGAAATCCAGAATATAGGAGAAATGACTAAACATCACCCGTACTTGCCTTTTTTGGACTCTTCAGGAACTGCTTCAGCATATGAGAGGGAGGGAAGAGCAAGAAGCATGTGAGAATCCACCTGCTGCAGATTGCAATGACTCTAGTCTTGCAGTGGACACTCTCTGGAAACACATTTCTGTTATTCCTTGCCTGCTATGGAAGGCCCTAGTGTATTTGGTTCAAACGTATTCATACATAATGCCATAAATCCTTTGAAGTCATACCATAAATGTCATCAAGGGACATACAACTATTGTATATATACTATATTGAAACATACAAGGTTTTTAGAAGACCATTTGGCTGGGATAATCAAATGGAAATCAGGAAATGTTTATGTTTATGTTTAGGTGAGCCTGGGTGATTGAACCTTTCTCACATTAGAACAAAGGGTTAAAGAGTATGACCTATAAACAGCTTGGCATGTAAGGCCTTTTATAAGGTTGGTCCAGTTCTGAGTACAAATAAACTTTATTTGATAACAAATAAAGTACTATTTGAAAGGTAATAAGACTTTCCTTTGAAACAAATGGTTAGATAGCTGGAATAACTGACACATAATATATCCGGAATAATTGTTGAGACTGCCAACAATGGAGAATATTCTAATCTTCAAATATCAGCATTAATACTGTGACAGTGGTGATTCCAGCATTGCTGGAGAAAATCCACATTGAGTTTTAGGGTGCTTCCAGACAGCCCTTTATCCCAGGAACATTTGCATTTTAAAAATGCGAATGTTCCTGGGCCCCTGTCCCCCCCCCCCCAAAGTGCATGCTTTCTGGGGTGGGTGTCCAGATATTCTTCCAGAACTTTCTGGGAGAATACCAGACACTCTAATCCCTCCCCAAAAGCCCTTTAAAAAACAAAAGAACTCACCCAGCCTCCATTTGCGTGGTGCTGGAGCTCTCCTGGCTCATCATTCCTATGATGCAAATGGAGACTGGGTAAGTTCTTCAGCATTGTGGAAGAACACGTGCTTCAGCTGTCCAGTAGATGGTGGTGCAACCTCCAGTTTCTCTTGGGCGATGGCGATGCAGCTCCCTCAGCGGTACAGCTCCCTCAGGAGGCAGCTCCTCTCGGTGGAGTGGAGGCTGTAGATGAAGTCCCGCGCCCCTTGCGCTGTGTTCAGCACCTCCATGTGTTTAGGGGCTTTATCCCACACCTTCCAAGAAGGTGCAGAATAAACCCACTAAGAAATTAATTTTTCACAAACCAGTGGGTTGTGGTGAATTAATTCGTGTTTCTCAGGGATGTCATCTGGACAGTCCCCTTTTAATTACAGGAACTCCCACATTAAAGGGACTGCCTGGATGGACCCTTAGTTTACATTGTAAAGGAGCAAGACCTTGGATTTGAACCACTCCAGTGACACTGAAGTGACCTTCACCTGTAATTAAAGTATTCCAGTTTTTCATTCCATCTTCCATTTCCCTTGCCTTGTCTTCAGCTAACTTCAATTGTTGCAACTGAGTTTAACTTGTAAAAATAGTTTGCACTCAATTAACTAAGCAGAGAAGAGAGGAGAGAAGGAAGAAGTAGATCTTGCCAGCAGGCTTGGGCAAAAGCAAACGGTTGCAGCCTACCCTGGCTTGTCTGTTCGTCATTAACAATATGGTCAAGATTTTGCCATCTTGACCACATTCTGAGGCTGCTTGGCAAAATGTGTCCTGCTTTTGTTTTTCTGAAATGTTGGAAGGCATGATGTTCACATAGATCCTTATTTTCACATCTTACAATCACAGTTATTCTATCAGAAGAGAAGTAATTTTGTTTCCAGAGTTGTATCTATCAGTGTTATTTTTTTTAAAAAAAAATCTAAATCCTGAAACCAAGATATAAAACCAAAGCAAACCACTCTGTTTTAATAGCTTTGCATTCCTCCACCAGTTTTTCTAAATACAAGAAAATTATCTTGCCACTTGCCACTGTTGCTAAGTCTATTTTGGGGGGTGTTATTGATTTGGGAGTTAATTAAAAGCATGTTCAGTGAAAATCAGTACTGCTGTGTCAGAAGTAGCAAAGGATCATAAATAACTATTAACAGGATCCCCTAAAGGAATGCTGTGAATGGCTAATATTGATTTTTCCACTGCAGAACAGTATACCGTGGCGAATTACCATATCCTTCACAAGTGTGGAAATAAAAATGGAATCAGAGTCCAAAAGTAAGCTTAGGAACAATTAAAGAATGCTGTCATAAATGTAAGCCCCCATTCTGTGGACTAATGGACATGAACCCAGTTTAAACCTTAAGTTAATTGAACAGGGTGGCTGGCAAATCTGAGATAGGATTGTCTCTCTGTTCTGTCATTTTATCAAAGGAGGGAATAAGTTCATAATATTTAAGAATTGAAACCTACAGGACACATTTTGCAATTATACATGTTCTGTGTTGAGGCTGTTACCTAAAGATTTTATACACTACTTATTATAGCAGTTTGATACCACTTTAATTGTTCTGGTAATTTTGAGATTTGGAGATTGCTATGGTATTATGGGATCTGTAATTTTACAAGGTCTTTAGCCCTCTCTGCCAAAGAGTGCTGGTGCCTCATTGAACTACAAACCCCAGGATTCTATACAGTGAGCCACACCAGTTAAAGTGATATCAAAGTGCATTTATTCTGCAGTGTAGATGCATCCCTATAGAGTTCTGGATTTCTTTACTGAACATCAGTGCTTGAATTATATAAGTAGTAGAGAATTTAAGTAGCTTGCTCACTAAAGGAAGAATCCTGTCAAAATACCCTATTCGCTTAAATCTAATGCTCATCCTTTTTGGCCCAAAGACCTCCTCAAAATTAGGGTGCTCATTAGATTTGCAGTGTGAAGGGGTGTCAATATCCACTGGGATCTATTTGTTGGAATCAAGAAGGAGATTGCTTAAATTGCTATATCAGTTACCTTAATTTGATGGTACCATGTTTACTCGAGTCTAATGAGCCATTGAATCTAAGGCCCCCTTTTCACTGCCATATCATTCAGATTATCAAAGCAGGTAATCCACATTATCTGCTTTGAATGGATTATATGAGTCTGCACTGCCATATAATCCAGTTCAGAGCAGATAATCTGGAATTATATGGCAGTATAGAAGGAATCTAATGCACAGCTCAATTTTCAAAACCCTGAAACCAAAAAAAGTATTTGCTGCAAAATGTAATGTGCAAAAAGCATCAAAAAGTGCACTCTTTGTCATTTAATCATTACAGTTGCTGCGTGCGTAGAATTCCTTCTTTAAAAACAAAAGTGTTAGAACACTAAAGCTTCAAGCAATTCAAAGGAAAACCCTGTGGTACACCTATGCTGCAGAATGAATCCTCTTTAACTGCCCTGACTCAATGCTATGAAATTATCATTTTAAAGATCTTGAGCCTTCACTGGCAAAGAATTCAGGTGGCTCACCAAACTACAAATCCCAGAATGGCATAGCATTGAGTCATGGCCATTAAATTAGAGACAAGGGCCAGTTCCTGAAGCAGCATCCCCTTTTGCTTTGGCTCAGTACCTTTCTAGACAGGCCCATTTCCTGGAACCTGTCCCAGTTTTATCTAAGGCATCCAAATAATACCTCAAGTAAAACTGTATTAATAAAAAAACCCCTGGGATTTCCCGATTTGTTCTGGATTAATAAAACACCTGGAAAGTTAAGGTCTGAATCTTTCCAGGTGAGGGTCCAATGGGGATTGATTCCTGGTTCTGCTTCCGCAGTCCTGATTCTAAGAGCCCAAAGGAGTGGGATGGCGCCACCTCTCCTCCCAGTGCCCCCATTTCCTCCTTCTAAAAACCTTACCCAAGGGGCCTGCCGATAGTCCAGATCCTTCTGGAGAGATCTCCTGGCACTAAAAAATGATGCGTCAGGAAGTGGTGGGAAGAGGGAAATCCATATGACCCCTTTAGACTGATTATCCATGCAGATAATCTACATAATTTGCTTTGAACTGGATTATATGAGTATACATTGCCGGATAATCCAGTTCAAAGCAAATAATCTGAATTTAATATGGCAGTGCAGAAGGGGCCGTAGATTAATATAAAATCTAGTTCAGAGCAGATATTCTGGGAACAGATCCTGGGATGTAGATCCAACCTCAGAATGAATTGAGGAAAGGCCACCCCCATTTACTATTTTAAGGTCATTTTACGAAAAAAATGCTTGATGTACAATTACTGAAAATAGCAGTACTGATGACTGATACGGGGAAAATATTTGGCAAAACCACAAACATGAGACACCTGCTATTTCCCCGCCCATCCCACTTCATTCTGCTTCTTCCAGTCCTTGTACTATTTACATTTTCCTTGGAAGAATCTGGAGAGGATATTTTCTTTTCATGAATACCAGCTGGGCAAAGCTTCTTGTAGAGTCAACACAAAATAGTAAATTCTGATATGACACTCTAAAGGGGAAGCAGCCATAAGCAACTCCTCCCCTTACCATACTAATTAATCGTAAATGAAAGCTTCATCAGAGCCCATTGTCTTAAAGCTTTGTGAATCTTTGGTGAGGTACAAGGTAGGTCCCTCAATGAGCAAATTATAGGCTGAACATTAAATGCAGTTTTCACAAACTGCATAACATTAAGCACTTAAAGCTGTTTTCAGAATTCATAGCTGCACAAACTGTCCCCTAGCATGAGTTTGGTTGGCTTATTATAGCTGAGAGCTTAATGTTACAAGCTGGAAGTGAGTTCCTTAAAAAGTGATCTTGAGAAATACATAAAGATCTAATTATACATTTTAAATAACTTGAAAACAGAATTTAAAAATATATAATCCGATCATTTGTAGATTATATACAAAGAAAAGAAGGAACTGTGGGGATTTAAGCAGGGGAATAATCATGCCATGAAGCACATGAATGTACAAAGGTAGTATGGAAAGAAAAATAATTCTGTGTAGATATTCTAGATCAGGGGTGTCAAACTCATTTTTACCGAGGGCCACAACTCAACCTTATGGTTGCCTTCAAATGGTAGTGTTGTAGGTCAGCGTGATAGTAACGTTGCTACTACTGGTAGAAGGGAAAAGAGGGCTGTGCAGGTGTTGGAGGAGGAGCAGCAGCGAAAGCGGATTAGGGACATCTTCATGGCTCCAACTGATTCTGAGTCCTTCGAGGGTTTCTCACACTGTGAAATGGGGGAAGGAGAGAAAAGCAGGGGAGTTAAGCGAGCTAGTCGAGAACAAGAATCAGATGAGGAGATTCAAAGGAAGCGTATCCATGATATACTTAGCGCTCTAACATCTGATGAAGACTTTGTGGGTTTTGAAAGGAGTGATGGGACTGGGAGTGATGATGGGGAAGAGGATGGTTTAGACTGGACCCGTATACAGGAGATTAGGGACATCTGTACTCAGCCTACCTCCAGTGATGACTTTGAGGAGTTTGCAGAAGACTGGCAATCTGGGAACACTTGGGAGGACCTAAGACTTGAAAGACGCTGGCAAAGGTGGAGGGATGGGCAACAATACTCAGCTGCAGGGAATGGGGCAGCTGAAAGTGATGATGAAAGGGTGGGGAGCAGTTCATCCTCTGATGATGAGTTATAGGATATAAGTTGGTTTGATTTCAATGGGTCTTTGCACAAGGCAAAGTGTCTTATTGGGTGTGAGACTTTGTTACTGCCATTACTCTCAAGCTTGGGTCCTTGGACTACAGATCTTCATGTTTTCGTGACTTCTGGCTGGAACTTCGTGAGTGCTGATTTCTACCTCCCCTTTGACTCTGGACCGTGTTTTGACAACGACTACGCTTTTTGGACTGTTTCATCTCTTTTTGGACGTGCCTGGACTTCGGACTGTTTTTGGACCTTGATTTTGCTTGCTCCCACCTTGTTTTCTTGTGCCTTTTGTACCTTTTGAATTTCAAACGGATTGCTGAAACTTTTTGTTGTCTCAGATTATACTCCGGTATAATCCGGATTATGTTTAAATTGTGTTTTTTGCTTAGCGGTTGCTATAGACTCTTAGTTTGTGCTAGAGGCACTGAGTTAAGTGTCTCTAAGCCTTTTTGTGTTTAATAAACCTTTGTTTGGACCTTTTATATTGTGTTTGGTGTTCTTGAGGCTTCTGGGTCTTGTCAGGTGGTTTGCAGTTGTAACACTGTATAAATGGAACTAGGCTGCCTTGGGATTGAAAGTCTTGTGGGTCACATAATGTGATATGGCGGGCTGAATTCAGCCCACAGGCCTTGCATTTGAGACATGTGTTCTAGATTGAAGTTTTGGGGTCAAATATCCACCCACATTTTTTTAAAATGTCTACTTGCTGTACACCCAAATTGGACCTTTTTTTTGGACCCAGCCCCCAGAAATCCTTAGTTGATATGAATGGGCCATGCTAAATGGGGTTATGCTAGCTAGGGAATTCTGGTTACTGTTATCCCCAAAACGTATATTTTCCAAACTTTGGATTTTATTTTTATTGACAAAGTTTTTTCCTTGAGAAAAAGAAAAAAATCATTATGCATACATGCAGAAGTTAATATGGAGAAGTTGAAATCAACAGTGAATGTATTTTATAGATATTTTTGTTTTATAATGATGGGAACACAACTGCTTTTTATGGCTTTCTTGATGTAGAATGAATGCGAAATTCATGTTTGATGGTTCTGAAATGACTGCTGGGTAATGATTTGTAATATATTGTTTTGCACTCATTTTTAATCTAACAATATCAACACATCACGCATCTAAGGCCATGAAATACAAGCATGTGTTCCAAAAACCAAAACATAAACAACTGGGGACATCATCACTTTACATTTGCATTCCTATGGTGATTTATTTGGAAGTAATGGTGCAATAGTAATTTTTAAGATATGGGAACTTATCAGCCATTATAGCCACACTTTTGAAGAAACCATAGCCATGATCGCAGGATAGATAGGTAGCCTACTGCTATGTTCTTTATATTTAAGGAAGATAGACAAACTGGTTAAAAGTTCAATCATAAAATATATCCAAATCAAACTGAAATCTCCAATTAATGCCACAAGCCACCTGGCCCTGGGTCAGGATCATAATCCTATTGCATTAATTACCTGGAATGATTTTCTACTGAATTCATTGGTGATATATCCTTCTTTCTGAATTAATTGCTTCAGCTTGTGAAATTTACAGAAATGTATAAATCTTGGAAAAATAATTGCTCCCCAAAAATGCCAAAAGATAGAGTAAGAACATGGGTAAGGCAACTAGGATCACTTTATTAACTATTTATAAGGCTCTCCCCAGGGCAAACAACAGTGGGCCTGAGTGAACATAGGATCCAAAAGCCCTTTCCCTCACATCTCATTTGAACCACACCTGGTTTTGACATCAAGCCTTACAATTTATTGCTAGACATCCCTGCCACAAAATAAAAATTACCCAAGACCAAAACCATTTCCCAAGATTCTTTTATAAGGGAGTGTTCCTCTGAGTAGACCCCCTATAAACCCAAAGGGAAATCCCTTTCACTATAAACTTGGTAGTGCTTGTTGGAAGCTAGTCATGTACACACTAACCAGTTTGCATGACCAATAGTTTAAGGAAACATCAGATTCGATTATTCTATAATTCCTTTCATATGCTATTGTAGGTTTGGGGAGAGGATTTTCCCTTCTCCCTCCTCCCATCTCCTGAGTTGTAATTTCCTCAAGCCAGGAGGACACTATAGACAGTATCCGTGGCTGCCAGCCCCTGCCAGTTTTAGGGGTGAAATCAGGGGGTTTCGGGTGGTTTCATTTTATCCCGATTTGACTTGGGATGGCATGTATATCCACCCCACCCTCCGAGAAAGCCTGGAGTTTGGGTTGGAGGTGGGGACTAGAACCCATGCAGAAATTGGTTATTTTAGCCCGTTTCCTTGTGGGTTCTAGCGTTGTCTGGAAGTGCCCTAAAACATTTTTATTCTACAGAAAAATGGGATTTATTAACTTTAATACACTTAAAATTATTTCAAATCCCACAAATCCAATGTTGTGGATAGAAGTGTTGTAGATTTCACATTGTTTCCAGGAGCAAAATGCAATCTCCCATTTAGTTCCCTTCTGTCTTGTTTTCTTTCTTTCTTTCTTTCTTTCTTTCTTTCTTTCTTTCTTTTTCTTTCATCTTTATCTTGTACATTTTCTTGGTCATTACAAGACAGTAGAAGATTTTTAGGTGCTTGTGATGGGTAACCTAGCCACTGAACCCACATCAAGGAGTTTTTAGAATGTTTGGTGTAAATGAGGCACAGAGCTCTGTTCATGAAGATTAGAGGTCAGCCATGTTAGGGATCTTAGATCTATATTGATCCATAGGTCAGAAAGCTGTTTTGCTTTGTTTAACCTTAAATAATAAAATTTAAAAGATATACAGTTTGTTCAAAAGCTTTGTAAGTGTGGACATTGTTTATTTTTTTCCAATTAATGACCAGCTTTGTGAACTATGAAAGAAACAATTGTCTAAAAGGAGAGGTGCATGTATGGTTTCTGGAATCTTTGTGACCATCTTTCATCTAGCATTGAGTTGAAAGTTTCAGAGTAATGTCAGCAGATATAGAAGTTGGGGGAAAATTCCTTTTGCAAATTTCACGGGAGAGAGAGAAAAACAGTGATTATGGGTATGAGAGATCAAGGTTTGCAAAGAAAAACAGCAGCTCCACTTGCTATCATGTTTTTTTTCCTCATGTACAATTATTAAAATTGAGGCCCCATCTACATTGCCATATACTTCAGTTACTAAATGCAGATTGTCTGCTTTAAACTGGATAATATGGCAGTGTAGACTCATATAATCCAGTTTAAAGTAGATAATCTGCATTCAGGAACTGGATTATATAGTTAGTGACGATGGGGCCAGAGAATAGTAGAAGACTCTATTCCATTTCCCACCATGGTATGGAATCCTGGAATTTGTTGTTTGGTGAAGCACTAAAATACTTTGGCAGAGAAAGCTAAAAATCTTGTAAACTACAACTCCTTGGTTTCTGCAGCATTGAGCCATGGCAGTTAAAGTGGTGTAAAACTGCATTAATGCTACAGCCCCATCACAGCACCCAAAGTCTCCGGTCTTGAGCTCACTGGAAGAAAAGTGGGAAATAAATGTAATTAATAAATAAATATAGCTATGCCACTGTGGCAGCACATCATCAGGTATTGAACAACAAGTGGGTAAGTGTGATGGAGGACCACTGCAGTAGCACTCTACTTATGGGCTTTCTTGAAGCCTGTAGTTAGCTAGATGGATTTTTTATTTGATCCAAGAAAGTTCATATGCTTTACATGATGTATAAACCAGCTTTCAGAGGCTATAATGGGCTATCTGACACATATCATGCCTAGAACGGCCACATACTAAGCATAAGGCTCACCAAGGGCCCTTCCAGACAGGCCCTGTATCCCAGGATCTGGTCCCAGGTTTTCTGTTTATCCCAGATTATCTGGCAATGCGGGTTCTCATAATCCATTTTAAAGCAGAGAACTTGGGATCAGATCCTGAGATATAGGGCCTGCCTGGAAGGGCCTCGAGAGCCCTTCAAGGCAGGCTCAAAATTCAGGGCAAATAAGTGGGGCAAAAACCATGGTATCAGACAGTAAGTCCAAACACGGAACTGTCAGTCCTGGCAAATGCTCCCCTGCCATCCTAACATATTCATTTGTAGCGGATTTTAGAAATCTGGAAGATGGATGGGAAAATATCAGTGGATGTTTATTTTCAAATTTTGTTAATTGACTCTCTAAGATTGACTCTCTTATGAACCTAATAAGTGCTGATGTGGATATCTAAATGTTCACATAAGCAGATTTCTTTTGGCATTATCTCTCATCACCTTCCTGTTGCCTTTTCCCCTCCTGAATCCCATTTCCCTTTGGGGTCACTTACCTGCCATTCTGGTGCTCACTCTGTAAATTCAAGCTCTGTTTAATAAACATCAGAATAAAGGAATGGCTGCAGACAGTTCTCATGGGAAGTGCTATCCAATTGTGCTACCATTTAGCCACCTGTGTCTCTGTGGCTCCATTTACAGCCTTCATCAGCTGTTTTGAGATTTTGAAATGCACACATGTGCTGGAGCATGTATATAGGAATGAAGTCATGTATTTTCCTTGAGTGCAGGGTTATACAGTGATGCAAATATGCCCATTTTGGGGCCAAAATCGGAATTTAGGCACACCTTTTTAACATGTGTTTTTTGGCCATTAATGCGATCCAGTACACATTTTTGGCAAACATCATTTTGCCAATCCCCTTTTATCCTGGTTTGTTCCCCATTTTAGGGCCTGTGTAGAAGTACCTTTGATTGCATTATAAATCTTTGTTATTTTTTGCCTCAAATCTAGGCATCATTTTTGGAGCAAAAAGGGGAAAATGCATTCTAGGCATTTTAATGGACTGTATTATCTTCTATTTAGTAGGAAGGAAATACTGCTTAAACCATCAATTTGCCACAGTTGAGGATTAGTTGAGTTTCACAAAATGCTTTTTAAAAATGACTTGTTTTGCAGACTTCAACATTGATTGAGCTGGCAAGCTACCCTTACTGTCTGAATAGATGCATTTGGTGTAGAGATAATTCTTTTGGTAAGGAATTTTCTTCACCAGACTGCAGTATACAGCCAAAGTTAAGTTCCTGCAACATTGTCATTCATATAAATGGACTTTTCCCTTAACAGTTTTATTGTACTGTTGGCATGCTCATATCAATAAATAATCTCTAAAATAGATGGAAATGTGCAGCTTTTGGAAAAGGAGCTCATGGAAGTAATTGCAGGCCAAGGACTGTTAGTCTGTTCCAAAAATTGTTGAGGTTTTTTTCTTTCTTTTAAAAAGGAGCATAGTGATAGAGAAGGATTTTTTGCTTCAAGACTTCCAACCCTAGGTGGTCCATTTGTAGCAGAACATAGCTCCCAGGCAGAAGAACCTCAACACTGTGATAAACCATGCAAGTCATTTAGTATTTTGTTAGAATGAAGAGCCTCCCCACCATGCAGAAGAAGCTCATCTCAGCCTTGACAATTTGGGGTTCCACACCATTAGTTTCCACTTGGTTCTATAGCAATGAAGTACGAGGAAATTAATTATCGTAGATGTTGGAAACCATGTAGTGGAATTAAAATCTCAGCATTCATGTTTAATGCCCAAGAAACAAATTATGCTATTATGGAAGAACAGCTATTTTAACCTCTCTTGACTTGTTTTCACATTTTGTAAAGAAGTGAAGAGGAAGTAAAACATGTGCTCTGGAAATGGAAGAAAAATCCACAGAAATGAAATATTACAGGACTGAAAGAAGCACCTCTAGGAGAAATGTACCTCATAAATATTAATACATTAATTAAATTAAATACATTTGATTCCCCAAATACTCGCATTTCAACAATGATTTTGTTGCAGATTCATGCTAAGATTAGCTTAATACCCTGTTGTCCCCAAGGCCACATTTCTTTCACAGTGATGATAGAAATATATCTAATGATTTTCATAATCCCCAAATACTTAAAATAGAATCTATTGGTTTTTATACCAGGAAAATATTTCAAAAATAGGTTGACTTGTACTTGTACTTGTTTGTTCTATGGAGTCATTGAATGTTTGCTGTTGTATGTTGGAATCTGCATATGAGTCTCTCTGGGGAGATAGGGTAGAATATATATAAAGTATTAATATTATACTGACACAAAAACACAGTATGACACAGCAAACAAGATACAAGTCAAACACTTCCCAAGTGTATAGGACTGTGTGATGTATTTTTGAATGATATGCGCAGATCCAAGTAAGGTGGCTTTTTGCAGTTGAGAGAGCATGATTTCAATTGTGCTACCATTTAGCCACCTATTGTTTTCAAATGCTGGCTGAGATCTTTTGGCATGGCACCTAGAGCACCGATCACCACTGGGACCACCTGTACTGATTTATGCCAGAGACTTTGTAGTTCAATTTTGAAGTCCTGATAACAGCTGTGTTTTTCCTGTTGTTTTTTGTCAATTTGACTATCACTTGGTATGGTGACACCAATAATCCAAACTTTTTTCTTTTCCACAGTGGTATATTGTGGTCTGGTGCATTGTGTTCCAAAACTTTGTCAGTCTGAATTCAAAAGTCCCAAAGTATTTTTGCATGTTCATTTTCCACTACCTTTGCAGATTTATGATCCCACCAGTTTAGTACTACTGGCAGGTGGTACTTGTGACATAAGTTCCAATGAATCATTTGGGCTTGTTTGTTGTCCGTCTATGCTATTTTCTTGCAGCAGCTGAGGATATGATCAATGGTTTCATCAGCTTCCTTGCACAGTCTGCTGTGGTGGATGCTGCTGATTCTGGACAACGAACATCCATTGATAAGTGGGCTATAGAACAAAATACAAACGAACCATCACAGAAGTGGCAGAAATATACAATGCTAGAAAACCACACAGTTATGAAATGCTATTACAAATCAGAACCTCAAAAGCGTGGCTACAAAAAAGTATTATTATTATTATTTTTATTATTATTATTATTATCATCATCATCATCATTACAACAACTCTATGGTATTGTATATAATCCAACTACACATTTTAAACAAGCATAATAACCATCTTCTTATGTCCAAACATTTCCCAAACACAACAATCCCCATTCCCATTTATAGAATCATTATCTATCTGGAAATATACAATTCATGTTTATTGCTTTAGGCAGACTTGGGCAACTGTAGAAAGTTATTTGGCCACATAATTCCTTGGAGGGACTCGACTTCCCTCCATGCAGCCCACAGAAAATGGCTGTATTCTTAGGCTCGCAAGACAGGTCTTTTTTAACAACATGAAGTGAATAGAAGTCATTCCCTGTTCACTTCCTATTTCAGAAAAGACATCTCCGGAATTGGTTCTAAGGGTCAAAACCCTGAAAACCTTGCAAAAAATATGTCCTAGAGGGCATTTGGGAGCAAAACAATCATGTAATCTTTTCCTTTTTTACACCAGGAGGTATAAAATGGGCATACAATCTGTGGGCTGTGTTTTCCTTTCCTCTGGTTAAATGGGTACCTCCAAAGCAAAAAAGAACCAATTCAAAATCAAAGATACACAAGAGCAATTTGTTAATTTTAAATTTAGACATAGAATGTAGAAAGCACCAACATTTTATAAGGATCAGTATTATTATCCCAATAGTGTAGGTGAAGTATTGAGGCTGAGAAGAAATGAGTTGTCTGAGTCCAGTCTATGAGTTGATGACAGATATGTCATTTGACCTGGGGACTTCTTGATCTGCAATCCTCATCAATTCCTTCTTCTTTGGCTTTGGTTTAGCAGGTACAACAGAGCTCTTCATGTTTACATACTAAACCCTGATATTATATCTGTTTACAAACCTCTTCATTAGGCTGCCACATCCAGTGTCACAAACAATGTCACTTTTCAGCATGAAACTCCTGCTGTTGCCAGGAAGCAAGAAAATTTTAATTCTATACACAAGCCTTTCTGAATAATAATATTTCATCGCTGTTATACACAATGAAGGCACGGCAGACTCATGGAACTTCTCCCATCAGCTCTTCTGTCTTGCATAACTAAAGCTGCATTTTCAATACACAAAGTTGTGTGTTGTGTTGAACCTTTTGAGCTGCTTTAGCAGGTGGCAACATCTTGATCCCTGCATGTCAAGAGGACAAAGAATTACAAGTCTGTTCAATAACTGCTCTGGCTTTTTGCACTGAGTGAATCAAGGTCAAACGATATATTCTCTTGGGTAACAGATGAAACTAACAATTAATTTCGGTTACAAAGCTGTCAAATAAATTTTTTAAAGCCACTTTCTGTTGAAACACTTAAAGCAGTTCTCTAAAATGAACATAAATCTAATTAATGACCTTTGGCTATCACATTCTTCTGTTTATGCAATCAATTTGAAAAGTCATTCTAAATTAGAATTAAGAACACACTAGATCTAGAGATACTGCAAATCTCCTGGTTTTATCTGAAAAACTGTTGCATAATAACTGATAAAATCAGTGGTGCTTTTCTCCCTGTTGACACCGGGTAACCTGAACTGGTTGTTAATTTTGTTGGGTTGGCCAAACCACTTGTGAGGACAGAAAATGAAAAGGTTCACTGTACCACCCCCTCACCAACAATAGCACAAGCAAGACAAAGGCTTTCCTAGATAGCCCTGGCTCTGTCTTAGCAATGCATGCCTCTGAGGAAGGCTAAGGAAGAGTAGAAGAGGGGGTTGATCACCAGGCAGGTCCTATTGGGGAAGCAAAAGAGGAAAGGAGAGAAGAAAGGAGGGAGACAGAAGGAAAAGGACAAACAGAGAGGCATGGGTTATCCAAAGAGTGTCCAACACTGATCTCTCCTACTCCCCTCTATGGCAGGCAAGTGACAACAACTTACATTTTCCCCATGATGAATTATTGATAGTCTTGTGCCCTCTATTAAAGAAATCTTTTTCAGACCCTTCATTTTGTGTTAATTATCATCCTGTGTCTCTTTTCCCACTTCTTTATAAAATTTTGGAGAGCTTCCCTTTATGAATTAATGTATTATCTGACAACATGTGATCTCCTTGACCCATTTCAATCAAGGTCACTCCACTACATATGTCACTCCTCTACAATGGCCTTGATGCATGTACAATTCCAGCGGTTCTCAACCTGGGGTCCCCAGATGTTTTTTGGTCTTCAACTCCCAGAAATCCTAACAGTTAGTAAACTGGCTGGGATTTCTGAGAGTTGTAGGCCAAAAACACCTCTCGGATTTCTTATTTTTAGAATTTGTTTTTCTGTATCATAAATATGTAGAAAGGAGCCCCCGGTGGCACTGCGGGTTAAACCTCTGAGCAATCGGGAGATACTGTGGAGTCTTGGGGAGAGCTAAGTCTTGACAAGAGGTGGAAGAGTTGGAGGGATGGGCATCGGCATTCAGGTGCAGAAGCAAGGACAGCTGTTAGGGATAATGACGGGGTGGAGGTCAGCTCATCATCGGATGATGAGATGTAAGATAAAAGTAGGCACTGAAATGGAAGATCTTTGCAGAAGGCAAAGTGTTGGTTTTGTGCCTTGGGTATTGTCGCTGCCGCTTTCGTGTTGGGCTTGGGTCCTGGATCTGCAGGTTGCTGCTTCCATTTGTGTTGCAACTTGGTTTGGATTCCCATGAGTGTGGATTTCCCCTTCCTTGACTTTGGACTGTTTTTGACGACTACGCTGCCTACGTGGACTTTGGAAACTTGCAACTTCAGACTTGGTTTTTTTCGACCTCAGACTTCATTTGACTACAGCTCTTTCTCCATGGCTCTTTGTTTGTTTGACTTTCATTTGCTGTATTGTTTTGCGTGACTTTGGAAGCACTTCAGTTTAATCTGGATCATTTCTCTGGATAATCTGGATTATTGCTTTAGTTTGCCTTTTTAAGATGAAACTTGCTGCTGCTTTTGAGTTTTGACCAGGGGCTTTGTATTAATAAACTATTCTTTTGGACATACTCTTGAGTCTGGCTCTTTAAGGCATCTGGGTTCCGACAGCACCACCACCCAGAGTTGAACTTAGTGTCAAGGGGAAACCTTTACTGATACGCACACACACACACACGAGTTTTAAATCAATTGATTCCTTTGTATGGAAGTCCATGATGATCTGTTTCTTTGTGAATGAGCAGTAAGCATCTTAAAATGAATATGGATAAAAGTAATATATTGATGTTTCAGCCTGACCATCCAGTAGCTCCTTTTTTACACCATCATATTTACAGGATTCCACAGTGGTTACCATCTCAGTTGCCAGGAACTGCACCCTTTTATTGGGAAAGCAGCAAAGGCATGTCTTTATATACTCACCTATAAATCTAGAAATGTTAGCCAAAAAATCAAACCAAAATACCTGTGTCAAATCAGTCAACGTGAGTATTGTACCTTGACTCTCATAAAAAAAAGAACCATCATCTTTTGTGAGTGGAATGGCAAAAGCTGACAGTTTGTCCTGGGAACATCTTTCCTGCCCCCAGCATGGGAGCAGGGAAGCGCTTTGCTCCCTTCAGCAAAGGGAAAGACAAAGAGTCCCAGCCAGGACTCCTTTGTGGGCAGGGCCAGGAGGAGATGAGCCTGACTCACCTCACTTGGCCCGTAGAAGTTGGCCCACCCACCCACCTTTGCTGTAGTGTACTTTGCAAGGGTCACCAAAGGGGGCTGGGTAGGAATTCCCCCCCCCTCAATGTTCGGGGGGGGGTATTCACCTACCCTGTACTGTACAATTTGGGCAAATTGGATTGAAAGGGTTTTAAATAGGCTTCAAATGCATTTTAGACACAGACATATATTGGTGTGCATCACAGGAGGGAGAGGGGAGTGTGGTAAAGTCTCCACCTGTTTACCTGAAGAGTTCCCATGGGAACAACATGTGGGTTGCATCCAGGAATAAAGGTGTCTCGCCCTTGTCAGAGGATGACATGGTCGCTCGGGGGCCAATCCTCATCTGATGAAATACCAAATTCAAGTTCAAATTCATGTTGGTTTGTAAACTTGATTGGCAGATCACACAGAAATTGATTGGTAACATATAATAAAAGTTGCCCATAGTTAACCAACAACCTGCTGTTTTGTGATTTCGCTATTTGGAGAGCAAAACTTAAAAGAAACACTGCCCCCCTCTAGTCTTTCTGCCATGGCATTGCTTTTGGCCTTTTTTAATGCCTGGGTGGAGAAATGGTAGTGGGGACCATGAATGGCTGCCCCCTTTAAGCAGTGTTGGTGCTTTCTCCTCTCCATGGAATGACCTTCAACCTATCCATGTGTCATATTAAAATCCTTTATTTTGGCTCCAAATCTGCCCTTGATTTATACACGAGCATTGCACCAGTTTTCAGCTTTTGAGCATCCATAGGATCTGTAGCTTTTTGACCACAGCCAAATGATTATTATCTGCTTCACTGACACACACAGCTCTGTCAAGACTGCAAGCTCTTCGGGACTTGATTCTCTACCTGTGGAATATAGAGCCTCCAACTGGAGATCTCACCTGTTTTTTAGAACTACCACTCTGATTTACAAAAAGTTATGTACCACAATAGCAAACTGACTTGCTATTTTTCCAGATCTATAAGCTTCCAACAGCTCAACTCAACAAGATATTCTCCTTTTTTAAAAACCAAAGAAACAAAGAATGGCAAACCCAGCATACCACCCATGTCAAATTATACATTAAACAGCTTTGCACAATTATCAAACCTCCTAAAAGCATCCTATCACAGTGATATTTAGCAACCAGTCCTGAATTAAATCAATTGTTCTTCCCTGTCACATTGATGGAGGGATTGTAGGCTCTGTTTTCATGACAAACACATCATTAGAGTACATACATTTAAACTGATTATTTCATTCAGCGCCAGGGACACTAGGGTTAGGATGATATAAAAGCCCAAATCACACTCAATGTTTCCCAAATCCCAAGCTTTGTGTGCTCTAATCAAGACTGCATCAAATGTTTTATTAGACTCAGCCACACAAGTCTAGCTGAAGCCAGATGATCTCTTATTATCAACCAACAGTAAATTACATTCTTTTTGCACTGAATAACAATGAACTGATTTTCAAAAATACTTGGAACCAACAAGGAGGTCACAGCTTATAAAAAAAAAGATCCAAAGGGACTGAAGTCTTTTTATTTATTTTTCCAAACTTTGAAAAGCAAGAGCACACAAAGGGAATACGTTATAAATGCTACTGATAAAAAGCTTATTTTCCCAGTGGAAAAATTACAATCCACAATGACAAAAGGCAGTTAGCCCTGATGCATTGGAGAACCTGGTTAAACATTTAATTATAGGGTATAAATTTGAAATAAATAGTAATTCTGTTCAGTTACCTGAGGTGAACAGTATTATCTACTGATTCAGTGTTGTAAACTCCTTGAGTTATTGGGGAATGTTAAAGTGGAATAAAAAGCTTAGCATAGTGTAAAGCTGCTTGCCATAGTTGTTGATAGACTGTTAGTAGAAGAACAAATCAGGAAACAAAACAGATCTTTCTGTATGAAGGATTGCGGCCATGACAGCAGCTATCTGCTGTTATTCAAAAATAAGCACATACCTTGGACCTGAGCCAGTCCAAGGCATTCTCCTCCTGACTTATCTAAGTGTATAATATCCAGAGCAAGACACATTATTTTGGCTCAAGAAATTGTAGCTCTCCCATAAGCTGGCGTTAAAAATTAATATACAAACAAATTAATTAACTGACCACTGTTTGCTGCTTTCTGCCAACCACAACCTGCTGCTTTCTGCAACCATTTCACAATGCCTAATGGCAGGGTTAGCCTTAACTTGAACCTGACTCAGTGTGGCAACTGAATGAGAGGCTGTAGAAAACTAGATTTTCTTATTTCCTAGTGCATTAACAAATGAACCATTAAGGCTAATGGCCTATACACCTTAACATAGCAAAATATATAGTAGTAGAATTATTCTAGATTTCAGAATTTTGTGGTTATCTGCACAACATTTTGCATAATGGTCAATGAGCTGTCCTCCCACCAAGTCAGAAGTGTAAGAGAGGGCAGAATGACTGGCAGCATTAGAACTAGCATTAGAAAATAGAACTGAAAGAATGTCTGTTTTTACACTAGCATAGAATCTGATTTTGGATTAAATTGTTATTGATTTGCTGTTGATGATCAATATTAGTTTTAATATTGTTCCTGTTCAGTTGCATTTCCTGGATTGTTCAGTACGCCAATTTTGGTTGCAATAGGCATTTTTGTCCTTTTGCAACTAGTAGGGCATAAATGCATTGTGTGGATCTTCAATGCCAAATAGAGTCAGCTCTGGTAAATAATTGGATGGGAGATTGTCAATGGCTACTAGATGCTGTAGGTTATATTTCAGAGGAAGAAACTGGCAAAACCACCTCTGAGTATTCTTTGCCTAAGGAAACTCTCTGAAATCAGAGTCATTGTAACCGAACACCTAACTTGGAAGGTATATACATATTTACACTATGTAGGAAGCTTCATGTGTAATTTTTGAAAAACATATTTAGAATTTAAATGTGACTGCTAAAATGTATTGTAGAACAAAAAGGTCTAAGGTACAATCAATAACAGGAACAGAACTCCAAAGGACCTTGATGAACGATAAAATTAGGGTGAAACTAAAAGAATGAAATTCAACAAAGAAAACTGCAGGTTCAACCTGATGAAGAGAAATTTAAGAAGTGACATGTCTGCACTGTTTAAGTATCCAAAGACCTGCCACTAAGAGGAAGGAAAGACCATGCCTAATGGTTTTAAATTACAGGAGGATAGATTACAGTTGAGCATGATTAGGAATCTTATAACTATAAGAGTGGTTCCACAATGGCAACAATTCCTTAGACAGATGGTACAGTTTCTTTCTCTGAACATCTTCAAAAAGAGGCTGGACAGCTACCTGCTGAGGTTGATCTTGTTGTGTTTCCTACATTGAGCAGGGCAGCTGCATTTTGTGGTTTATGAGGCTTCTTCTAACACTGATTCTATAATAAGATTACAATTTGGGACATGCAGTTTTCATTTTTCATTGTTACCGTTCTGTATATGTCAAGAACAACATCCAGTTCTTTCTAACAATTGGAAAAGGTATTGTGAATTGAATATCCACATTGTTAATTATTGATATGTGTTTATTATTTTATTTAAAGAAAGAAAAATATTACAGGTGGTGTACAGAAACATTTCAGTAAAACAGTATATTCAATCAACACAAACAGAAATAATTAAAACATCTTATTCATTTTGAGAGAACCTTTTCCTTAAAAAAAAAATCACCTTGGAAATAGCTGAGCATTATCTCCATAAAGCCTAATGTAGGCTTTCAGTAGATATATGGTTGGAAGCATAACTATTTGCACAAGTGTTATATGATCAGATTTACATCACTCATTTCATGCCAGTTAAATCTTTGGGTGCTAAGACACTTTTCCTGGTTGTGCACAATTGCACATCTTAGACGCAGATTAGTCAGGTAATACAACCTGTCTTGTAATCTCTCCCACATATAGACCATTATCATTCAGCTTGACATATCTAATTTGTTATATTTTTATAGATGTTTCAGTGTCATTCATGTGATGAACTTCATCCAAAAAGGGAATAAAACTACGTGATCACATTAATTGTAATTAGCCCTGCTCCACTGGATATATGCAACTAAAATGAGGAGAGAGGGAGCCTGCCTTTACATTACATAGAATGACACTTCCTAGCATTTGCTGTTCCAGACAATCCACCAGGATTGCCCCATTTCATTGCAGTTATATAAGGTTTAGCTATCTTAAAATATGAAGCTTTCATTTCATTGTTTAGGGACATTGCCTTTTGGTTTATCCTCCTTTTCATCTTGTATGATCAGAAAGTGGAATTGGAACATTAAAAATCATATCCAACTTAGTTATAAAAGGAACTTGAAAGATATGGCTTGGAGAAATTGATGTTTTCACCTTAAAAAGGCAGTCTTAAAAATACTGTTGGCCTTCCACATTTGCAGGTTTAAACTTTTCACAGATTTGATTATTTGATACAGTTTGTACTCTGTATCTCTAGGTTTTCTGAGGTGACTCTATGGTCACCTCCCACTGGGGGTTGGTCATAGAGTCAACTGAATAACTAGAGATTCCTAGAGAAAGCGTGTTCATAGGAATTTCTAGATCCACCCGTGTAGTTCTATGGTCAATGTCAATTTATTTATTTATTTATTTACTTCACTTGAATACCACTTTTCCCAACCCAGCGGAGACTCAAAGTGGTTTCCAACATAATTATGGAAAAATTTAATGCCTCACATACAGAAACCTAACATAACGATAATAACATACAATTATAAATTAAATCATAAAACATAACCTCATTTAATATTAAAACATGGAATTAAAAAGATATGAATATAAATATTAGAATCACACAATCCAACACAATCCAGTGTCTAGCAGAATGTGACATAAAGTTACCCCAGAGGACCTAGATTGGTGTTCTTTCAGGTTTTTTAAAAAACATTTTTGTCATTGCTTTTCCAAATTTCTTAGGCAACATGTAGAAGACATTTTCCTGTCTCTACCCTTACACAGTAGGAAACTTTGTTATGAGAGTCTTTGGGAGATCATTTAATATGATGAAATTTGAAGCATAATTCTTTGGTTTATTTAAGATTAGTTGAACATAATATCACTGAATACTTAGGGCAAATCACAGAATAGAACAAAATAATTGCAGAATAACTTCCTCTACCCATAATAGCATGAGAAGGGTATGACCTTGGAAATATCCAATTCTTGTGAGAAGCCTTCTTCTGTCAAAAGCTTAATCTTTTGAAGCAATTTCATTGCAACCCAAAACCCTGGAAATGCTCATGTTCCATGTATTTCACTAAAGAGACTGCTTGGACTAAGGTTATTTTATTTACATTGTATCCTTTTCACCAATTATAATTTTCAATCTCCATCAATCCCTTTTGCAATTTATATAACTGTTCAACAGTGATGAGTTCATTCCAATGATCCTCTTTTTCTCAAAGCCACCCAATATATGTTTGATGAGAAGAAAGCAAAATCCAGTTTAGTGAAATGTCCTTTAAAAAAAACCTTTTTAATCAAAAGGTCATGAATGCATTCTATAGATTATGAGAAAAATTCTTGATTGAAGGACTGAAATTGTATTACAAATCCACAGAACATTTTTATTTATTCTTTTTATATTTACAATCCAGCGATAGCAATGAAATGAAACCTTTCCTTTAAATTGCCACAGATTTAACAACATAATTATAACAATAAATCAAATACAGTCATGTACAAACATTATCAAATCAATAATAAATATTCATTCATCTGTCTATCCATTCATATAGAGAATCTCTGCTATTAGTTGCTTTATAATATATTACTATTTGCTTCTTCAAAATCCAGTTGATTTACTTGAAGGCCCATCATTAACATTCAGTTCTTGAAAAATACATTGAAAATAGGGAATAGGTTGCTTCAAAGTTGTCCTTAATTTTTTCTGTCACCATATGAAAACAACTGTCTTGTGAAATAGATCAGGTCGAATAAAAATGGAACCAAGAATTGTCCAGTGAATTTCAAAGCTCAGTGAAGAGGTGAACCTTGATCGGCTTAGAGGATGTAAATGGATAAGGAGTTGAACGGATAGACATTGATTATTATAGTTTTAAGCATTTTTAGATGGATTTTTATTATGTGATATTAACTGTTTAAGTGATATGTATGTTGTAGCATTTAATTGCTGGCAATCTGTACAGTGCCCTAAGTCGCCTTCGGGCTGAAAAGGACAGGACAAAAATGCTGTAAATAAATAAATAAATAAAAACAAATATCTCCCATGTCCAGGTTCAATTGCAAGTCCAACTATTTAATCACCGCATAACTGGCTTTCTGCTGAACTGTAACTACCATCAACCCTTGACAGTAGATCCAACAGTGGAGGAATTAAAGTTCAAAGTATCTCGAGGGTCACAAATTGCTAATTCTTATCTTAAAGGGATTTACATGACATCTTCTGAAATAATATAGGAAGTGATTGGGTGACTTTACAATCTTACTTTAGTTGGTTCTCTATTCTTTGGGGTTTTTTTAAAAAGAGAAAACAGTATAAAAGTATGGCAGAATAAATGCAGGGAACAAAAACTAAAGAGGCTGTTTGGAGCAATATGCATAGACAAATGTATTTTGGCTGCAGCATGTTGCCTCCGGTGAAGTAAAACATCCATAAACTGGTTTTCACAGTTTATGTGAATGGATTTCCAACTACTTTTCATTGCAAGGATGCTGTCAATATGTATGAAGGAGCCCCAGGAAGGAAAGTGATATCTTTCTAATTACTTCAAAAAAGGAAAGTGAGATTTTTCCTCCTCTAGCTGGAGCAAGGATATATCTCTAGAGAAATATAGAAGCATATATTATTTAATAGTGATCTGTACATCCCAACCATAACTGGCTATTGTATTAGTATTACTATCTGAGCAAAACTGTCTCATGTCAGTTTTCTCTCCATCCCCCACACTTATCATGTGCATTGGTCTATTCCATTTTCTTCTCTAAATGCTTGGCTTCCCTCTATTAAAGTGTTTTATAGCTTAGCGAGGCATTTTCTCTGCACATAGTTCACCCAGGATATCTTTTTCAATTCAGATGTCTTTTAAGGAGATGTAAAATATTTTGCAACAGGGGCCAATGATAACTTGGTTGGATCCAGCTTAAGAAAGTTATATTTAGTTTAGTCTCACGGAAATGGGATTTGTGGTTGATGCCTATCTGAAGTCCAAATGATTTCAGAGATACTGACATTAAAAGTGTATGTAAGCTAGATCCAATGCATTGAAAAATTCACCAAGAATTGAGATTAATAAAGTTTTGTTAAGATCCTAAATTGATGGGGCTTCATTAGTTGCCCGTGCTGGAGCTGAGGGTTCTCTTTATATTCAATTAGCCGTTTCTTCAATTAGTTATAATTTATGAATAAATATTAACAATTTTGAGTCAAAGATTTTGAAGCAGTTCACAATCATTTGAAGACAAAATACAATAAACACAAGAAGAAGCTCTAACATTGCCTATGAAAATAGACTGTAGGTTGGACTATATAGTGTATACTCATATAAATATGTTTCCTAAACACCTATCTAAAATAAGGATGTTGTTCATGGCAAATGTAGTTTTCTGTGAAAGGTCTTATCTTCTATAAAAAAAAGAAAAATATCTGTATGCATTTTGCCCCATAGAATAAGTTCCAAAATATAAAGATGCTCACCTGGCTAGGATTCTCCTCATTGGTTTGCCAGCATTTGAGAAACCCGTTTTAGACCATTTTTCAAATATTTTAAAATTCCTTTTCCATCCCAATGTAAAATGTAATAAAGCTAGAGAATGTTGAATTTCTGAAGGAAGACACTGTAGATGACACCACTGTAAATGGTCTGGTCTGAATGCTCCTACAAAAAGAGCCTCTCCATATGATCTCAAGGAATAAATGAACTGAGAAGGGAGAATGAATGCAGTTTGACACCACTTAAACTGCCATGGCTCAATGCTATAGAATCATGGAAGTGGCCATTTTTAGCAGAGAAGATGAAAAACCTTGTAAAGCTTCCACTTCCATGATTGCATAGCATCAAACCATGACAGTTACTGTGATGTGAAGCTGCATTCATTCTATGGTGTATATGCACCCATAGCCTTAAGAGGATTTCATACAACATTTAAATAATTTTGAGCATAATCAAAAGTTGTGGTCATTGAAGCATTGAAAACAAAGGTGTCACTGTCTTAGCTAACCATGTGGACTATTTTGCAGTATTTCAGAATTTGAAATACAGGGTGTTCAACCAGTAGCAGAAGTAATAAGTAGTAGTGCTGCTGGTGGTGGTGAATGAATAATTCCAAAAAATAGGATATATGGTGGAAATTATATGCATTTGATATGTTCTCTGGAATTATATATGTCTAGTTATTAACATAAAACCTCATGTATCTTGTCAGTATTGTAGCATTAATGGACCTGTAGATGGGCAAGCTAGATGAGTTTCAATATCCTTACTGTGCTGTATGATCAAGGATTAAGAAGAGGAGGGAGATCCAAACTACCATTTGTTTTAAAAGCCAAAGTTAAGCTTGAAACTCTAGTATGGGTCAGATGTTGTCGGATTCCTATTCCAGATAGTCCAATGGTGAAGAGTAATAAGAGTAGCATTCTTCAACATCTTGGTGGAACAGATCCCTCAGATCTGCTCTAGCTGGTATATTTTCTGTTATGCATAGACCTTTATTAACTCTAAAAATACAAAGCTGAATCAGCTTGTAGAACCGCAACTCCAATGATTTGATAGCATTAAGTTATGACAATTAAAATGCTGTCAAATTGTATTTCTTCTATAGTTTGGACCACATCGCACGAGAGCATGGATCCATTTTAAATCCAGTTGCTGTCTCTTGCAAAATTCTAAGGTTTGTAGCTTGGGGGAGGGGGGGTGCCTTTAAACTGCTCAGTCAGAGAGATCCTGGGCCTCACTAAACTACAAACCGATAATTCTACAGGACCACTTGCCCTGCCCAAAGCCTCTTATATTAAAGGACACTGACAACAGTTTAAAACCATTTCTTTCCATGGGATCCTATGGTTCTGCATCAAAGCCCATGGGATACAAGAGACAGTGATCCAGGTTAAAACCATTGCTGACGGCTGGGGAATCAAACAGGACAGGAAACTGTGATGATAAGAGTTAGGAGCTCTGAACATGACTGCTGGCCCATGTTCAGAGTTCCCTCCTTTCGGGACATTTCTTTTGCCTCTTTTCAACCCTGGAACATGTGATGAGCTCTGTTCCTCTCCATTCTTGAAAAGAGGTTGAAATGTCCTATGATGGGGAAATTTCTCAATATGATTAAGTCAATTGCTGTAGTTTCCTCCTTTTGGGACACTTCTGTCTTTTTTAAACCACGGAGGGATATGCATGACAGCCAGAAGTATTTTTGCTCATCAGATAAGCTCAGTATCTTTCCATGCTTGAAAAGAGGCTAAAGTGTCCTACGACTGGAAAATTTCTCAATGTGATAAGGTGGCTAAAGCAGATCCATGCTTAAGTGCGATGAGGCACTAGATGCATTCTTACTGGAAATTTCTTTTGGGAGATGGGCCCTGATATATTAACTTTACTCCCACTGAAATGGGAATAAAATGTAAATTTAGCTGCTTACTGCTACACTACCCACACCTGATTTCTTACTACAAAGGTGTGATGTGCAACCTGGGGAATAATAATAATAATAATAATAATAATAATAATAATAATAATGTTGTTCAGCACTTGAACTGGCCCCTTTTCTAACATCTCTAGAGTGTTTATTAGATTTCCTGTCTGCAGACATAAAAAAGCTTAGCTGCTAGATCACAAATCAACAAAGTAATGAAAATGAAAGGAGTTTGCAGTACTCAGTGCAAGCCATAGTAGATTGAAATGAATATTAAAAAGTAAATCATAAGCTCAAATACATGTAATCCTTCTCTGTTCTACAGTAAAGCAGAACAGTTATATTTATTCCACTGACTACTTTACTTTCTTCTATAATGAGAATTTCATTCTCATTGCAAAGTAATATTTATATAATCCTAACAAATATTTCTAACCAAAAGCCCAAAATTGGATAGAAGTATTAAGCTCATTGGAATGTAATTTAGGCTGTCAATATTATTGTATTTTTGAAGCAGGAAAAGAAATAATGTGTTACAATGGAAAGTAGGCTGGTCTTTGGATCCACTTTGCCTACCAATGGGGAGACAACACGGATGGGGTGATATTTCACGTTCCCAGAAAGAAAGATACAGAAGGTATGGGGAACCTTTCTCACAAGAAGGCACAATTCTTTTTGACTGGGTGAATTTCCCCCACAAAGGACAAGAACATTTGTAAACACTCTTTGCATCCCTATCACAGAAGACATCATCCGGTATTTACAGAGGTTCATTGTGCAACTGAGAATTGTATTTTGAATGCATAAACCTTGAACAGACTGAATTTTATATCCTATCTAAATCAACAGATGTGATTAATATCCCTATGACTTTTCCTAATTTTGATAGTACTTAGGCTTGGAAAATTAATGTTTACCATTCTTGTCCATCCAATTACTTGTTTGGAAATCTAAATATTCAAAATACTTTAAAATCCAAAATCATTCACATGGGCAACTGACACAGTGTTGCTTTTGCTTTCTTGTAGTTATATGTAAACAAAACTGTTAAAATGTTATATAAAAGTTCAGTTAGGCTATGTGTATAAGGTATATAAGAAACATACCATAAATGAATGTTTCGTTTAAGCTTGGACCCCTTTTGCAAGACATTTCATTATATATACAAATACAGGTATTTCAAAATAAAAAAATGCAGCCCAAAACACTTCTGGTTGCAAGCATTTCAGATAAGGGATACACAACTTCTATCTTATTTCAGAAATTTCAAAAAGGAATCCATACAGTTCTTCTAGTTTTATAAATTACATGTCCATCAAAGGCCAAGAACAAAGCCTGCACTTTGAATTGCAAGTCCCTCATACTTTCATTTTTGTAAGTGATATTTTGTACTTTGATTGATTGCAATTTCTCAGCCTCAGCAAAAACCTTTTCCACAACTCAGAGTAAATGTTTAATGGAAATTTCATAGATTTGATCTGTGACCATTCCCAATTTCTCACAGCAGCCCTGTGCCATCCTGGCCTGGGAGATCAAGTATTACAGAAAGTACAGGTGGACATAAATGAGAGATATAAAATTTGCAGTTTCTGGCTTCCTACAGTATGAGGAATAAATTGCTTGAGAAAGCACAACTCAATATGCAATCTGATTTGGGGTTTTTTATCTGCTCTTTAAATCTCCTCCTTGTTTTAGTCTGTCAACCTGAGTTATACTTTCAGTCTACTTAAGTTCTGTGCTGAGGTCCTGAGAGGTAGTACTAGTCAGTGCTCATTTTCAGGGGAAAGGTAGTAGATCCTTAATGAAGCTCTAGTCTTTGAACCCATCAATATAATCTTAGTTATGCCCTTCTCACACCTTTCTAAAGTTGTTAGGGTAGCAGGAGAGCCAGCATGGTGTAGTGATTTGAATGTTGGATGAAGATACAGGGGGGCCCATCCCAACAGACCCAAAAATTGGACCTTCTTGGTTTTACCTGTGGTATCCAAATGATGCATCTGGTAGAAGCGAATTAATGCAGAGTAAACCAGGCTTTCCCTGGTTTAGTCTGCATTAATTAAATGCCTCATTAGATCTTTATGAAAGATCTGAGGTTTTTCCTCAGTGTCATTTTCTCCTGCCAGGAGGACTGTTGAGGACTGTAGGGAGAGTCCTGTGTTGCAAGCAAGCTTCTCTGGTAAGTTTGGGGATCTAAATGGGGGGGGGGGGGCTTTGGAGTGGCTTCACACCATCACAATTTAACTCGGGAAGGCATGTAGCCAACCCCCCGCCCCGAAAGCCTAGGTGTGGGTTGGAGGGTGGGGACTAGAACCTGTGCCGAAACTGGTTCCTCTAACCTGTTTCACATGAGTTTTAGGTATGTGTGGAAGCGCCCTAGATGACCAGTGTTCAAATTAGAGGAAGGTGAACAAATTTTGCCAATAAAATCCCATGATAGGGTCATCTTAGGGTTACTGTACATCATACAACAACAACAACAACAACAACAACAGGTACCAAAGGGATCCCACACAATTAAAAAAGACTGTCCTCCTACTGATCCCATCTACAGGGACCCTATCAGGATTAGAGCATGGACATGAAGCCAGAAAATTATGCAGTTACAGGTTTTCAAGAGTATCTCTTGCTGAATAACACCTGAATTTTGCATCATCTGAATCTGACATCACTGCAGGACTATTCTGTCAACCCTTATGATAGAAAGCAAGGCAAAAAGCCAAGTCTTCTGTAACTGAAGAGAAAAAATGGGATCTAAATCCTGGTGAATCTATTCCCCTTAAATATAAAGCTGCCAATTATTCCACTTAGCTTATTAACTTGGATATGCTCTGAGTCTTTAATCACAGATATGAATTTATTGGGCTTTTGGAGAAGGAATTAAATGACTAGCATGTTATTGCCTCCTTGTCTCAGTGATGTTCATGGAAACTGACAAAGTGGTGCATTCAACATCCACCTTATTAACACCTTTGGGAAATGTCCACCAGTCTGACCTGTAACTGAACAAATCAAACTGGACAAGACTTTATGAAGTAAATTGATGTCTTGCGATCTTTTCAGCAAAGCATGTTTGCAAGGCTATTATATTAATTGCCTTTACAAGTTAATGGGGTTAATTGCTTCATATCTATTTCAAGGAAGAAACAATTACATTTTATGGAATACTTTTTCCATCATTGTTTTTTCAGTTTTACAGGATTCCTTTCCATCATCTGGAATATCAGTGCTATGACACTTGATGAACATATTTAGTCCAAAACATGTCCATCTTCAAAGAGAAAAAATCAATTTTGCAAATTTTGTTCTTGAACAATGGCAGAAAGTACACTTCCATTGTTATTCCTTCAGAAAGTAATACTGGGATCAATTGACTCATCTCAAGATTTTTTAAAGCCTTCATATGACCCCTAAATTTACCCTCCTAACATTGCAGAGAATGAAAACATCACCCTTACATTACCATGGATTTTTTTAATTTTGTAAAAGTGGACCATATGATTAACCTGTAGTTATCTTCTACATGTTTCTTGAACCATCCTCCACGCTGACTAGGAGATTCTTAGAACTATAGTCCAAACCCAACAAACAGACAAATAAAAAGCTCTGCAGTTTTGAATCTCATGAAAAACATGTCAGAAAGACTTTCCCCTTTCTCACCATTTAAAACCACATTTATGGCACAGACTCAATGTCTCTGTACAGGAATCCCAGATCACACATTCAGAATAATAACAAACCATCTTTTCTGGTCTTCTCTGATTGATCTTAGCTTTCTGTTTTGGAAAGGTGACATCTAGGTGCAACCTGCCTGTATCTACAGAGTACATCTTTGTTTCATAGCATAATAAAATGGTCCCCAGAATTACATTATAAAGCAAAATTTTAGCAAAAGCTGTACTTATGGGCAATTTATGTCCATTATCTTTTCCTTTTCCCTTTCATCAGTCTTGCTTTCTAGGTGATTATTGCCCCTGTTTCATATTATTTTCCTTACACATCTTACAATAGCTCCCATTTTGCTACAAAAAAGCATTTTTAATGTCAATATTGCAAATTTTATATATTTGTTTGGGGAGAAAGCTGTCTTTTATTTATAAGAAAAATTATTCATAAATTTAATGATTCTCTCTCCTATATCTCCAGAGGGCACTCCAGGTGTTAATGTGGTATAATTATTTGATTGTTGGGTAGAAAGAACCAAATCCTGTTGTCCACTGACCATGAAACTCCTAAGAAAACCTTATCACACACACATATAGCCCTCCTGATGCTCTTTGCTTCCCTACAGGTCCTATCACATAATGCAAGGTCCATTTTGACAGACACTCATCAGGAAAGAATCTGCCATGTATACTTTTTGTAAAATGGGAAACAGTTGACTTCATTCATCTTTAAATTCTATACACATGTCAGAAATATAACTTTTGTGAGTGATGGTAGACCCAAGGCCCTTCTACACTTTCCTAAAATCCAGGAGGAAGTGGGTTATTTTAACCTACTTCCTCCCTGCTTTCTTTCTTTATCCCCAACCTAAACACCAGGCTTCCCTGGGATGGCATCTAGCCCCCCTCCAGCCCCCTCTATTTTCTCCAAAACCTTACCAGACAGGAGTGCTGGCAGTGCAGGCCCCTCTGCAAAGTACTCCTGATGTGTCATTTTCATGTATCAGTAGGTGGGGGGAGAAGGGGGAGAGGAAGGATTTTCCTTCTCCCACCCCCACCTCCTGACCTGCGAAAATGATGCACTAGGAATACTCCGCAAAGGGGCCTGCACTGCTGACAGGTCCCTCCCGTAATGGGGGGCTGGGGAGAGGAAGTGCCCTCTCACTCCTTAGGGCTCCATGAACCTGAAGAACTGGGATGACTGTGGGGATTGACCCCTGGGACTGTGGAAGCAGTCCTGGGAATCAATTCCCACAGGTCCAGCACCTGGAAAGATCCAGACCTTTGCTTAAGATCCAGATCTTTCCAGGTTTTTTTATTAACCCAGAGCAACCTGGGGAAATCCTGCTTTATCTGGATTCATTCACTTTTACCTGTGGCATCATTTGGATACTTCAGGTAAAAATGAGACAAGTCCCATGTTTTGGGCCTGTCTGGAAGGGCCCCCATTTACAGCTCATCTGTAGCTCATTCTCTTTGACAGTGATGTGTCTTTTGGGATATGTGTTGGGTACAATCTTTTTATCCTGCTTGATTCTTTGATGAAATTACTGGCAGTCAAAGCAATACAATGTGTTAAACTCTAAAAAATTTCTGCTTTCTCATTACTATTTCCTTTTTTATTTTGCTTATAAAAAACTGGAATTGTGTAGGGGAACATAGCATAGATTGGAAAAAGTCATCACTTGGTTGAGAGATGGAGTGTGTAGGAATCTAGCCATGATCTAGCATTTTTAACTGATGGGTTACCTACATAAACTGTGTTTTCTGAGATGTGTGTGATAAGGTCCTCAGTCTAGTCACACATTGCCACCCTAACCTAGCTCACAGGATTTTTGCGAAGATAACATGGGGGGAACTATTCAAAGTACTGAATTCTATCCATGAAGCAATGTCTCATTTAAATTATGAAGTAAATTCTGAAAGAAGCACACCATTGAACTAACATGGACTTCCAGCATCCATTGCTGTCCCATGATTTTATGATTGCCAAACCAAAACAGTGAGTTCAATCTTCTTTGTTTCAGAACAGACAGGAGTTTGCAAGACAGGTGTCCATAAATCAATTTTTAAAATCTACAGCTTTATTCTCCCCTTTAGCCCGATGAGTCTGTAAGGCCAGTAAGATAGTAAGTATATGTGCATTTGGAGGTGTGACTTTATTGAAAGCATGATTTACAGAAATCAAAGACGTTTTCCACATTCTGTTTGTCTTTGAGTTTAAATTTCATAACTCCAAACACAAGCATGGTTATTTGTAAAGAAGTCTGACATAAATCAATATAGCTTTCATCCAAATAATGTCTTCAGGATCGGGACTACACAGATACTTGAGCATCAATGGACAGTGGTGAAGAAGAATCACGCTGCAAGCATTTTATCCTCTCTCCTAATTTGTTCCCACATGTACTGATGCTATGCTTGACCTTGGTAGGTATTAGATTCATGCCTCTTTACTTTCTTATTTTCCTGATTAACTTTACCCCTTTTCTTGGTAGAAAACCAACTCTAAGTAGTTCAGTAAGTTAATTTGCTAATTCTCTTAACACTCTAGGAAACACACCTAAAGTCATTATTACTTTTAAACATTTCTGCCAGGTACCTTCCATCCATCCAAAACTGTTCAAAAAGTAAGTATGTTTGGATCTTAAACATAAGGGTACGCTCCAAAGGCATTGGATATAAATAATCTCATCCTCATAAACTAATATCTTAGCATTGTTTTGTTGCCTGGCACAGAGTTTGCATTTATATATATATATATATATATATATATATATACACACACACACACACACACACACACACACACACATATATATATATATATATATATATATATATATATATACAGGGCCGTAGCCAGAAAAAAATTTCGGGGAGGGTTGACAATTTCGGCGGGGGGGGGGTTGAAAATTTCGGGGAGGGTTGAAAATTTCGGGGGTGGGTGTTGAAACCTGCCTCCTAGCTCACGCTGAAGCAAAGAGCACAGCAGGGGGCAGAGCAGCCTTCCATAGCCTGCAGCTCCGCCCCTGTCAACCACCTCCACCAAGTCTGGCCTCCTTAATGAGAGCATTCAACACACACACACCCCCAACTTGGTTGCTTCACTACATCGGCTATTGCTGCAAGTAATGACAGTGTGAATACATTGTCAATATTTGCCTGAGATAGTGCTTGCAGTTCTGGAGGGACTCTTAATTTTTTGCATCTCATACACTTAGCAGCATGGGGATTGGGTTAACCAGTTAAAATTCATGAGTAAACCAGTTTTTTTAAAAAAATCTGAAACATTTCGGGGGGGGGTTTGAACCCCTAAAACCACCCCCTCGCTACAGGCCTGTATATATATATATACCTGTTTTCAGTCCCCTTTTATAGCCTGGCATAAGGTTTACAGATTTTCAAATTTTGATTTGTGGCATGTTTAAGATCCATTTCCTGACAGCCCAATCTACTTTTTTTGTCAAGAGAGGGAGGGAAAGATCTTCAGAAGAAACTTTCAAGGCCAGGATATTCCTCTTTAAAAAGATACAAATCCCTTGATTCCATAGCACTGAACCATGGCAGTTCAAGCAGTATTAAACTGCTTTCATTCTACAATGTAGACATACTTTCTGATGATAAACATTTATTTTTCGTGTCAGGGGCAGACCAAACAGTTGCATTGCATTTTTTAAAAAACAAACCACAAAGCTTGCAAGTTTGGTAGTTGCTCAAATGTCCTTTGACCAGCAGCTGGCCACTTGGAGTGCCTCTGGTGTTGCTGCAATAAGGTCCTCCATTGTGCATGTGGCAGGTCTCAGGTTGCATTGCAGCAGGTGGTCTGTAGTTTGCTCTTCTCCACATTTGCATGTTGTGGATTCCACTTTGTAGCCCCATTTCTTAATGTTGGCTCTGCATCTCGTGGTGCCAGAGTGTAGTCTGTTCAGCCCCTTCCAAGTTGCCCAGTTTTCTGTGTGCCCAGGGGGGAGTCTCTCATTTGGTATCAGCCATTGGTTGAGGTTCTGGGTTTGAGCCTACCACTTTTGGACTCTCGCTTGCTGAGGTGTTCCAGCGAGTGTCTCTGTAGATCTTAGAAAACTATTTCTTGATTTAAGTCATTGACGTGCTCCAATGGAGCCAGCATGAATCCTTGTTGTTCAAACGATATTTCCCACATGTGATGGGGAAAACATGACTGCAAAAGAATGGCACATGGAGCAATGGATTTCCCCCACTTGCCACGCTGTTTCTTCAGCGAAGCCAAGTGAAGTGAGATGCTTCACCTGGCTCATGTGATAAGGCTGTTAGTCTAGTGAAAAGTGGCTGGTATTTGGTTGAAAAATAAACTTCCCCTTGCTTTTGATTCAACACACAAAAAAGATTCTGATACTTTCCCCCAAGTTTTGAACACTTTTCCTAGCATTGATTTTAAGAATGTATGGAACTCAGTCCAAGCAAAGGTTTTCCAAGCTTCACCTTGAGAAAACAGTTAGCAATTATCCCTCATTAGCAAGTGATTAAGAATATATGAAAGAGAGGGAAACAGATGATTTTAAAGGTGATGTTAACTGATGAATACCTGTTGTATAGCCAATAGTGGAAGCTATTTCTTACATCCTCTCATTTGTTGCAATAATTCAACATGACTAAAACCCAAGCGTACACACTTGTTCCCATAAGTGTGTATGGAGAAGATGCTGAGTTGGCTTTAATTATGGCTCAGGAGGCAGGTGAACAAAAAAAGCGTTGTCTCTGAGTAAATTACAGACAGTTTTTAGAGTTGATGCAACACAGTTTGAGATTCAAGACAGTGTGTGGATTACAGAAAGACAGGAGAATAAGCCAGGAAGGAGAACTGGCTCTGTTCTAGGGTGCCATGAAGAAAAATAATCTTCAAAAGTTAATGTTATATTTATGAGTTTTAATAAATCTGATAATTATTTAGTATTTTTTAAATCTGGCTGTCTCTTTCAAGCCTTATAAGAGGCCACACCTACAGTGAAGAAACTACTTAGGAGCATATTAGCTACAGATCCCAGGGACCCAATTCAAAAAGGGATTAAGTGGGCAGGGTGAGTGGTTGGTTTCCTAGGCCTCGAACTGCAGAAGCAGACTAGGTAAAGGGATCTGCCACAGAGAGGAATTTATGAATGCTTACATTTTCATGGCTTTTTTTTTTTTGGAAAAGCATATCAGTCCTGATTAGTATTAATTAGAATGGTTACATTTCTGGGCTAAAATGTGAATCAAGGGACTTCATTTGCTTCTGTAAAACTGCAAGGGAGAAACAAATGCTAATCCAAATCTTTAAAAAAATAATAATTAAGAAATGAGAGAGGTGTTGGTGTTAATGAGAACATCCTTGCCTGAACTTCACTTGACCTTCTTACCCAACCTTATTAAAGGCAGGTCTTGAAAATTGAACCAGCTGAAGTATGAACTGTATAAATGTAGGTAGCTTATAATGCTTTCTATTAGAAATTTATCAGATATGTCCTTTTTTTTAAGGTATTCTTTTCACAGACGTGAAGGTGGACTTGCTGAACATAGATCACATAATACAGGGTTAGTCAAAATGCATAGGCCAATAAGCCATTCAATTGAATGGCAGATTGGCCTATGCATTTTGACTAACCCTGTAGAATGAAATATCAGAAATCTGAATTGCTTCGTTAATGGAAGGTGCCCTCCAAAACCATTAAGTAACTTTGGCAAAGCCAGAAAGCCTAAACAAACAATTTTAAAATCTCACGGTTTCTTCTAATGATAGTACCATGATGGAGTTAATGTATTATGATAGTACCCAGACAGTGCTGATAAAAAGATCAAACTATATCCTGGATCTCTTCCTCATTACCTCTAGCATGTTTCCATCTTTTAAAGTGATTAGATCCCCAGTTTCCTTCAAGAACAGCTGTGCTTAGCCACTCCCACCTCGTCCCTCTGCATCGCAGCTCGCCGCCAGGGAAGGGAAACCGTGAGATTTTAAAACCTTTTGTTAGGCTTTGCCAAAATTGCTTAATGGTCTTAAAATAAAAATAACTGTGGGAGACATCCGAAAATAATTCCGAACAATGGGTAAGTGGTTTAAATTTGGATTTGCTCCTCCCACTATTCCTGCATGGCTCAAAATTGGTTCAAAAGGAAATTTAATCTGAATCAATTCTGATTTTAGAAGTTTCCGAACGAACTCGAACAAGCCTAATATCTGTAACAGTATTTGCTTTTGCAGTTATAGCTTTTGTGGTTATTTTGTTTACTGGACACTACATACCTCTGACTGAAGATTACAAGTACCTCTCCCTAAACTGTAAATCCCAGAATTCTATGAGATAGACTAACAGCAATTAAAATGGAATGATCAGACTATGTAGTGTGAAAGGGCTCCAAATAGAGTCAAGGTGCTAGAACAAACACACTAATCTATGGATCTAATCTTGATTGATGCCCATATTATTATTCCCATATTGCAGATGAGGGTTTAAAGGTTAAGTGACATGTTAAACACTGCTGATATGCATACTGAATTCAGGAACTATATGCTTTTTGTAATGTAGCCCAATCTAGACATATAACATCGGACCATCTGAAGTTTGCAAACATTTTTCAAAAGCAGTTCCACATAGGTGTGCTGCTATAGTTCAAGCGGGATGTAACAAAGGCATATGCTTCTGTACTTAAACCTTTTTAAAACAAGTTCTTGATGTCATTTTCAACTTTCTTCCACCCACCTCTGGCATCTAACCAGCTTGGAAAATGTTAATGGAAATGTATTTTAAATCCATGAATATAAATGCAATGCATTTAATATTTTTTAAAAGCCTAAAAATAAATTGTGCCTTTTGGTTTTCTATCTCTTCAAATTGTACCTCTACCTGTGAAGACCCCTGTGGTTTAAATAACCAGTGAGTGCACACTAATAAAAATCCCATTAAATGAAATAGCCAGCAGGCATAGAGAAAGTCCTGTTGCAATTTTGGAAGACAGTTCGTTATGAGACACCCTGCTATGAACTCTTTTTATTTTATCAAAGTAAAGAAAATGAGTCAGGAGATGTTGTAAAATGCATATTTTTTTTGGGGGGGGGGGACACTCTTTATTCTATACTATAGACCTCCCCCCTGAAAGAGCTGGTTTATTCTATGTCAGGTGTGTTTACTGTACGGCCTATAATAAATATATATAATCAACAAAATTGGTTGGTAATTTTCATCCTCTGAACTATTACTTCTTTATACAGAGACTGGCAATTGAAGTGGTAATTCAGTTTACATTGTATTGGAGTAACCCATTTTACTGCACAGACTGAACTCTGTGTCAAAAATAATTTCCAAGAAAGAAGAATGCTTTTCTGGGAAATGTTTTCTTTCATGTTTATATTTTCTTTCTTTTTAAATTTGTGCCTCAATTCAATATTTACACAAACAAGGTTTTGTTCACTCTCATATAAATTTGAAGCCAGGTTCTTTTCTTTTTCTTCTTTTCTTTTTTCTACTTTTCTCCTTTCTTTCTTTTGACAGTCTGCATTTCTACTTAAAAGTGAACTCTGTGAAAGAACAGGGAAAGAATAGGCATTCACTATTTCTTTCCTGAATCTTGAATTCCGCTGTATCATGTTTGCTATACACACATGTGAACATAGTTTATGAGAACAGCTGGAAAATATTAATGTTGAACTTGCAAACAAATGATAGCTGACTGCCACATTCAAGCCATGGATTGCCATTCAAATACAACTATTTGATCTGTCTATGGTTTAACAAAGACATCATAAAGTCTTTGCTCACTATTACCAATTGCTTTGGGGCACATTTCAAAAAGCTGATTATGAACTTCAAAGTCCAATATAATTTGGGATCAAGCAACATGATGGGACACGGTTTAAAAATACTTATATTCTAATGTAACTCAAAGGGGCTTCTAGATCTGACACTCTGCTGTGAAACCCAAAATTCAACCTGCACAATTTGTTGCCCAATATGACACAAAAACTTAGAATCATAGAGTTGGAGGAGACCTCATGGGTCATCCAGTCCAACCCTCTGCCAAGAAGCAGGAAAATTGGATTCAAAGCACCCAACAGATGGCCATCCAGCCTCTGTTTAAACCCTTCCAAAGAAGGAGCCTCCACCACACTCTAGGGCAGAGAGTTCCACTGCTGAACAGCTCTCACAGTCAGGAATTTCTTCCTAATATTCAGATGGAATCATCTTTCCTGTATTTTGAAGCCATTGTTCCATGTCCTAGTCTCCAGGGCAGCAGAAAACAAGCTTGCTCCCTCCTCCCTATCACTTCCTCTCACATATTTATACACTAGAGGAAGTGTACATGGCTATCATGTCTCCTCTCAGCCTTTTCTTCTTCAGGCTAGACATGTCCACCTCTTTAAGCCGCTCCTCATAGGGCTTGTTCTCCAGACACCTTATGGTTTTAGTCGGCCTCCTCTGGACATATTCCAGCTTGTCAATATCTCTTTTCAATTGTGATGCCCAGAATTGGACACAATATGCCAGGTGTGGTCCAACCAAGGCAGACTAGATGGGTAGCATGACTTACCTGGATCTAGTCACTATGCTCCTATTGATGCAGGCCCAAATCCCATTGGCTGTTTTTGCTGCCACATCAAATTGTTGGCTCATTTTTAACTTGTTGTCCACAAGGACTCCAAGATCTTTTAAACATGTACTTCTCTCAAGACATGCGTCCCCCATTCTGTATCTTTGCATTTCATTTTTTTCTGCCTAAGTGGAGTATCTTGCATTTGTCACTGTTGAATTTCATTTTGTTAGTTTTGGCCCATCTCTCTAATCTGTTCAGATCGTTTTGAATTCTACTCCTGTCTTCTGGAGTATTGGCTATCCCTCCCAACTTGGTGTCATCTGCATCCTGCCTTCTAAGCCTTCATCTAAGTAATTAATAAAAATGTTGAACAGGACAGGGCCCAGTACTGAACTATGTGGCATTCCGCTCATCACTTCTTTCCAGGAAGCATTGGTGAGCACCCTCTGGGTTCGTCCGCTTAACCAACTACAGATCCACCTAACCGTAGTTTTGCCTAGCCCACATTGGACTAGTTTGTTTGCAAGAGGGTCATGGGGGACCTTGTCAAAGGCCTTACTGAAATTCAGGTATGCTACATCCACAGCATTCACCACATCTACCTGGTTTGTAACTCTATTGAAAAAAAGAGATCAGATTAGTCTGGTATGACTTTTTTTGATAAGGACCTTTCCCGACCCTGGCAACGCTAGGGGGGAGAGCAATATTCCTCCTCCCCCAAAGGAGGAGATGGCTTATTCCTCTGGAACCATTTGGAGGGGGGGGGGCATGGCTAGCACATGGCCTTAGCCAGCCTCTCCTCAGTTGCTTCCAGCCATTGACCCACCACGCCTGCCCATTAACAGTATAATTATTGGTTACCAATTGGGACCTGGTAGGATTTTTTCCTTCCTATGTTCTAGGACGGGTTTTTTTTTTTGCCTACCCTATACTGTTCTTAGGGGCTAGCTGGGATGGTGTGGTTTTTAAATAGGACTTAGCAATAAATAGTTAGGAAAAGCTCAAAGTTGGTGGACACCCAAGGCACCCCACTACGGGGTGAAGGCCAACAACTAAAGACATTCGCCTGCTATGTTACTAGCTTGGGGTGAGGCAAGATTTAATGGCCTTAAATAGAGAGAGTTGAGCCTCAATAAGAATTGGGAAAACCTCTCCGCATATTTCCTTAGTGTTTGCCTGGGTTTATGTTGCAGGGGATCCAGGTGTTCCACCCAAATAGTCGAGGGGTAGGCCGGATAAGGACGCTACCTCGACTTAGTTACACCAAGTCCTACATACACACAAGTTAGGTCAGTTGAAAGTTAAATAGGTAACTATTTAATAAAGTTGCCCTAAATTTGATACAAATAAATGTGTGCAGTCTCGTTATTTTGGGGGTTAGAAGGCAAATCTGTGTTGACTATTAGCAATGACGGCATTTGTTTCTAAGTGTTTGCACACCACTTCCTTAACAATCTTTTCCAGAATCTTGCCTGGTATCGACGTGAGGCTGACTGGACAGTAATTGTTTGGGCCATCCTTTTTTCCCTTCTTGAAGATTGGTACCACATCGGCCCTCATCCAATCTGCTGGGACTTCTCCCTTTCTCCAAGAAAGCTCAAAGATGATTGCCAATGGTTCCAAGATGACTTTTGCTAGTTCCTTAAATACTCTTGGGTGTAGTTGATCTGGCCCCAGCAACTTGAACTTGTTTAGAGCGGCCAGGTATTCCTGGACGACTTCTTTCCCAATTTGGGGTTGGATGTCCTCTAATCCCTCATCTACTCCATCTTGCTGAGTTTGAAGATGACTTTCTTTTTGTGAGAAGACCGAGACAAAGAAGGCATTAAGTAGTTCTGCCTTTTCCCTATCCCCTGTCAGCATTGCCCCATCTTCTCGTAGAGGCCCGATCGCCTCCTTGTTCTTCCCTTTTCTAGTGATGTAAGAAAAGAAGCCCTTTTTTTTTGGTTTTTAATGTCCCTGGCAAGCCTGAGTTCGTTTTGTGCTTTAGCCTTGCAAACCTTTTCCCTACAGGAGTTAGTTATTTGTTCGAATTCTTCTTTGCTGATTTCTCCCCTTTTCCACTTCTTGTGCATGTCTCTTTTGAGTCTTAGCACAGTTAGAAGTTCTTTGGACATCCATTCTGGCTTCTTTGCACTTGTCCTAATTTTTCTCTTTGTTGGCACTTAATTTTATATGTTTGAATGGTGAATTAGTGTATAGGAAGAACCCTGTAGAGCAGGTCCATGATCAACTTTAGTAAGATTTTGATCTTTGGATCTCTAGTTAAAAATTCAATGCTACATCATTAAACTGGAAAATAAACTCCCGTTCCAAGCAATAATTGATCTTTTATCCTCTTCTGTGCTCTGTGGAATTACATACAATCACTGACTAACTTTGTCCTGCACAATGTAACATAATTGAACAGAGTCTGCATTCTCTCCCTCTCTCCTGCATCTAGTTTTGTACTAACTTTCACCTTCCATTTCCTTTGCTTATGCAGTAAGACTCATTCACTTTAGTGGGAAGGATATATATATATATATATATATAGTTTAATGTAAAGGTATCCCCTGACATTCAGTCTATTCATGTCTGACTCTGGGAGGTGGTGCTCATCTCCATTTCTAAGCCGAAGAGCTGGCTGTTGTAGTAGAGCCTGTAAGTAACGCTGCAAGTGGTAGTATGGGTGTCAGAAGGGGAAAAAGGAGTGCTCGTGAGCAAGAGTTAGACGAGGAACAACAAAGGAAAAGGATCCAGCATATACTTATGGCACCTACCTATGAAGACTAATTCAAAGGGTTCTCTGATAACGAAGGGTCAGTGAGTGAGGGAGAGGAAGGAGATGTGGATGTGAATAGGGGAACTAAGAGGGTTACTTGGGAGCAGGAATCAGATGAAGGGCGACAAAGGAAGAAGATCCGGGATATACTTACTGCTGCCACAGAGGAAGAGTCTTTTGCAGGGTTCTCTGGGAATGATGGGTTAGAGAGTGATGAAAGTGAGGATGACACACTGGACTGGACTAAGGTACAAGAGGTACAAGGTTTATGTGCAGAGCCAACATCTAGTGACACGTTTGTGGGGTTTTCTGGTGGTGGGGATTGGTAGTCAGGAGATACTTCTGAGTCTTGGGGAGATCTAAGTCGTGACAGAAGATGAAGGAGTTGGAGGGATGGGCGTCAGAGTTCATGTGTGGAGTCAAGGACAGCTGTAAGAGATGATGACGGGGCGGAGGTCAGCTCATCTTCGGATGATGAGGTGTAAGATAAAGGTAGGCTCTGAAATGGGTAAACTTTGCAGAAGGCAAAGTGTTGGTTTTGTGCCTTGGATTTTGTCGCTGCTTATTTCATGTTGGTATTGGGTCCTGGATCTGCAGGTTGCTGCTTCCGTTCATGTGTGTTTCAACTAGGCTTGGATTCTTGTGAGTGCGGATTTTCCCTTCTTTGACTTCGGACCAGTTTTGACTACGACGCTGCCTATGTGGATTTGGAACCTCGCAACTTTGGACTTGGCTTACTATGACCTCGGACTTTGTTTGACCATGTTTTCTTCCTTGCGGCTCTTATCCTTTACTTGCTGTGTTATTTTCTGTGACTTTTGAAGTGCTTTAGTTTAATCCAGATCTTTTCTCCGGATAATCCGGATTACTGCTTCAGTTTACTTTTTGAACTGGAACTAGTTGCTACTTTTGAGTTTTGACCAGAGACACTGAGTTAAGTGTCTCCGAGTCCCTTTTGCTTTGTTTAAATAAACTCTTGAGTCTGGCTCTTTAAGGCATCTGGGTTCCGTCTGGCATTGTCCGTAGATGCCTCCAAGATCATGTGGCCAGTATGACTGCATGGAAATACCATATATGGAGAGAGAGAAATTAGTTATATAAAATGAACATGGCAAAAATCACATAGAAGTTAAAGGTTACTGACCATGACTGATCATGCACACACTGCTTGGTTTCTCTTTGATTGTAAAGTAATGTAATTGCTTTTTTTGATCAATGTTCTATTCAGTGTATTGTCGAAGGCTTTCATGGCCAGAATCACTGAGTTGTTGTAAGTTTTTCAGGCTTTATGGCCATGTTCCAGAAGCATTCTCTCCTGACGTTTTGCCTGCATCTGTGGCAGGCATCCTCAGAGGTTGTCACAACCTATGATGACACCTGCCATAGATGCAGGTGAAGCATCAGGAGATAATGCTTCTGGAACATGGCTGTCCAGGCCAAAAAACTTACAACAACCCGGTTCCATTCAGTGTTCAGTAGTGAACAGTGAGGTTTACTTGTGCTTGTTTTCCTTTTTTTTTTTTTTTTTTTTTTTACAACAGAATGGTTAAAGAGCATTTGCTTTTCTGGGGAATGTCTGTAACTGGAAGAACTGTAAATGGATTAGTTACATTTGGAAATGGGATTTATTTGCCCTTAACTGACCATGTTCGACCGCTTCTTTTCTAACCTAGCTTCAAACCATCTGTCTCACTCTTTGAGTAATTTAGAAAGAACTGTTTTTGAAAAAGAAAGGGAAGAAAAGAAGGAGGAGGATGAGATAGATAGATATAGATAGGTACATGGAAGGATGGATAGATGAAACCATGCTTTTTAAAAATAATCTAACTATGTAATATAAATCATTTCCTTGCGATATTTAAACAACAAGGTTCATCTTACGGAGGGAATTTGTTGCTGCTCCCTCTTTGCCAATCTAATTAGCACATAAAAAATGACTGATCGAAAGCAAAATACTACCATCTGCATTTCTCAATGTTGTCATTTTTCAGACAGAACTCACAGGTGTCTTTTAAACAATGATGAATTGGAAGACACTGGCTCATTTTTCCCCCTACTCATTTGTCTGTTAACTACCTCTGTGATAATAATGTATTTGCATATTTAATTTCCTCAGCTGTAAATGATCACCTCTGAACCACTTGCTAATTATTTTACAATTTTCTTGTATTGTTCATTATTCATGCATACTATTTACTAAATAAAAATGACTTTCCCTCCAAAGGACATTTGCAATTATTATTATGCCAAACAGCTATCGTTTGGTGCCAAATAAGAAAGTCTGCTATGACAGGAAGAGAGAGAAAGAGAAAGAGAGTTCAATATAAAGCAGAAAAATTATATTCATGTTGTGTAGTTAGCTCTTTTATCACCACCTCTTCCTTCCTGTTCACACTTTTGTCCAAAACTGATTAAACAGGCTTCATGCTGATAACTAGGCAGGTTTTGGAGTGAATGGATGTTAGTAATAAAGTCAGCGAGCCAGGAAATCAGTCAGTACAATATTACACTGGACTTTGATATTTGTTATTACACATGACAGTCACCATCTTTGCCCATGAGGTCCAAGCTTGCCTACAAATGCAGTCTCAGGAGGAGGATGCTACATTGCAACTAACAGTTTGTTAAGAGGACAGTTAAATAAGGCAAATAGATTAGAGCATTACACTGCATTTAGAATAATAGCTCAGTGTTAAATTTGCATATGAGAATGTCTGTGTGTAGGTCCGTAGCCAGGATTTTGATTTGGGGGGGGGGGGGGGGGGCTGAGTCTGGGTGAAAGAGGGTCTACCCTAGCAAACCTTTTGTATCATTACCCCAATACCCCCATGCATATGGGACATATTGAGCATGGTGATCAGATCATGATATGAATAAACATAACAGTTTAAATAATGCACCAGTAAGGCCAACAGAATAGGAAGGACAAGAGACCTCTTCCAGAAAATTAGAAACATTGGAGGTAAATTTCAGGCAAAAATTGGTATGATAAGAAACAAAGATGGCAGGGACCTAACAGAAGCTGAAGAGATCAAGAGAAGGTGGCGAGACTATACAGAAGATCTGTATAGGAAGGATAACAATATTGAGGATAGTTTTGACGGTGTGGTGAATGAATTAGAACCAGACATCCTGAGGAGTGAGGTTGAATGGGCCTTAAGAAGCATTGCTAACAACAAGGCAGCAGGAGACGACGGGATCCCAGCTGAACTGTTTAAAATCTTAAAAGATGATGCTGTCAACATGATGCATGCCATTTGCCAGCAAATATGGAAAACACAAGAATGGCCATCAGACTGGAAAAAATCAACTTATATCCCCATACCGAAAAAGGGAAATGCAAAAGACTGCTCCAACTTCCGTACAGTGGCCCTTATTTCTCATGCCAGTAAGGTAATGCTCAAGATTCTGCAAGGAAGACTCCAGCAATACATGGAGCGAGAGTTGCCGGATGTTCAAGCTGGGTTTAGAAAAGGCAGAGGAAACAGAGACCAGATTGCCAATATCCGCTGGATAATGGAGAAAGGCAGGGAGTTTCAGAAAAACATCTACTTCTGCTTCATTGACTATTCTAAAGCCTTTGACTGTGTGGATCATAATAAATTGTGGCAAGTTGTTAGTGGGATGGGCATCCCAAGCCACCTTGTCTCTCTCCTGAGGAATCTGTACAAGGACCAAGTAGCAACAGTAAGAACTGACCACGGAACAACAGACTGGTTCAAGATTGGGAAAGGCGTACGGCAAGGCTGCATCCTCTCACCCAACCTTTTTAACTTGTATGCAGAACACATCATGCGATGTGCAGGGCTGGATGAATGCAAAGCTGGGGTGAAAATTGCTGGAAGAAACATTAACAACCTTAGATATGCAGATGACACCACTCTGATGGCCGAAAGCGAGGAGGAGCTGAGGAGCCTTCTAATCAAGGCGAAAGAAGAAAGCGCAAAAGCCGGGTTGCAGCTAAACGTCAAAAAAACCAAGATTATGGCAACAAGAATGATTGACAACTGGAAAATAGAGGGAGAAACCGTGGAGGCCGTGACAGACTTTGTATTTCTAGGTGCAAAGATTACTGCAGATGCAGACTGTGGCCAGGAAATCAGAAGACGCTTACTTCTTGGGAGGAGAGCAATGTCCAATCTTGATAAAATAGTAAAGAGTAGAGACATCAGACTGGCAACAAAGATCCGCCTAGTCAAAGCCATGGTATTCCCTGTAGTCACCTACGGATGTGAGAGCTGGACCTTAGGGAAGGCTGAGCGAAGAAAGATAGATGCTTTTGAGCTGTGGTGTTGGAGGAAAGTTCTGAGAGTGCCTTGGACTGCGAGAAGATCCAACTAGTCCATCCTCCAGGAAATAAAGCCCGACTGCTCACTGGAGGGAAAGATACTAGAGACAAAGTTGAAGTACTTTGGCCACATCATGAGGAGACAGGAAAGCCTAGAGAAGACAATTATGCTGGGGAAGGTGGAAGGTAAAAGGAAGAGGGGCCGACCAAGGGCAAGATGGATGGATGGCATCCTTGAAGTGACCGGACTGACCTTGAGGGAGCTGGGGGTGGTAACGGCCGACAGGGAGCTCTGGCGTGGGCTGGTCCATGAGGTCACGAAGAGTCGGAGACGCCTGAACGAATGAACAACAACAACAAGGCCTTTTCGCGGACCACCATGAGAATTTGGGGGGGGGGGGGGGCTACATTCCTGCCTGTGTGTAAGAATGAAAGTGCATATGAAGTCAGGCCAGGCACAAAAAGCAATATCTTTGGACAGTTTTTTTTTCTTTTGTTCATTAGATAGAGCCTATTCAAACATATAGAAATTGGTAGGTACAGTATGGATAGAGAGCCAGTATAATATAGTGGTCTGACTATTGGACTAGGGACTTTGTTAGATATGCCACCAAAATGAAGGGGTCTCACTGTGTCCCAGCGGTGGTTGCGAAGGAGGTGTGGGGACCTGACACCCTGCATCCCACACCATCTTGGCTTCCTCCCTGCCCCATCACATGGGGGAAGGCTTTTTTCTCTGGCTCAACTTATCTTTCTCTATGGAAAGACAAGGAGCCCACCTGCATTGGGGTTTTTCAATTTCAGCCACAGAGCTGCCCTGGAAATAGTTCTCTGAGATGTGATGGGAGCCATTGGGTTCCGTGGCTGTCATTGTAAACTCGTGTTGCTTCCGTTGAAAAAAGGTAAATGTGAAGAGGTCCTTGGATTTTTGGAGTTCAGAGTTTATATCCTCACTTCACTATGTAAACTCACTGGGTGATCTTGCAAAGAAAGCCACATCTTGGGGTTCATCTACATGACTCCTGGGTGTCTTCACAATGTTCCTCTACTTCTAGTGAGTACCACAGGTTCTATAGAGTTAAACCAGCTTTAACCCACATGAAACTTTGGATATTTGGGATTTGGGACAGTATGTACAACTGAATTATGTCTGATTCAGAGTGATCCATTGTCCACATGGGACACTACCACCATCACCTTTGCCCTCGCTTCTTTCTTCTTCCTTGTTGCATGGACACCTCTGCTGATGTCAGAACAAGGAACTCACCACAGCCAGAACTCTGAGACTGGCTGGGTATGGTGATGGAGATAGATAAGGTGAAATGATGATCCTGCACTTCTGACGTAGTTTCGACCTGACAAGGCCATGTGAATGCCAATCAGCCGTCAGTGTGGGTTCAATGGGGTGCATGTTGTCACCTCTGAACTGGTTCCAGATTTCTTCTTTGGACTGGCCCTGGATTTTTCTGCCAATGTAGACTTGTCCCTAGAGTCACTATAATTCGGAAGCACATAACCACCTCTTCAAAAACAACTACCATGAAAGGATTCTTATTACATATTATACCATTGTTAAGAGTGAGAAGTCTGTCAGAAAAAAGGCAATGAGTCCAAATTCAGCAACAAAAGATGAATTCAAAGGCTGAGTTTTAAAAGTTCAAAAATGTAAGCTTTTAAAAAAGCATTTGCTAAAAACAGGCATCTGTTTATATCTATCAAATTCACTTTGTCCCACTAAATTCACCAGGAATGGAACACTTTTCAAAACAGGTACCAGACAAAATTCCCATCCATCCTAAAACCCCATCCAGGCTTTGTGAGCTTTACTGTCTTTCAAAATCAAAGTTCACATATTCTTAGGTTCTAAGTCAGTTAGTAGTATAGTTGTTTTGGACTGCAGCTCCAGAAGCCTTGTTTCTTTGGCCAATGGTCAGGAATTTAGGGAGTTGTTTACCAACAGTATCTGAAGATACAGATTTGAAAAAAATTACTTCAAATCTATATCATACAAAACTTTGTAAATAAAAGGCTCAAGAGAAAAAATGTGTTTAGGTTCTCATCTTCAGTGGAATCACAGGGTGGTCTTGAGAAGGCCACTATTTCTTAATTTCAGTTGCCTGGCTATAAAACTGGAATAATAGTGCCCTGTCTCACAGGGTGTTGAGGGCACTTTGCTAATTAAAAGTGCAATATAAATGATGGATAGTAGCTATAATGTACCGGAATTGTTATGTGAATGAACATATGAAGCACTTTGCAGATTAAAAGTGCTATTTCAATGATAAATAGTAGCATTCCTGCCAAATGAATTTCTTCCATTTAGATTAAACACACACACACTTCAATCCAAAGATGGAGATCTCTAACAATTAAGCATCATCTACAACCAAAGGTAAAGATTTTGCTCAACACTTTATTAAAGTTATGAATTGTTGCTGGGTTGTGTTCTTAGTTTCTTCTGAGTACTTTACATTATACAGTAGAGCCTCACTTATCCAACTTTCGCACAGCCAACGTTCTGTATTATCCACCGCAGTCTGCCTCCAACCCAGATCCACAGCTGTTTCAATACATTCTGATGTTTTGGTGCTAAATTCGTAATTACTATATAATGTTACTGTATATTGAACTACTTTTTGTTGTAAAACGTGATGTTTTGGTGTCTAATTTGTAAAATCATAACGTAATTTGACATTTAATATGCTTTTCCTTCATCCCTCCTTATTATCCAACTTTTTTGCTTATCTAACATTCTGCTGGCCTGTTTATGTTGGATAAGTGAGACTCTGATGTACTACTAAAACAATGGCAATACAATTTCTCATTGCATCATATTATCCAACATTTCACAGATGAAAAGCAGGACACATTTGGCCAAGCAACATCAGAGTATGAGTAAGGGCCCTTTCACACAGCCACATAACCCAGAATAACAAGGCAGAAAATCCCACAATATCTGCTTTGAACTGGGTTATCTGAGTCCACACTGTCATATATCCCAGTTCAAAGCAGAACATGTGGGATTTTATTCAGCTGTGTGGAAGGGGCCTAAGATGGCAAAAGTTGCTAATGAGAAAGAACTCACCTGCTAGGAGAGCCTGCAAAAGTTTGATTTTGCCTGAGCCTACTGTGGTGTATAGATTTCCACTTCTCCTCAGCTTTCTCCCTGCTGTGTTAATTGATAACCAATACCTTAGCATTTAGGAATTGGATTTGCAGCAATTGAAGAGAGGTGAGAACAAAGAGGGGAAATGGAAAAGAGAAACTAAGGCCGTGTATACACCAATCACTTAATCTGGGGCCAATATGGAGCAATTTGCTCCAGACTGATTTTGGATCAGCTACACAGACCAGGCTATACACCCTTTATGCCACTGCATCACTGCTCTGCAGCCCCTTCCACTTGTGTTCCCTGCAAAGGCCTGGCCATTGTGGCTGAGTCTCCTGAGGGGAGACAGCTATGCATTCAGCAAGAAGATAATAAAGCAACCCCTTTCTTATTTATCATGTGTGTGTCACAGTGTGACCTTGGCAGATACGACGGCAATGTCTGGGAACTCACATGGAGCTTAATGGCCATTGAGGAAAAGCAGTGGTAACACAAGGATGACCCATTTCCTTCCCTGCACTGATCAGATCAGGGAAAACGTGATGGTGTCTTTGTTCATGTAAACCAGGGGTTCTCAAACTTTTTAAACAAAGGGTTCCTCAGACTTTTGGGGAGCCGGACTGTAGTTTGAAAAAAAAAACATGAACAAATTCCTATGCACATTGCACATTGTTAATTAGGATTATTGTTGTTGTGTGCCTTTGTTGTTTCAGACTTAGGGTGATCCTAAGTCTAAAGTTTAGGGCAAAGCTGGGTAAATGACCTTGGAGGGTGCATCTGGCCCAAGGGCATTAGTCTGGGGAGCCCTTGGTATGAACAATCGATGGAGTCAAAGCAAACTCAATTTAACTGTAGAGACATTCATAAATCCAAAGTAGCTTGTGTACAGATCAAAAATGGATTAATGACTAAAAAACTGGGTACTTACTAGAAGTTGTTGTGTGTTGTAAAGACTACCAGCACTAACTTTGGGGTGAGTATGTGTTTTATTTCTGCAGACATAGCTTGGGACAATTTAATAACAGTTGAAAAAGTGTGACAACAGAGAATTAATCAGGCCTGTCCTGATCAAATTGGGACAATTGCAAGGCATGCTATACTTCAGAGAAATTATCACCCGTCAAACAAGTGAACATTGCCCAGAGACTTAGAAGCAAGTTAAGAACCAAATACAGCTCTATATGGAAAATTCATGTGCTGAATTAAGAGAAACAAATGCTACTTGTAATTTCCAAAAGAAGTCCTAGCTGTCAGGCAATGCTAATGGTTATGAAATCAGGGTGGTCGAAAGCTTCACAGTCCTGTTTATTTTATTTATGATTTCTGTTTCCCTGAATAACATCAAGCCTGAATAGCATCCTGCTGAGCAGAAAGAAATATGCCTGTTCCAGTTCTCTTCCTTCTACCTAAAAGAATGTGTTACTGTAGATATAATGGCTCTGCTCCAGCTGAGTGGGCCCCAGGCTTGCATTACTACATAAATGTGATTTTATACAAGTGTTGGGCAAACTCTACACAATTTATGCCATGGGAAGCATATATACTCACACCTATAAAAATCACATTTGGAGGCAGGTGGCATTTCCTAGCTATCCAGTAAAAATAAAGCATTAGGTTTTGTTAGGAAATCTTTCTATTAATCAGAAGTAAATCAAGACTATACCATGAAACTGAACTGAGAAAATACATCAGAATAACAATTGTTTTCAATTGTGAAGCATTTTTTTAAAATCATATGTTACTGTGGCACTGGTTAGTCAAAACGTTGACATTCATTTATCAGCATTGTGATGACATCATACTCCTCATCTCCAGTTTATCATAGTGATTTCTTTGAGATGTTGAATTGTAGAAGAGAGACCAAGGTCTATATTACACAAGGCTGCCAAATTGCAATTGTAGCATGATGATCATGAGTGCCGGAGAAACTTCTCACACAATGTCAGTGTTTTCTCATAGCAATTTTGTGTTTGACACATTCAAAGTGGGAAGGAGCACTAATAGTCCAAACAATGCAATCATAGTGCAAATGAACTTAGTGACTTCTTTAGGTGCAGTTGTGATATTCCGGCTAGCCACATAGCTTTAGTTGCCATGAGTTTCTTTTCCCCTTTTCACAATTGTTCAGCTAAAATGAAGATTTTTTAAGTGGTCTGGATAGGGTCGTGCATGGAAAAGAAGATGAGATCAGTGATGTTGTGCGGGAACAATAGTAGATAAGGCAGCATGGAAACGAACATTTCAGTACAAATATTTTTCTGTCTGTTAGTTTTGATAAAACAGCTTAATGTGATAAAGTCCCAACAATATCTTAGGCCTCTTCCACCCTGCCCCTATATCCCAGGATCTGATCCTAGATTATTTTATTGTCCCAGATTAACTGGCAGGGGAGAGTCATATAATCCAATTTAAATCAGATAATCTAGAATTATATCCTGGGATATAGGGCAGTGTGGAAGGGTCCATAGAAGTTAAATCCAGCAGTAAAAACAAAATCTAGTCCAACCCCTGCATGGCAGAGGGTTGGACTAAAAGGTACATGTGGTGCTTCCACACAGTACTTAAACGAGTGCTGAAGTAGATTTAAAAACACACACTTTCATGTGGGTTTAAGTCCCTGCCCCCAGGGGAAGGGTGTTTACCAGGGGAAGGGTGTTTACATGACATCCCAATTACAATCAGGATGTCATGCAGCCACCCCAAACCCCCATTCCCCTCAAAGAACCCTTAAAAGTTTTAAAAACCTACCTGGCCACTATAATGGTTTTCCTCGCACCCTCCTGGTGTGAGGAAATGATGCGCCAGGAGGTGGGTTGGGTTGTTGTAGGTTTTTTCGGGCTATATGGCCATGGTCTAGAGGCATTCTCTCCTGACGTTTCACCTGCATCTATGGCAGGCATCCTCAGAGGTAGTGAGGTCTGTTGGAACGAGGAAAAAGGGTTTATATATCTGTGGAATGACCAGGGTGAGACAAAGGACTCTTGTCTGCTGGAGCTAGATGTGAATGTTTCAGCTGACCACCTTGATTAGCATATAATGGCCTGACAGTGCCTAGAGCAAACCTTTATTGAGAGGTAATAATTAGATGTCCTTGTTTGTTTCCTCTCTGTTGTTGTGCTGTTGTAATTTTAGAGTTTTTTTTAATACTGGTAGCCAGATTGTGTTCATTTTCATGTTTTCCTCCTTTCTGGGTTCTTTGGGAGATGGGTTCTTTGGGGGTTTTAGGGGAGAGGGTGGGTGCCCTCTTGGTTTTTCGGGCTCCTAGTGTCCAAACAACCCTGAGATGGCTGCGTGACATGGTCCCCAGGCCCAAAGTACACTAAGCCCACACCTGTTGGCGTTCAGCCTGATCCTGATCTGTGTGAACTGGATTCTCTGATAGTTTTTCCAACTGAGCAAGCTCTCCCTGACCCTGACAGTGTGGAATCTGTTGTTGATGCAGAGGTCAGCGGGGATGAAATTGAAACTCAACATCTGGAGGAAAATGTTTTGGAAGTTAGCCGTGATATCTCTCCACCTGGGGTTTTTAATGAGGACTGAAGATAACAGATAGTTAGAGACAGAAATGTTTCCCAATTTCTATGAAGGTCACATCGTTTACAGGAGAGACAGGCCCAGATTTCAAAGTCAAGGGCGTTTCAAAGAATAGCTTCTTTGGTTTAAGAGGCCTCCTGCTGAGTGCCTCTTTAGATCAAGCAACGTTTGGGACTGTGGCTGTGCCTTGGCAGAATTCCTGTGTTTCATGGCCGGCAATCCCAGAGGCTTAGTTATCAAGTTCATGGTTAGTAGAAGGCTAACAGATTCCTGGTTCTTGTATTGTGGCTTTTGAAATTTTGCTCAAGTTCAGATATTCTACTGACTGCTGTGTTTTTCTGTGGCTTTTTGACTTTGCATTTACCTTTCTTTTGTAACCAATTTTTCATCAATAAACAAGGATTGCTTTTCCTGCAGTCCAGTGTGGTGGATTTAATCTTATGGTCTCATTTCTTGAACTGGGATGCAACAACACCTAGTTAAACCCAGATCTTACCTAAGATCCAGATCTTACCAGGTGTTTGGATGCTTCCAGTAAAACCGCTACTGGTCCCAAGATATGGGCCTGTCTGGATGGACCCTCATTCACTTAAAAGGATTTTCATAAAGAATACTCAGAAGTTATTTGGCCAGTTCCTTCCACTGAACTAGAGCATACAGCACCTGGTATTCGTTGGCAGTCTCCCAACTAAGTATGAACCAGGACTGATTCTGCCATTTAGGCATTTAATAGAACTTTATAGTAACTCTAGATCATACTGGAGTTGTTATGGATTAGAGCTACATGAGCCCCATTTAGTTAACAGACTTATGCGAATAGACTGCTTGTGGGCTCTCAATTGGTGTCTTTATGGGTATTTCAGCTTAAATTTAACAACACACTAGCAGATAATATCTAGCACAATAGAACTTTCTATCCCCCACCCCTCTCCCCATCCTCTCTTCTCTTCCTGCCATCCTCCAACCAATCCTTGGATCTTAAGTATTTTTCTCTCTCATTTTCACCTGTGAAAACTGGCACATCTTATTTGTTTTTTTCTCCCTCCCAGGCGAAATGATTAGGATATTGTTTGCACATCTTAGAGGTATTTTTCTTCTTAAGATTTTTTTTACACAAACTGTGCAAACAATATCTGTGCAAACTATGACATCTTTTGCATAAACAACTGTTGCCTTTTAGCAATAAAGCACCAGCTGAATTGCTTACTTCTTGTCAATCAATAATCCTGTTTGGCTCACTACACACTACATCAAGGACTCAGCCCACTTCATAGAAAAAATCAGCAATCTCAAGCTAAATACCAACGACAAACTGATCAGCTTCGACGTGGTATCTCTATTTACCATGGTCCTGGTAGCAGACACCATGGCACTCATCAACCAGAGGTTCCCAGAAGACATCACGGCTCTGTTTCACCATTGCCTCACCACCAGTTACTTTCAGTGGGACAATGAATTCTACGAACAGAAAGATGGAGTAGCGATGGGCAGCCCTCTCAGCCCGGTCATAGCTAACTTCTACATGGAACACTTTGAAAAACAAGCCCTGGAGACAGCAACCAAAAAGCCCATGATATGGTTCAGATATGTGGATGACACCTTCACCATTTGGAGCCATGGAGAAGAATAACTCAACAGGTTCCTGGACCATCTTAACAGCATCCACCCAAAAATCCAATTCACAATGGAAAAAGAAAATGAAGGAAGACTGCCTTTTCTAGATGTCCTAGTCATCCGCAAACCAGATCAACAATTGGGTCACACCGTCTACAGAAAACCCACACACACAGACAGATATCTACATAAAAACTCCAACCATCACCCAAGTCAAAAAAGAAGCACCATTAAAGCCTTGGCAGACCGTGCAAAAAGAATCTGCGAACCCCACCTCCTCCAAGATGAACTGAACCACCTCAACTGGGCTCTCCGGGCCAATGGATACTCCACCTCAGACATCAGAAGAGCTGCAAGACCAAGAACAAGCCACGAGAGTAAAGATGAAGATCCACCCAGAGGAAAAGTGTTCCTGCCATACATCAAGGGAACCACTGACCGCATAGGGAAGCTGATGAGGAAACATAACATACAAACAATCTACAAACCCACCAAGAAAATCCAACAAATGCTACGTTCAGCAATGGACAAGAGGGATCCTCTCACCTCTGCAGGAGTCTACCGTATACCATGCAGCTGTGGACAACTCTACATAGGGACCACCTAACGCAGCGCCCAAACACGAATCAAGGAACATGAAAGGCACTGCAGACTACTTCAACCAGAGAAGTCAGCCATAGCAGAGCACCTGATGAACCAGCCTGGACACAGCATATTATTTGAGAACACAGAAATGCTGGACCACTCCAACAACCACCATGTCAGACTATACAGAGAAGCCATTGAAATCCACAAGCATGTGGACAATTTCAACAGAAAGGAGGAGACCATGAAAATGAACAAAATCTGGCTACCAGTATTAAAAAAACTCTAAAATTACTACTGCAAAACAGCAGAGAGGAAACAACCAGGCACATCTTAACACCTCTCAACAGAACATTTTCCCAGGCTCAGCCAAGCCTTCAAATGCTAATGAAGATGATCATCTGAAACATTCACACCTAGCTTAAGCAGAGAGCTCTTTGCCCCACCCCAGTCATTCCACAGATATATAAACCCATTTTCCTATTTCCAACAGACCTCACTACCTCTGAGGATGCTTGCCATAGATGCAGGGGAAACGTCAGGAGAAATGCCTCTGGAACATGGCCCTATAGCCCGAAAAAACCTACAAGAACCTAATAATCCTGTTCCTCTCAGCTCATTGTATTTATACGAGCTTTGCCAAACAAAGGAATAAATAGGCTAATTTTGCACAAAGTATTATTGCACATGTTATGTGGGTCTTGATAAGATTTTTTTAATGCTTGTGCAAAGGGAGGTGGGGAATTCCACAGCACTGACTAATTTTTCTATGTGTTTTTGTTAGATAGCAATACATTTATCCTTTTCAAAGATAAGATCCAACCCTACACATAAATATCTTCTTTCTATTTCTACTCTGTGGCACTCCAAAACCTGTTACAATGGGTGGCCAGCACGATGGAGCAGGTTTTGATGGTATTCACAGCATGCAAGGAAGAATGGCTATTTTCCATATCCATAATCCAGATTATCTGCTTTGAACTGGATTATCTATGACAATGTAGGGTTGGATCTACACTGCCCTATATCCCAGGATCTGATCCTAGATCATTTGATTAATTCCAGATTATCTAGCAGTGTAGACTCATATAATCCAGTTCAAAACAGATAATCTGTGGTGAGATCCTGGGATATAGCTCAGTGTAGATCTAGCCTAGATGGGGCCTTATATCTCTTACCCAGCATAAGAAACATGATATTACAGCAGGACTTCCTTCCTCATTGGCTTTCTCATCTCAACACTCTCACTGACTTTTGTAGAACTAGTTATTATCTCCAAAGCCTGGACAAGAACAGATTTCTCATTAGTTTACTCCACATTGAAGATACTTTAAAAATTGAAAATCTAACATTGTTAGTGTTCAACAACAAGAATGACAACAACATATTCAGCCAATTGAAAAGAAATGTTCATTTACATGCACTGGAGACGTTATGTTTAAGTGTTACCAAATAATATGCTACAGGATGTAAAATTATGTAATTACTTATAGGATAATATTTATAGCACTGGATGATCCCAAGCATTAAATGGCTTTTGTATAGTTGATTAAATGTTGAATGGAAGCTGAGGTTGGGTATGAATGTTAAAGCTGCATTGCATCCTGCTGTCATGGGCTGGAGCTCTGCTTTATGACTATATCATAAAAGAAGCAACAAAATATATAATTCAAAGGGATGTAACATGACAAATAAATTTTCTCTCCAGCCTTTAAAAGCCAGTGGTAGTTCTTCGGCGAATTTCCAATGAAGCCAAGCTGCGAATTGGGGAAATAAGTAACATCTTTGGCTAAAATAAAGTTACACAAAATTTTGTTTTTCTTTTCTCTATAGGGTTTACAAACCAAGTTTAACTTGAACAGGCACAAGTCAACAAAAACGTAGGGCAGGCAGAAAAAGATATTGTCTACTGGGATGTATATAGGAAAGAGAAAGGGAATAAGGACAATGTCTCACCAAATAAGAAATCTGCCTCTGAAATGAAAATTTCCTCCACTGCATTACAAAGAATAAGGCACTGAATATACATAACACATTATATTTTCTTTGTTTTCACTTCCTTATTAAATTTGCCTACCTTTTCTTTTGGGTGTTAAATTCCCCAGTGACTTAGACATTCCAGTTGCAGTTACTTACAACTGTGAGTTTATCTGCTGTTAAATTACAACTGGGAAGTCAATCCAGCTGTATCTTCGCTATTGAAGAAGGGGACACATTACAGGTAACTGGTGACTTCCAAACTGCGTGTGACTGACATTGAACTAAGTGCATTTCTTCTATGCACTCATCCCTGGGATTGTACTATTAAGTTATGATCTCATTTGTCACCTGTAAAATGGGACCAATTGATTTTTTTTCTTAATACATATGATTTAAAAGGATGAGAGCAGTTTTGAAAGCACCAAGGGACTCAAGCACTGCCAAGGAGAGCTACATAAATAATGCTTTATTTACCTGGTTGAATGATACTGAACAATTCTAAAGGACAAAATTAGGTATACTTTGCACAGGATGGAATAATTCATCATTTTGTTATCGTGAGAAAGCAGTGCCTAGTAGACAATATTCTGTGCCTGCTTTTGGTCTCTATGGGGAACAAGAAACCTATTTTGTAGTGCAATGATCAAGTACAATTCATCACTAGAACTCAATTAGGTACTCCGTAATTTGTGTCATATATAATGTTTTTCTCTGTTTAATCAGTAAAATTCATTACAAATTTAATAATCAGGTCCCCATTTTTATTAAGCAATAAACATACACACTCACATGTAAGTTTCATATAACATGGTTACACATTTGCCAAGACACTGCTAAAAAATCGTATAAGTCCAGAAACAGTTGAATGTGGGAAGGGTTTTGGTAACAGATGATGCATTTAATGGTGTTCTGTAAAAGTGATTAGCCTGAAAGGGAGGACATTTGAATTAAATGTGTAGTAATGAGGCTGACTTAAGATAGGGTTTGGAAGCTAGCCTACAGCATCTGTAACTGGGGACATTTTTACATTTGTAGTAGTGCGATTGAAGAATGCTGAGTCATTAACTGGTATAGTTTAAGGGCCATCTGAGAAACTGTACTTTTCTATATCAATCATGTGATAAAAGAACATCGGGTGAAAAGTAGGAATTGTGTTCCCTGTGCAAAATTTTCTGACACACTATTTAGAAGAAATAGACAGAAGAAAGCTATAACTAATAATAATAGTCTAGAATGCATCTCCACTCTCACTAAATAACCAGGATTAATTTGCCCATAGCTAACAGCACAAATGTTGTTATGCATAAATACTAAGTCTGCAGCACCTCCATCAGGAAGGATCTCAGGTAACAAATGATGGGAAAAGCTTTCTCCAAGGCTCGTGAGAACAGCTACTAATTATAATAAACATCACTGAGTCTGATAGAAAAATAGTTTGAACTCACCTAAGTCAACTTTGCAAATCATCAATAGATGTTGTTTCTAGAGTTAGCTAACGTTTGTAGGATGTGCTGATATTTCAAAAACATATTTCCAATAATTTAAAATGCTTGAATATTCTTTCCATCTATAAATAATGTATTGAACTGTTTGTATTACATATTTACTAAACATGCTGCAAAAGTCCAGCCAGTATCCTGACATTAAATCAGATTTAATACTTTTTTTTTTTTGTAATTGCTGGTTGGAATTTTCCCCAATGGGGCAATGACTAAAATTTACTCTCAAAGGTCTACCTTTTCTGAGTTGCTTTATCAACTGCTTGCACTGCTCTAACCAGAAAATAGTTGGGTTCCAGAAGCAGCTATCTTTCTATAACTGAAAACCTATCAATCACATAATCTGAAAGGATATTTGGAGGATCCCCAGATATCCCTGTATAATACTTGCCACTTAGGCTGGATCTACACTGCCATATAATGCAGTTGCAGAATGCAGATTAACTGCATTGAACTGGATTGTATGAATCTACACGGCCATTTAATCCAGTTAAATGTAATTAATCTGCATTTTGTAACTACATTATATGGCAGTGTAGATGAGGCCTGTAGTTATAAGAAAATAATCAAATGCATGCCTGTTGCTCCCTCTACACATGCGGTAAAAGGCCCTTCTATACATGCACTTAAACCTGAAAGTAACCAGGATAAATGGTGTGTACCTGTGTTTAGGGAAAATATGGGTGGAATCAGGTTAAGAGCTGATAAGCATGTGATAAAAGGTGTGCTTAAAACCAGATTCCACCCCCAAAATATGCATCTTTGCATGACTGTATATCCCTGCAGCCATGGTAAACAGTCCTTCTTATTCCCCTGTGTGGACTGCTCCAACATATGTGTGCATTTTAAAAGCCTGAAATAGCTGATCAGGCTGTCAAAAATGGGTCCACGGACACACAGATGGCTAAAGGAAAGCACAACTGGAAAGCTATGCAGCCATTCCTTTCTTTAGATCTTTATAATATTAAACAGAGCTTGAATTTAGAGTTTGGTGATGAGAATAAGAAATCTGCTTGTGTGTACTTTAGGATCTCTGCATGAGCACATAGGAGATCCAGCGCATCTTGGAGATATTTTTTATTAAAAAACTGACACAAAATGTCCTCCATAACCCCCCCCCCCCCATCTTAATCTGCTTTAAAGGAAGGCATGAGGACAGTGGGGAAGCAAATGTGTGGACTTGCTGTCAGGTCCTGGGATGTTGTGCCTCACTTTTAAAACCCACAGTTTGGCACTCTCTGGAAGCACCCTCCAGTCTCCATTGATGGGGAAACAGCAAAATATAAAAAGTTTGCATTTGAGAAAAGGTGGGTTGATGGGGTTAAACAGGAGACTATTGTATCTACATATTTCAGCTATGTGTTCTGATACAGGATAGCAGCCTTTACCTTCACAATTTTGTTAATTAACATATGATTGCTTTGAATAGCATGCCATAGTACATGACATGTAGATAGCATCTGTGTGATTAATTCAAAGAATCCTGGCACCTTGGTCTCTTAAATCCCTTCAATACTCTGATGCTGGGATCTAGACAGTCTTTGTCACATCGGAAGCAATAAGCCCAAGACATCAAAAGGGTCATGGCATCTGTGCGTGTTCAAACTCACCATGATACTAAAGCCAGTTGCATCAAGAGACTCATGTAGGTCAGAGGTTGCAAAGAATGTTTCAAGAATATAAAAGTCAGATGAAGCTAAGGAGAGTGAGATTTAGTTGTATGGTCAGCACTTCTTTGTTTTGTTTCATCCGAAAGTTCCACAAGCAAAATTTCATGAAGGGTAGAGATAAGGAAGCCTTTGAATCCGAACATCTCAGTGTACAAAATCTGCATATGCAAGTGAATATACATATGAATAAATGCTCCTATTACCTGCAACTTCCAAAGAAATGCATGGATCCATTCTGCATTAGAGCTACATGCTAAGGATAAGAGGGAGATATGTCACATCTGAATTTTCTAACATAGATTTCACCAATTCTGCAGCTTCTGTGGATACGATCTGTAGAAAGAAATCTGTACATTTCAGGGCTTATGAGGTCTTCTGTAGAATAAAAATGTACTTGATGGCCTACACACATATGAACATGTAGAAAAATGTACCATATACAAATGGAATATTTCGCAGCTGGAAAATACTGACTACTATTTGACATAAATTAGTTTATACACCAGAAAAGTGACATTTGGGCATTGTGCTCATGTATACAGTAGTTTGTATACAATATTGGCTTAGCTGTTTGACAGAGAGAAATAGAGATTATGAAGTGGTGCATTAGTATATTGTTAGTACTCTATGTTTTATTTTATATACATTGGAAAATATATACCTTGACTTCTGATAAATAAAATGTTGACATTTTAGTTCCACTGCTTTTTTAAAAAAATGTCCCTCATTTAACTGTTTCACATACATAATGTTTAGAAAGCAGAAAATTATGCTTCCATCAGAAGGCTTTATAGGGTTTTTTTTTTCTGAGGAGAGAGGTATATTTTACATGTTCTGTTCATCTCTGTCTCTCTCACACACCTTCTTATACATTTTGCATAGAAAAAAGTACTCAAATGATAAGAGAAGAAGTCATCATTTATTTCTTGAGTCACACTTGTTTTTCGTTTCCCTCTTATCTTTACTCATGTTTGATATTTCTAGCTCTTATCTTCTGGGTTCTTGGAGCTGCATGAATTACTAATATAGTGACTCCAAATATTTCACTTCTATTTTTCACTGCTGTCTTTTTATTATCAGATATAAGGCAAAGCATGCAGGGAAGCAGACTAAAATGTAATAGGGATTAAATATACTTTTCTCTCCTCTGCAACCAGGTGGTATTCCTTCTTTTCTATTTGTTTAGAGATTGCACAATCAAATTACAATCAGAGCTACTCCCCATTCTTTTAATTTCAGTGAAGACTGAAGAAAACCATTGATGTGGAACTGTTTGTTTGTCCCAGGATATCTATGCTATGAGAGCAGATTCATTTACTATCAGAACTGCAGTTTGTGCAAAGTACTCTCCAAGTGACATATTTTGTTATTGCATTAATATCTGTTGCATTAATAATCACACACTATTGTTATTCAAAGTCAAGGTATAAAGGTCCAGGAATATAAAAGATGTAAGCAAGATTCTTAAAGGTTCAGCCCTTTAAGAGTGCTTCCAGACAGTACTGATAATTCAGGAGAGAATGAGTTAAAAGGAGGGGAGTGGCCAGATGTGTTTCTCCAGCTATTTTGGCCCCCAACTCCCAGAATTTGGGGGCCAAAATAGCTGGAGAAACACAATTTGAAGATGCCTGTCCTAAAAGAATAAGTGAAACCATCGATAAGCCGAAGCACATATATGGGTTCTGCAGTTACAGAGGTCAGACTGTATATAAATTTTCATATCAGGCTCTTTTAAAAGAGTTTACAAATTTCAAAATGGTATAGAAATGTGGTTGAACAAACTAGCTAGGGCTTCTGGGAGTTGGAGGTCCAAACAGCTGAAGGTTGAGGATGTTAGTTTTAGGACCTCCTGTACAAGTTTCACAGGGCCTTATATTGACCATTTATCTCAGGGTGAATCCAGACTGGCAAACACTGGATCAACTAGGGTATGGTTTTGACTGGTACCTCCTGATTGCTGTGGAGGCAGAAGGAAGCCCTTGCCATCCAGAGGTGCTGAACCCAGTACAAATTTAATATTTTTAGGGTTAAAGTTGGGGTCACTCCCCTTCTCAGTTACACTGTTTGCTCCAAATTCTAGGGAAGAATTCAGAGAGGCTGAAACTTTGGTTAATGTAGTTGAACGCCACGTTAACCTGAATCAGCTCCATGAGCCATTTAGCCACCACAAAGCTAATTCTCCCATCTTTTGGTCACTGCTCACTGTAGATATGTACATACTCTCATCAGTCTCCTTCGTCATTCATCTCCTTGAAAATAATATACTTCAGTATTATCCACAGTTTTACATATCTACATAAAGTTCAGAAATCTCTCCCTAGATGTGGAAACCATACTTCCATGCAACTATATCTTAGTGCATACACATTTTTATTTATTTTATTGTACTTTGTTCATTTTATTTATAATCCACTTTCCCCCAATTTGAGAGCCCAAATATATTTACATGCACACGGCCCTACTTCTTTTCATCAAAACATCAATTGACTTTTTTTTCATGAATTTCTTAAAGTGTCAAGACATCTTGACAAACCTAACAAATAAAATTTTTCCAAGCTTTGTTAATTCTTGAACTGGTCATTTACTGTAATAAATTGAACTTGAACTTGAAGCTTTGTTATTTCATCTGACTTCTCATCCTATATCCCAAGGTCACTTCTATAATTTACAATGAAAGCATGAATGAGGAAAATATTATATTGGATTAACTTGGCATTCAACATCATCCACCTTCCAGCTACTTAAGCAGCAAGGTTGATAAACCATTGTATTTGGGGTTGGAGAGGAGACTGGGTGAAGAAACATGACTTCATTTGTCTTTTATGAAGTTATTTTTAGGGAATGTTCTTAACTTGCTATCTGTGCAAAGTAAACTATCATACATTCTGATGACACCTGCTCAGTCTTTGATCAAGCTGGCATTAGGATGATCAACTCACACGTTGCATCAAATGGTACTTGAAAATAGCTGTTTCTCCTTTGGCATAGCACATAAATTGGGGTAATTATGTATGGGCTAGATATAGGCTCAGAAGGATAAGTATTTAATAAATGTGAAATCCTTCAAAGTGATAAATCAAGAAACTTTCCGAAAGCTAGATTTCCTCTTTGATCTGCAAACACAAAGCCAAAATGAGAACATTAGGGATGATGGCTTTCAGGTAAATTGCTTCTCCGATAGTAGGTCTATGAGTATACTCAGTAAGGGAAATGCATTATAAATGCTAAGAGGAAATATTTTGTCTCTTTTAGAAATGTTTTGTCACTTCTGCATCTGCCAATTTACTGGTCTAGTACAGAAGTCTTAATATAGCAATAGTCTGTTTTAGACAAGGAATGAAATAGTTTCCCAGTACCACTGGATAGCTCCTATCAGCCATAGCCAACTGTGAGATCATGCAACTTACAAAAAAATTCTGAAGGACTGCTGTTATCCATTCTTTTTTTATGCAATCAAAATGTGGATCTGGGCATTTGTAGGGATACCAAGATACTTGCTAATAAAGCAGATTAAAAAGTTACTCTTTAATAATAGTTTTAAAACAATTATTTCAGCCGGAACAGTTGTCTCTTTTTTTATAACTAAATACCACGTGAAATAATGTAGTCTTAACTACATCACAGGAATAGAATAAGCCTTTCTTCGCTTTTGAAGAAATGTCAAAGCCAGGGTATTTATTAGGCTAAACTCTGTTGTTTTACTTTTTTAATTGTAATTCTTATTGTGTTTATGTTGTTAGCATCATCTGATGCTTATGTGAGGCCGTCCTGAGTCCCTTTGTGGGAAGAAGGGCAGGGTAGAAATGTATTGAATAATAGTCTCAGTAGGAGCATGAAACCTATTGGACAAAGCATACATTGATGCTTTGTCCAATGCATTACTAAAAGTCATGCATTTAGTGAATATCTTCCAATTGGGGCTAGCCATTAGATTTAACTCATTACATTTTCAATTATTATGTCTAGATAACTAATTCATTAGATATTTAATAAATTAAATGAATGTATAGTAGAAAATTGTATGTTTGTTTACTTTGAGGGACTTAGAAACAGACACAAGAAGAGAGATTTCAGGGAATGTTCCAATGAGTTTTACAGTAAATGTATCATAGAAGAGTGATTATCACATTGATCGCATAATGGTTAGCTTAATGATATATAATTACCTCATTTAAATGGCTTGTTCATCATAATGAAGAGTTCTGAACACTAAATAAAAAAACATGATTAATTTTTGCACGTAACAGGTAAGGAAACTTCTATTGTGCAAAACTGTACTGAGTTTGGACTTTAATACTAATTTACTTTTTATTGAAATGAATCCAAATAAAGCACTGATGAATCATTGGAGAATTTTTCTGAACTCACCATCTGTCTACAAACAGGGGAAAATCTCCCTGTTTAAGTTCAATTCAAAGCCAACCTCAGTCATCTGGCACTTAAAATGCTCCATTTTGTGAAATAGATGGAAAAGAAACAAGGTAAGTTTTAAAATATTATTTGGAAAGTGTGGCTCTCTCTCTATTCAGAGAGGTCTCAGCAATATGGAACACAGGGTATTTCTTTCCCAATCAGGGTAGAATTCTAACCCTTTATTGAAATAATGCTTTCCTGAGGATCAGAGATAAACTTTTTCTCTGATGTAGGTAACAGTACCTACTTGAGAGTAGCAACAAATAATTTTAGCAATTTTCTTGCATTAAAAAGGCTTCAAAACCAGTTTTCAAATGTTATTTCTAATTCAGGATTTATATTCTGTGCAAATTTTGCATGTGACTTTTTTTACATAGAAAACAGCATTTTTTGCAGGAAACAACATTACACAGTATTGTTTTTTATGCAAATCAAAAATGTGCAAATTTTACACAAAATGTATCAAGTATAGTGTTTTCTGTGCAGAAAACAGCATTTTCTGTATTTAAACACTGGGTTTTATCCCACCAAAGTGACAAACTAACAAGTCCCTGAAGGGCTTGGTAAAAGAATTTGAGGGATTGGCTTGCCAACTTGTGGCAATAAACCGAGAAGGAAGGTAAAGAGGAGTGGGGCAGAGTCAAGACGAAATTTAACACATACGGTGCAGGTCGTGGAAGAATTTCAGTTGGTAAAGCAAAAAGAAAAAACCAAAAAAAAAAAAACCTTGTGTATCTCAGAATGTCAGCCTATGTGGATTGATCCTACTGCATATTCTCTTTCTGAGCAGAAAGTTACTAATAAATCCCTGTTTTTCTCACCTTCCCACCCAGTGTCTTTTTTTCACTAATAGAGCGAGTAAATGCTGGGACACCCACAAAAGGTGTTATCTCTATCACATGACACGGTGTGTTACCTATTTCTCGACTGCCATGTTCTCACAACAAACTGGCCCCAAAGATTTCCTTTGGGTACTATGTAACTTGGGGGAGATTTGCACAACTGTTTTCTGCAAAGTTTTTTTTGTAAGAAAATCACCATCTGGAAATGTTTATCTCCACAGAATAATTCCTCCATGGCATTTCAGGATATTTGAATATAGGGAATATCACAGAGGAATATTTCTTTCTTTCTACAGTAGGGAGAAAACTACTCTAATTATTCATCTTCACATACAAAGATGAAATGGTTGAGACCTGACATCCCAAGTCCCAAACACAGAAAAGGCTAGACACTAATAAACTTTGAAACATTTGGATGGTATCTTTGAGACAGTTAATAACCATACACTTCATTATTTTCAGATGTCACTAATATTTACCAGTTACTTCTGTGCAGCCAACATAATAAATGCATTCTGTTTGTTCATGATCCCAGTGATCCCTGCAGTCTGTTCGGTACATTTCTTTGGCATCATCTTTCAAAAAATCGGTAGAAAATGGAAAGCGCTTGTCAAATATTGTTACATGTCTACTGCTGTTTTCTGCTTCTGAAAAATGGGGCAGGGGGAGGGATATATTTTTGCCTAGATTTGAATTATTTTGAAATAAGACATCACGGGATGCCCAAAGTGATGGTGAAGGAGGGTAATAGATTTATTTTGAAATCTACTAGAATATATACGGAACAAGGGCATATCATTTTACCCATTAAAAAATTCAAGTACCTTTCCCCCATTTCTTCCCATTTCTTACAACCTCCTTTGCTGGGTTTCTTTTCATCATCTTTTTATTTCACCTGAACCCCTTCTTTCCCAATTGGTGTGGAGTGCACAGATTTTTGCATAGAATCTGAATATCAGTTTTTCTGTCTCAGCCTCTCTGAGGGACTCTGCACCAAGCAATAGAAAATTTCAAGAACATTGCAGTCTTTTATAGATGAATTTACATTTTGTTCACACCTAGGTTTTTGCTGACTGGCAACTTTATATAATCCACAGTCCACATACACTGGACCTAATGTTGTTTTCAGTTATGCTGGAGCACTCGAATTCCTATACTAAATTATTCTTTGGAATCTCTACTCTGTATAGTGGGTTGTTGTCAATTTTCTGGAGTTTGTACCTGAGACTGAGTGAAGTTGCCCAAACTTGACCAAGGTTTGTGCAGTCTGTGCAGAAGATCCAAGGGAAGTCTACATGAGCTAATAAAAGTGGAATCCATTGCTGGATGTCCTCACAATGTGTGTTGACTTCTGATGAGTATTGCACATTTCCTTGTTTTACTCCCTTCTTTAGGCAAAGTTGGGTGATATTCCAGAGTTAGCTGGAAAATCCAGCATAACCCAGGACTCTGCAGCAGTCTGGACAACTGGATCAGGTTTTATGGACAACTGGATTAGGAATGGGTAGCCACACAACTAGTAAAAGGAGGAGGTTGATTTCCTCCTTTTCTTGCCAGTTGCAAGGGTACCTCATTATGACATCACAGGACTGGAGACATGGGGTTGCTGTCTCCTTCTGCCCTCTCCATCTCTATCATTTCCAGCTCCTATGTGAGTGGCAAAGGAACCTGGAGATAGGTTGAGAGTGGAAGACTCAAAAGTAGGAAGGAAAACTACACAGTACCATATAGATTCTCTTGTCACCTTTCCTCTCAAGCTCCTTTGACAGTATCATGGCACAGAAGAAGAATGGAAGACTGCTCAGCCATAGGTAGGTTCCCTTGTCATTTCTGTATCTGTGAGCAACAGGAACAGAAATATGGTGTCATTTGTACACCTATTCAATGGCGCAGAACCATCTTGGAATGGCTGGGCAATATGCACTACTGAGGAGGCTCAGAGTGCCCCCTTCAGGCCACAATGTGGGCTGGAACCTGCATTTTGCATGCTGGTTCTGGTCCACATTATTTGTCAGTATAGAACTGGCCACAAATGCAGGCCATGCTGAGGCACTTGAACAAAGCTCTAGAGCAGGGGTCCTCAAACTTTTTAAAGAGAGGGCCGGTTCACAATCCCTCAAACTGTTGGAGGGCTGGATTATAATTTGAAAAAAACATGAATGAATTCCTATGCACACTGCATATATCCTATTTGTAGTGCAAAAAACACTTTTAAAAAGTGCTTCCCAACCTTTCTAATGCTGTGATCTCTAAATAAAATTCCTCATGTTGTGGGGACCCCAACCATATTTTTGTTGCTTCTTCATAACTGCTACTGTTATGAATCGTAATGTAAATATTGGATATGCAGGATGTATTTTCATTGTTACAAATTGAACATGCTTAAAGCATAGTGATTAATCACAAAAACAATATGTTTGGGGGAGTATGGACAACTAATAATGGGATTGCCAGTACATTCAACCGATTCAGCTCTGACTTCCACAGACCACTGAAACCCCCCACAAATTACCGACCTGGAGCATACTTGGCACACAGAACCCCCATGACCAACATAAAATACTGGAGTAGGTTAGGAAAAACTGACAGTGATTTACAGGAGATGTAGCTCACATACATCTGGAGAGCACTGTGAACCCAAACAACTGGATCTGGACCAAACTTGGCACAAATACTCAATATGCCCAAATTTGAACACTGGTGGAGTTTGGGAAATATAGAACCTGACATTTTGCAGTTCTGGGATTTATAGTTCACTTGCAATAAAAGAGCATTCTGAGCTCCACCAACAATTGAACTGAGCCAAACTTGGCATACACAACTCCCAGGAGCAACAGAAAATATTGGAGAGGGTTGAGGAAAAAGGACCCTGACATTTTGGAGTTGCAGTTGTGGAATTTATAGTTTATGGCTGCATCAAAGGGCATTATGAGCTTCACAAAATACTGGAGGGGTTTGGGGGAGGATGTAGAACAGATGATGGGATTTGTAGTACCTTCAATGGCTTCAACTCTACATCCAAATCACTGGACTCCCTCCCACTGCCTGGAGGCACAGCTGATAGGAGAGGCGTCCTTGCTGGCCCCCAGCACAGTGCAGCCATGTGCAGGAAGCATCCCGGTGGCGGCCTCTTTCCCCGCACATTTGCATTTGCTGGTGGAGGGGGCGTGCCCACGGGACAGTGGAGGGAGAGTGCTCTTCCCCCACCTGCTTACGAACACAGGGAGAGGGACACTCTGGTGTTGGAATGTGTGCGGGGAAGAGACCTGGAGCATGATGCGCATTCCCTCCACCGGCCCTTCCCCCGCACACTTGCGAATGCTGGGAGAGGGACGCTCTCCGGCATTGCCAAGCACGGGGGAGGGATAGGGCTGGTGCACTCCCAGCATCTGCCTTGGGCACATGCTCCCTGCACCAGAGTTTGCAAGTTTACTGAGGAAGGGGGCCAGTGCTGGGAGTGTGCCAGCCCTATTCCCTCTCCCCCCCCCCACGGTTGCCAATGCCAGAGAGCGTCCCTCTCCCAACATTCATGAGTGTGCAGGAGAAGGGCCAGTGGAGGGAACGTGCACCGTGCTCCAGGTCTCTTCCCCCGCCCACATTTCAACACCAGAGTGTCCCTTCGCCTGCTTCGCCCTCCGCTTCCCTTGCCATCTTCTGCCTTAGGGATGAGACGAGGCCTTGTCCCGAAGACAGGAGAACAAGGGAGGCGGCAGGTGACGCGGCCCAAAGCTGCTTCGCCTGCCGCCTCCCTCGCCATTTTCTGCCTTCGGGATGAGGCGAGGCCCCATCCCGAAGGCAGGAGAAGGCCAGGCTGGGCCAGGGAAGCGGCAGGTGACGCAGCCCAAAATGGGGACTCACCCTTCTCCATACCCTGTGGGCCGGATAAATGCCCTCAGTTGGCCAGATCCAGCCTGCGGGCCTTAGTTTAAGGACCCCTGCTCTAGAGTATTGTGGGAGAGGCAGTGACAACACAGAGAGTGAGATGACAGTCCAGCAGGGTCAGTACAGTCTTGACCTAGCTACTCTGGGGATGCCAACATGTCATCATAGCAAGTCGATCCAAATGCATGTTTCCATTGCTATAGTTCCACCAGAGCCAATCTGAAGCATAAATGTTCTATCTTGGCCTCAGCTTTATCAGCCAGTGTAGACTCATCACCAGTTTGTATATATTGTAGAAGCTGATGGGCATGAGCACTGGGTGTGCGAGACAGTCTCGCACACCCAGTGCTCATGTCCATACATTTCATTGGCAGAGATCTGGTGTCACTTACACAAGCATTTGCATACAAGATTTAGAAAGTTATCGCATTTATGACATTTGTAAACAAAGACGAAAATATCTCTGAAATACATTAGAGCAGTGGTTCTCAACCTGGGGTCCCCAGATGTTTTTGGCCTTCAACTCCCAGAAATCCTAACAGCTGGTAAACTGACTGGGATTTCTGGGAGTTGTAGGCCAAAAACATCTGGGAACACCAGGTTGAGAACCACTGCATTAGAGTCTCACTTACCCAACCTTCAATCATCCAACATTCTGTATTATTCAATCAGTCTGCCTCCTGCCCAGATCCACAGCTGTTTCAATACAGTACAATGTTTTGGTGCTAAATTTGTAAATACAACAATTACTACATAATGTTACTGTGTATTGAACTGCTTTTTCTGTCACTTTGTTGAAAAACATGATATTTTGGTGCTTAATTTGTGAAATCATAACATAATTTGACATTTAATAGACTTTTCCTTAATCCCTCCTTATTATCCAACATTAGCAGAACATTATCCAACGTTCTGCCAGTCTATTTATGTTGGATAAGCGAGATTCTACTGTACTATAAATATTTTTCACTTGGCCAAATTAAGATGAGCTTAAAGGGACAAAGTCCTGGTGGTTAAGCCAGATAGAAGGGTCAATGAAGATGAAAAGCATCCTGTTTCCTTGATGAAGTGTCCTTTCAAAGAGTTTTTGTGGAATGTTATCAAGGAAGCAAACAACATTTTTGTGATGCATGTGACCTTAAGATAAACTCACATTTGATGACTGTGGTTAGGATAATATTTTTGACATTTAAGAAACATTTTTGAAATGAAAATTCCACACTGTATTGTTTCTATTAAGATCTGGAAGCTTTGCTCATTATTTAAACCTTTTTTTCTGAGCACACAGACACATAAAACCCTATCTATCTATCTATCTATCTATCTATCTATCTATCTATCAATAGACACACACACACATACATATACATACATATATACACTTATATATACACACACATATACATACATACATACACACATATAGAAAGAGAGAGAGAGAGAGAGATTGAACTTGAAATGAGCTAAGCAGGAAAATGACCAGCTGTTTAGATTACCACTCAAATCCTCTCATGAATTTTTAAAGGTAGGGATTTTCCAGGCACCAACATCAAATGAAGGATCAAATGCCTTCTATTACAGAATAAGAATATGTTGTTTAAAATCCCCAGAAATTGCAGTCTTTGAAAACCATCTGGACCTACATGGTTTGCAAATGTGTGGGAAAGAAAGACAAAAAGGGGGGGAAAAAATTCTGATGAATTTAACACTGGCTAGAAAGGCTTGTAATTAAAGACACTTTAAAGTTTGCATTGTTTCTATCTGAAACCTTTCAGCATTGCTCCATGGTTTCTGACTTTTTATATGTACCCCGCTTCCCATTTTAGAAAACCCCTTTGCTGCATTGCTAACAACAGTGAATTATTGTCACAGTGGCACTGATTTATTACATGGAGATAATTTCTGATTAATGCAGGCATTACTTGAATCATTTCCTTAATTAAAGATATTTTCTTATTATGTTTTCAGAATGGGGAGGAAATGTTATTATAGTTGCCTTTTCCCCTTTGAACAGAGCCATTTCTCTAATGAGAAAAGAAATTCTAAAAAACCTGATTTTTTCAGAAGTAAAAAGTACAGTATTTATAAACTTTCGTATCAACATATTACCTTTTTTAAAGCCCTATTTGCTTTTTAAAAAACATGCCTGTTATAATTGATGTATGCAGTCGTGCAATTAGAACTAGTGCCACATGACTAGAAAAGCAAAAAGATCCTTTCACAAGTTTATTTAGAATGAAAATGTGTTGAATTCATTAGGTTTACAACTAATTTGTATACTCCATATTCCATGTATAAGGAATTGGGGCCAAAATCATGGAATTTGGTATGACTTGTGGATAAGTCGAGGGCCATTCCATGAGAGGCGAAAGCAGATTGGAGAGAGGGTGAAGACAACTGAAGCCAGATCCAAACTTCTTCCAGCTGAGACTTATTCCAGCATAAAATCCCTTCAGAATGAGGCTAGTCTCAACTAACATCACAATCCTTGGATGGGAGTGAATCTACATTGTAGAATTAATGCAATTGCCAGCACTTTAACTGCCATGGCTGAATGCTATGGAATCATGAAAGTTGCAGCTTTAAAAGGTATTTAGCCTTTCCTGTCCAAAAGTACTGGTGCCTCACGAAAATACAAATCTCAAGATTCCTTAGCATTGAGCCATGGCAATTAAAGGACCTCATTGGATGGCCCTTACTTTTTTGGAATTTTTTTAAAAAGAGATTTTATTTCGAGAAAGTTAAGAATTTCCTAAAAATCAGGGAATAACCCAAATGTTTTGAAACTTGGGGGGCTAACAGTGGTAGATGTGTCCTACAAGTGTGGCCATTTTTATCCCAATAGCCATAAAAATGATGGGAAGGGGAGCCCGGGGAGCCTCCATTGCCACCAATAGGCCAAATTTTCCTGCAGTTTTTGACTGCAGACCCAAAAATGGTTTTCAGACACCATCTGTTTTTGGGAAGCTTGTGGAAATGGATCTTTGAGTCCACTGAAATTTGGATACCAAAATCGATTATGGTTCAGCTGAATTGCACAACCCTAGTAACCATGAGTGATATGATGGGCTCTTGGGGAGTCCGTGCCAGCAGCACAGAGAAGCAGGGAAACGTGTTTTGGTCCCAAAGTGTTGTTAAACTGTTTTATTTTTACAGTGTAGATGCACACTGGTATAAACTTGGATTCAGATATCTTCAGTTGGTCTAATGTTGGCACAGCTGACCTTTGACCATCTCAACTCTTAATTAAGTATAGGATTTCAACTGAGACTTCTGAGAAGAAGTGCACAGGTGTACAGCAATCTATAAAGTAGATATGTTCCTAGGCATGATTTCTTTAACAAGATTTGGAACCTGAGGCTGAAATGACACCAAAAAAAAAATGGAATTAGTTCCAACATCATGAAAAAGAAGAGCAATTCATATCCAAAAACAACATTATGCACATGTGAAATGAAACGTCCAGGTCAGGTTATTTTTGCGTATTAAATCCAAAACAGTTCAAACCTTCCAGAGACTGCTTGATAATATCTTCCCACTTGGTTTTCACTTCTCTTGCTATGTATCCACAAACCATTTCAAACTTAAGTTAATTCTAAAGTGAACCTATAATGAGTTTTCATGGCAAAATTTGTACAGAAGTAGTCTGCCATTGGCTTGCTCTGGTTCTGATGCCATTTAATGCAGTGTATGGAGCCCCTGGTGGCACAGTGGGTTAAACCACTGAGCTGTTGAGCTTGTTGACCAAAAGGTTGCAAGTTCGAATCCAGGGAGCGGTGTGAGCTTCCACCCCAGTTTCTGCCAACCTAACAATTTGAAAACATGCAAATGTGAGTAGATGAATGGGTACCGCTCTGGCGGGAAAGTAATGATGCTCCATGCAGTCATGCCGGCCACATGACCTTGGAGGTGTCTATGGACAATGCTGGCACTTCGGCTTAGAAATGGAGATAAGCACCACACACCAGAGTCAAACACGACTGGACTTAATGTCAGGAGACAACCTTTACCTTATCTTTAACTGCATCATATGGCAGTGTAAATGGGACCTGAGAAAATGCAGCTTTCCCAGAGTCACCCAGATTCAAACCTGGTTGTGCAAAGTTCTTGTCCCGTACTCAAACCACTGTACTCAAACCACTGTAATTTTGACATCTAGGAAATACCAAATATAGCCTATTTTAGGTGCTTAGGCTGTTTCCAGTTGATTTCTAGCTAGTCTGGGGATCGTATTGTGAATCTGTGCTTCTAGCTCTTTTAATTGTTGCTGATTTAATGCTTTTAGCTGATGGACAATTTATTTTTATTTCAACAATTATCTTGTTTCTTTTCCATTGGTTTTTACTTTTTAACATTGCTTTGAGACATCCATTAAGATACATGATGTAGGAAGAAATTAATAGTACAAGTAAGATTAAAGGAGGGGGTGGGAGGGTATCATATACAACAATTTTATATTGAGGTTTGAAACTGTGGACATTCAGCTTGATAGACATCTTTTATGACACCACAATTTCTCATGAAGGACATTGTGAGACAAAGCATTATTCTGCATGACTCTGAATGAAACCAACAACATGGGTGTAGAAGGAAGACAGAAGGACCTATGGATTTCATAAGAAAAAGTAATAAAATGGAAACTTATCTTTGATGAGAAGGCTATTTTTAAGTGGCTGCTCTTTTCCAGGTAACAGAATACCAAATAGTCCCACAATATGCTTCAAGATCCCTTGGGAGTATGGGGAAGCTGCTGCTTTTCTGGCTTGTATGCTGGATGTTTTCTCTAGATAAACAAAGGTGTTCAGTGTCCAGGACTGTTTGGCTGGCAGCTCCCACAAACACTAAATAGTACTCTCCAAACACAATTCAGCACACATTTTCACTATTGCACCCCAACCCCTAAATTACATAAGGAGGGAAAAAGACAATATATATAGCTGAAAAGCTCCTTATCTCTGCCAGTTGAGATGCATGTGCTCCCATGCACATAGATGGCTCTTTTATGCACAGTGTTACAGAGAAAACAGATAATTTTTTGTTTATGTGCAGTGTTGTGTGAGTACAACAAAGAGCTGTACGACTGGAAAGTGACTATTTGCACTGCTGCATAGAGGCAATGTCTGCTCACATACAAGATATTTTATCTCACCTCTCTTTGAAAAGTGAGGGCCCATACAGAGAGTACCTTTATCCCAGGAGGTTCTGGAGCAAACAGGAGGGTGGATAGACACTGTTCCCTGTAAATGTAAAAGCAATCGCTACAAAAGGCAAAAATTACGAGATTTCCAGGTGCAGGAATATCACGGTTTTGAGCCAAATATGCAGATTATTGCATATCTGTATGTCCCTGCACTTGGAAATCATAGCATTTTTATCTGGGTTTGTTCCCAGGTTTTAGATGTTTGTTCCTGATTGGTTGGTTCCTAAAAAGAAGGTGATGCTTGAGTAGAAGGCAAACACATTCTTTGACCAGGACAAAGTTGTGGCCCCCAAGTCAATGTTGCGCATCTTTTCACAAGAAGAGTGATCAGGAACAGCCATGTATAACCCAGGAACAGCACCCTGGTGTTTGATGTCACAAGTACACAACCAAATCAGTCTAGAAAGATGGCCAGGCAGCCAGGCTCTAAAAAGTGTCAATAATAATAAAGTTCTGTTCCTGGCTTGAAAGTGTGTGTTCCTGTTCAATTATGCAGTGTTGACTTGGGCAAAAGTGGTTCTGCCCCATAAACTTTGTGTGGCAGATACTTCATGAAATGTCTGGAGGGCATAGTTTCTCTGGCCAGGACAGACAATGGAACATTTGCAGTGACTCGCTGCAGTGATTCACCGCATATCCACATCTTGAGGGTTTTTTTAAAATAAAAAAAATGCTGAAGTTTCCGGCAGAAGTCCTGTGGCAGACATCTTGGAAGCCTCTGAATCTTGCAACAAAGCATCAAGTCTGGACAACAGTCAGAAATTCCAGGACCAACAGGTCTGTATGTGGACCTCTTCTAAAGTCCTGGGATTTTTTGCCCCTGTTTTAAACCCGTAATTTAGTGCTGTCTAGAAATGCCCTGAGAGAGTTGTGTAGATATTGGTGGGTTTTCCCCTCTCTTTTTTGGACAGGTTTGCCTTCCTCTGTCTGTTTCATCATGTGCTACTAGATCCCTTTGATTCTGTATTGCAGATTACAATAAGGGAACCAAAGTCTTGAAGATCAGCATTCATATAATCTCCCTCACAGGGTATTAAAGTATGGTGGAAAATAATAACTAGTACTTTCAAATGTGTACAGCTTTTGCTCTGGGTGCACTGATGCAAATATATGAATTAAATATGGATTCTCTCAGTATATTTTTACTATACCCACAAGAAAATGGCATTTCCAAAATACCAGAACCTTTTTCCTGCTCTGAAGTGGCAGGGAAACATCACTCCTACTGTCCTTCTCAGTAGTGACCCCCTGACTCTGGAATGCTCTCCCTAAGGAAATAAGACAAGCACCCACACTTCTAACCTTCAGGAAGGAGTTGAAAATCTGGCTATTTAAGCAGTGTTTTTATAATGACTAGAGTATTACCTAACTATCAGACAGGACTTGAATGACCATTAAAACTCTAATCATAATGCTGGATCTCTTAATAGGAACTGACTGGTTAAAATGGCATTTATATTTATACTGTTTTTAGAGAGCAAATAGCTTTTAAACTGTTATTTATTGATGTGTATACCATTGTGTCATTTTAATTATATGAATTGATATTTGCTTATTGTTTATTGCTTATATTATTTTCTGTATCTGTTGGTTCTTGTGAGTTGCTCCGAGTCCCTTTGGGGAGAGGGGTACAAATTATTATTATTATTATTATTATTATTATTATTATTACTACATATTCTATAAATTGCCAAAGGGTGGTGGGGGGAACAGATGTCAATATAATATAAACCAGTATGTATTTTTATCTGATCTGGAGAAGATTTAGGACCTACATAACCCTCACTTTTATGTGCGCCTGAACCTTACATCTTGTTAGATGTAAGACTAGTTAGGTTTGGGATCCTTTCTTATACCTGTTCAGTATAGTATAGACATGGATAATGGGAAAGATCCTTGTTCTCTCAACTCCTTGCCAGCCAATAGATTTTCAAAGAAAAATTGACCATGAAGAGATATAGACAGCAACAGACAAGCAATTAAACTACAACCCAAAATTAAACCCATTGGTTCAAACATGTATCAATTTCCTATGAAATGTGTATCAATTAAAGCAATTTTTTCCCAAGACCTACAGACCAAATGGAAAAATACACCCAGTGCAATTAAATAAATGAATGAACGAATGAATGAATTTGGTGGCATCTCTTATACCTAGTTGAAGAGTTTACTCCTTATTAAAGAAGGGTAGAATCAGATCTGGCCTCATTAATTGAAATAACTAATTTGAGTTGGTTAGACCTTACTTCATGTAACCACCACCTGTTGTGTCTCCCTCTTTTTCTGAGGATGAGTTGGAAGGAGAGAAAGCTGAAGAGAAAGTGGTTGGGGTTACTGGTCAGATGGTCAGGTCTCCCTTGGAGGAAGAAGAGGAGCACTCTGGCTATTCCTAGTTTTCAGAAATGTTGAAAGGAGCAGCAAGCAAGGCGTAGGGTAGTAAGGATGGATGAAAGACACACAGCCATCAGACTACTCCCCAAAGACACATGTAGGATGGCCTGGGGCTGGGGCTATAAATCAGAAGTAGGGGAATAGTCTGCTGCTGCCGCCAGCAACCAATCCATCACCCAGCCTTTGTTCCTGATTTGTTCCCACTTCGGTGTCTTGCCTGTATTAGTGGATTTGCTTTATTGAGGAAACTTCATAAGACTGTGCCAAAAGACTTTGTTTTATTTTTGTGGACTTGCTCCTGTTGCTTTGATTTTGCTGGAATAAATCTTTCCTAGGCCCCCATCCAAACAGCTGAATAAAATCCCACAATATCTGCTTTGAACTGGAATATATGACAGTGTGGACTCAGATAATCCAGTTCAAAGCAGATATTGTGAAATTCTCTGCCTTGATATTCTGCGTTACATGGATGTGTGGAAGGACCCTCATTTACCTTAAACTTGGTATCAAATCTATTCTTGGGAAAATAGGACACAACCCACATAATATCTCTTTAAGCCTCAAATCCATACTTCATACATGACAAGCACACATTGAGAGACTTGCCATCTTTTTACACAAGGCAAAATAGCCTTATTTTGTTGCTTTTATCTGTGGCTTGGACAGGGCCTGTCGGGTGCCATCAGAGAATACATGGCAGGTCCCCACACACATTCCTCCCAAAGTAGAGGGGAAGCACCAAAACACACTTCCTTCATCACCACAGGGAGGAAAGTGTGTTTTGGGTAGCTCCAGTGGAGCTGCCCACACTTCCCTCTCCTTTTCCCTTTATGATGGGGTAAGGGCGGTGAGGTAACACGCCTTGCCACCCTTTCTCCAATCTGATGGGAACAGAATGCCAAGGCACCCTGTCCCCCATCCCCACCATGTAATGGAGGAAGAAGGGAGAGCACCCTGCACACTTCCCCTTTTGTTAGCAACTGCTGGCGAAAAGGAATAGCTTGCATGGGCCACGTGAAGGGGCCCCTTGTCTAATGCAGAAAACATTCTAGATTCTGTCTTGGTCATATGATCATTCCTCAGTTGTGTTGTGTGAATATACTAATCTTAGCTTCCTTAATAACCCTTACACTTCTTGAAGATAATCAGTCAACTGTATGGTTAAATTCCAGTACCATCCAATCCTCCAGAGTCATTGCACTACTATACTGAGAACTTTGCACTTTTCTTAACATTGCTCCTTCTCTGAATATTAAGAATGAAAGCAGACTTCTAATTCTCATTCAACTCATTACTAAACAGGAACACTGAGGTCACAGCAAATAAAGCAGTCTGAGTTAATGAGAACAGCTTTAGCAAAGAGGAGGTGTTACTCAAAGTACATCAAGTGCTTCCCATATATTAAGAAACCCCAGCTGAATCAGTTTAATAATGTTGGGATTTACACAATTATTACAGAACCTTCATTATTCACCCTGTCTGCACATACTACAGCACAAATGAACATCTCAGTCTGCTGGTATTAACTTTGCCATTTTCTAACCCATTCCCAGGCCATCTGCTACATCCTGATCATTCTCTGCTCTAACATTTAACAGTTACCCAACTGCAACTTAGCAGATTTGTGTACTTTTAAAAACAGCTGGTTTAATAACTGCTTCAGAGCTTTTGGATAAAGAAATTATTTTGTAGTGCTTTATTTAAAAAGTCAGTGAGAAGAAAGGGAGGAAAAGGGAGTAAATCGGTGTCTCTGTGGGGAAGGTTACACTGTTTGCTTGTGCATTGCAATTGTTTACATTGTTTTCTTGCTGGTATGGAAGAAATATCTTGAGAATTGAGAGAATAATAATTTAAGGGTTTTGAAAGGGATTTCTAAAAGCCCATCTCGTGCTTGCTTCTGCTATCTCTTTTTCACAAGGAAATGGTGTGATTGACATCATTTGACATTTGATTTTGGACTTATTACATGAGGGACGCACGCTAGCATTGAAGCTATGTGCATCCTGTTACCAGTTTGACTCCTCCCTGTGATTAACCTATCCTATCACCACTATCAGCAAACCCTCTCAACTTCTTACAATCTCTCATGTTCCCATAATTTATCTTATGAGATGGAATCATTCCATTTTTGTGCTGTCATGATGGCAATGAAATGACATCAGTGACATCTTTCCTTCTACCAGTTTCTTCCTCCCTTTCCTCCTCAATTTATGGAGGCTCTTTGCATAGTCTGAAAAGTGGTACAATTAGTGATGTGGAATGTGTTCCAGCACAATATGTTGTTTTCGGAATGTGATAGATATTATAGGGCTAGCAAGCTCTCCTTCTTGTGTATTAACTTTAAGACTATGCAGGGGACCCCCGGCTTTCACATGACCTAATTATAGCGCTATTGTTCCACTGCCAAGGTTACATTGTATGCAATTTTGAGATTTGTAATTTAAGATGTGTTATTTTGAATTCTCAGCCAGCAATCTCATTCCTCACCAAATTAAAATACCAGGAGTTCATAGGATAATGCCATGATGAAATCAACCCTCTCTCTCTACATGGGGTTGCCTTTGAAGACTTTTTGGAAACTTCAATTGGTCCAACAGGCAGCAGCCAGATTACTCATTGGAGCGGGGTACAGGGAACATACAACCCTCCTGTTACTCCAGCTCCACTTGCTGCCAGTCTGCTACCAAGCACAATTCAAAGTGCTGGTTTTAGCCTATAAATCCCCAATCAGTTCTTACCCAGCTTACCTGTTCAAATATATCTCCCTCTATGAACCATCACAGAGGTTAAGATCATCTGGGGAGGCCCTGTTCTCAGTCCCGCTTCCGTTGCAAGTGTGGTTGGTGGGGACGAGAGACAGGGTCTTCTCAGTGGTGGCTTCTTGGATCTGGAACTCCCTCCCTAGTGAGATTAGATCAGCACCCTCCCTCCTGGCCTTTAGAAAAAAGAACAAAGACATGGCTGTGGGATTAAGCCTTTGGCTAATAAATAATGCAGTACAAATAAAAATTAAGGAACATGTGCAATGATAATTTGGAATGGCTATGGTATATGATTTCTGGATCATGGGATTTTAATGTTTATACTAGGATGATTTTATGCTTGTCTGGTTGTTTAAATTTAATGTATGTCTTATGTTTAATGGTATTTAATTGATTCTATAGTAATATTTATATGTAGTAATTAATTATTATGATTTCATTGTGTACTGTGTGTTGGCATTGAATTTTTGCCATTCGTATGTTGTAAACCATCTTGAGTCTTTGCCCCCCACCCCCCAGGGGTGAGAAAGGCAGTATATAATTATAGTAAGTAAGTAAGTAAGTAAGTAAGTAAGTAAGTAAATAATACAATATAATTGGGTACTGTGAAACAAAGACTTTCTTTGCTCTACACCAGTGGTTACCAACCTTTAGTACTCCAGGTGTTTTGGACTTTAGCTCCCACAACAGCTGGTAAGCTGCCTGTGATTTCTAAGAGTTGAAGTCCTAAACAACTGGAGGACCAAAGGTTGGGAACCACTGCTCTACACTGTAGAATTAATGTAGTTTGACAGCACTTTGAACTCCCATGGCTCAATATGATGGAATCTTGGGAGTTGTAGCTTAATGAAGAAGCAAAACTCTTTGGTAGAGAAGGATAAAGACCTCATTTCTTTATAGAAGAAATGTGCAGGCATAGTTGCTTCTTATGAGGAAATCAAGGTGGCTGAAATTTAGTTAAATGACAGAAGTGTTGTGTGCAAGATCATTCAAAAGAGGTCGTGTTTACTCCCTCCTAGGGAATTTGCCACCTCTCTAAAATGGCATCCTTAGGTAAAAATGCTCACTGTTACCAAAGAATAAATGCAGCATTTTATATGGGAAAGCAGTTATGAAGATATTTGAATGGAGAGTAATTTATATTTATTGATTGACTATCCCATCTTTTTCCCAATATGGTGATTTGCTATCCCTTCCTGTTTGCAATGTTTTGGGGATAGCAATTTGCATGCAAATAGCCTACCTCATAGAGGTGTTCCACAAGAAAAAAATACAGATATACATCTTCATAAATTCCATTTTCTTGGACAAGAGCAAATCATTTTATCATTTTTTTCTTTGTGATAAAGTCATTGAAGAATTGCACAATTTTTGAAAAAGACAATTTGTAGTTCAAAATTTATTCTATCCCCCCGCCCCGCCAAATAGCAAATGCATATAGGATTGACACTTCTTGGGTAATTAAAATGCATAATCACCCTAGTTACACAGCTACCCAGTGACTCCTGGCTTAAACCCCCGATCAGACAACAGGTATTGCAGTTGACAGTGGTCCATCTCCTTGCTGATTGGAAAGGAACTTACTGATGTTTTTACAAAATCCCATGGGCAATATCCATTATAATAAGCAGAAGTGAGGTCTCTGCTGCAATCCCCCCATACTCTTCCCCATTGGAAATCACTTGTGTGTTGGATGGTGGTCATTAAGCTTCTTTCCAAGTAAAAGGGGAATGTACTCTTTCAGATACAGTGGCTGCTTACTGGTCTGAGGGGATTATGAAGTTTGCATAGTTCCAATGAAAACCCACTGAACTTGAACATAGATAAGGATTATGAATGTGTAGGGATTGTAAACTCTAGGTTACACATTTGTAGCTCCCTAAGAGGCTTATGGCCATAGTTCTTTGTTTTGCTTAAAAGCATTTTTGATGTCAACACGTTATATTCTCTGCGAAAAATATAACAGGCAAATGAAATGTGGAATTATGTAAAAATAGACACATATTCTTGAAAAGGGAAATGAATTTACTTTTGTGCAATCCACCCAGATTTACAGGTTTGACTTTTGAGGATTTGATTATTTACAGATTTGGTCGCAATGCTCTTTCTATTAATCTCTAGGTTCTCCAGTATCACTATGATATATTTCAACTGGTAGCTGATCATAGAGTCATGCTGAAGGACCTAGAGATTCCTAGAAAGGACACTCCCCTCATTATTTGTAGATCCTCCAGTACAGTCCCACTGGAAGATCAAAAGATCCCAAGAGAGATCTTATTTTGGGACAATTTTTTTTCATTTGTGTTTTTTCACTTTCATGAGAATCCTGTGCCCCTAACCTAGTAAATATGGAGAGCTAACTGTACTATGAAAAGAGAGAGAGAGAGAGAGAGAGAGAGAGACAGAATAGTTCCAACCTGATAATGACAAGACAATTGTATCCATGGTTACATAGAGCTTAAATCTATGTAACTGAATGGTTTTTATACTTTCTAGGAAACTACACATGAAATTTCAGCCTTTCTTTATAATATGCCTCTTGTTACTTTTCTTAAAGTCTGTTTCTAAAATTCACAGGGTTAACTGTCTTTTTTATATACACTAAGAATATATTTTCAGTAGAGGGGGAAAATGAATTGGTTAAATAGACAAAGCCCTGCACTAAAGTGCCACAAGAGTGAAGGTGTTTTTTAAAAGAAACCTTCTTCTGTTACACAGCCATCACTCAAACTGACAGCATCCTTTAGATTAAGTTTGGATTCCCCAGCACAAATTAATTAATCTGTCCAGGACTTCCTATCTCACTGTTTCAATCAGCCAACAAATAAAGCCAATCAAGATTTCAATTCTTTCCTGATTAGGCAGTAAACTGTGACTGTAGACTTCTGACAAGGCTTCCAGCACTCTCGTACCAGCTCATTTTATTGTAGGTAACAAATGTTATGATCAGTTTTTTTGCTGAAACAAGTACGAAGGATGCTTTGTTGCCTTTGCATCTATCTACCAACTTTTCTGATAACAGATGCTTTGGAGAAAATCTGAATTTTGTCCAAAGCATAAAAATGGAGTGCAGAGTAAAAGATGTAAAGACTGATATATTGAAAAAGCACATACAAATCAAATAGAATAGCAACATGAAAGAGATTATCCTATTATAGTAGGCCAATACATTTTCCTTTTGTACCTGCAAGTTTTTTTTCCATGTATTAGGTTGCTCAATAGCTATAGCTTTTCACAATTGAGAAAAACTGGATAGCAGGGGTGCTACAGAAATCTTACACTTTGTTACAATGCAAGCATAGAAGCTGCCATCTGTTGACTCAGGGCAGAGGGTCATGTGTGTGTGTGTGTGTATGATGTACATATAGCTATATGCATATATATTGAACATGCACAACTATAAAGTCTACCTATATGAATGTTCCCTCTTTACTGCATCTATGTCTTACACAGCTTCAATCTCCTCTATCAATATTTGCACTCTTTTCAATGGTGCAATTTGGTTTTTTTTAATGCACATATTGCATGAATGCCAGCTTGCCATTGACTAAGGTATGTCATAGTAGTGTTTCGTCTATATGTGAAATCAATGCATTTAACCATGGAAGCCTCCCAATGTTTGTTTTTAAAATGAAACTGAACTGCGACCCATGTCAGAGGGAAGCTGGTTAGAAGAGGGAAAGATTCATGTGCCATAGTATCATCAATTACTTATCCTGCATTTTGTTAAGAATATTATCTTTATTAAGATGAACAAAGGTTGGGTAGAAGTTTAAGACTTCACCATTAAACTTCTGCCTCCCATACTTACCCAGAGATGTCAGTTGTTTGAATAATATTGCCCCTTTCCCCAACATTTTGAGAATGCATTTGATTCAATACACAGTAGGAAGAGCAAGATTTCTCTCATTTTTTCTTGCATTCATGTAATGATGTGAACATTTCAAAGTCAAATTTCACTGCAATTGTCTAGGGGTGTGCATTTTTTTCATTTGTAATGATAAGTTTGTTAAATTTGTACTTACGAGGTGATATCTGACATGTGTGCATGGGAACCCAAGCTTACCCAATACATTTTCATTTGCATTTTGTAAATCCCAGAAGCCTCCCAAAGTTAGTTTTAATTTCAGTGTAAGGAAGTAAAGCAAAGCCAAAAAGGCTGCCTTTCCTCTTTAGTGTAATGGCCTTTTGCCATTAGGAGAGAGAAAGCAGGCAGCAGTGTTTACTGGGGAAATGACTGAAAAAGTGCAGAACTCTGGGAAATGTAATTTGGGAAGGTGTGAAGTCCTATGCCAGCCAGAGTTCCAATAATTTTTTGAATCTACAAGGAGGAGGACTGACTGATACTTATATTAAGTAAATGTTTTTGCTGGGCTGGGAAGAAATCCCTAAATGGATGGCCCTTCCAACTCAATAGGGGAAGCATATTAATTAGTTTAGAGGCTGGATGGTCATCTGCCAGATGGTGCCCTTCTGCCTGAAAGAAGAGCATTGAACTAGATAGCTCTTGGGGGTCCCCTTCAACTCAATGTAGAATTGGTTCATATTGGTTTCTATTGGTTAGTATGAGGGACATTCAATGAGATAACTGTTGTGGCTTATTAAAAAACATTTTTGTCAAAACATTTGAAAAGTTCCTAAAATCAATAGATGTAGAGATATTTCTGAAAGTTGAGAGGACTGATCCCCTGTTATCTTGTGTCATTGTATACAACATTCAAGGAGATAGGTCTTGTAGTTTTTAAAAAAATGTTGTTTATAAAAAACTTGAAAATTACCCCAAAATCAATGGATAAGTTACAAGTTCTGAAACTTGATGGGCTAACAGTGGTAGAAGTGTTCTAGCATTGTAACATGTTTCAGCCCAATAGCTGTAAAAATGAAAAAGGAGTCCCTGAAGCTTCCCCAATTATAGTAATTATGCGCAATTACTATAACAAAAAAGCAATTAATTTTCCACTAACTATACTTTAGAAACACGTTGGAAATGAAACACCAGCACACTCTAATTTTGTAATTACTTTTGAAACATTTTTTAAATTGATCGCACATGCCTACTAGGCCTGTCGGTTTTGTTTCGTTAATTCGTTATTTCGTATTTAAATCGGGGTTTTTTGCATATCCGACGCGATATCAAAACATATTTTCAAACCCGGAAGGGTTTGAAAATATCGAAACAGCAGCCCCATTTTTTCTACGAGCTTCAGCTCGTCTCGTAAATGGAATGGCGGCTGCTGTGCTGACTTCAGTGCTGTGGTCATGTGCTGGTGCCTGGGAGCCAATCCGGCGCTCCCAAGCACCCCAGCAGTGAGTGCACCGTGGCAGGAGCTGATTGGATGGCGCGCGCGCGCTCACCCGCGCGCCACCCAATCGGCTCGGGCCCCCGCGCCCCCCCTCCCCCTCCTCCTCCCAGCCGTGCTGCAGGAAGTGCTAGGAGGAGGAGGAGGAGGGCGCAGGAGCCCGAGCAGGACGGCGCGTGGGGCTAACAGCAGGAGCGGAGGCCGGTTGTAAAGGTGAGCGGAGCGCGCGCGCGCGCATCCAACCGGCTCGGGCTCCCGCGCCCTCCCCCTCCCCCTCCTCCTCCTCCTCCTCCCAGCACCTCCCGCAACACAGCTGGGAGGAGGAGGAGGGCGCAGAAGCCGGAGCCGACTGGATGGCGCGCGCGCGCCCACCCGAGGAGGAGGAGGAGGAGGGCGCAGGAGCCGGCGGAGCCGACTGGATGGCGCGGGAGGTCGGTTGTGTGAGTTTACTTTTCAGGGCTGTATGTATGACCAATCCAGAAGCATTCTCTCCTGACATTTTGCCCACATCTATGGCAGGCATCCTCAGAGGTCTGTTGGAAAGGCCTGTTTGATCAAGAAAAAATTTCGATATTTAAAATACTAGGCAAATGGAGTTTAAAAAATGTTTTGTAAATATTTACGAAATTTCGTAAATAACAAAACATTTTTTTGGAAAGTTTTGTAAATATTTTAAATATCGAAACAAAAAAACACCCCAATTACGAATCGATTTTAGAAACAAATTTTTTCTTGATCAAACAGGCCTAATGCCTACAGTTCTCTATCTCCCACTTCCATTTTTCTTTCATTGGGAATTATGAGTTGCTGTTTATTGGCTAGCGTCCTATTAGACAGTTCTAGTGTTATGAACTCGACTAGATGAGTTCAAAACTGCTTCATAGTCACCAATTAAGCAAAGAGGTGAAAAATATACTTTTTGAACCACATTTTCTATAATCCATGCTCTCCATGCTGCCTGAAGAATTCTGGGAGATGTATATGAAAAGTAAACTTTTCAAGCTGTACAACTGAGTTAAACCCTTCCATATTATTACAATAAAACTAAACTTGCATTTATCTAATTACATTTTAATAGTAAATTTTTAATATTTTAAATCACTTTGCCAAACAACAGCAAAACATCCAAGTGTGAACAAGTAATATTAGGTTTCAAATTATTTTCATTTTTTTGATTGCACTTTCAGTAATATGCAAATTGATATTAAAATGCCACCTTCATTCCAACAGTTTTCGAATGGAATTGGTGTAATTAGATACATTAGAATGTTCAAGGCATTGAGAGGCAGATTAATAATGAATCATAAAATATTTAATGTAACTCCGCTTTAGAAATTGCACAGACTTTATATAATAAATGAAGAATACTTGGATTTAGTATTATTTGAACAACTTCAGAGGTTTTTTTATTCATAATGTGGCTGTCAAACAACAGGACATTCACATACACATTGATGAACATTAGTTCCTCCATTCAGAGAAAAGTAGCTCAGCTTGAATCATACTGAAATCCATCACACTAGTTTGTAGTTGTACTTACGATTTTAATGAGTTATGAGCCTTCCTTCATAAATTCAAATTCCTTCTGTTTCTTTGAATCTCAACTGAATTTTATTTCAACCTTTGTTTTGTATTATACTGTCAGATTGTGTTTTCAATGTCCATACAGAACGTTGTACACTTTTTTTCTAATTGGTGTAATTATTTACACATTTACCCCATTGTTTAAAGCAGTTTCACTTAGACATACATTTTTGGTCACTCACATTTTAAAATACCTCTTGCACATATATTTATTTCTCTGAAATCCTACAAAGCCTTACAAATATATGACTTCTCAAGACAAAGGGAATTTCTTTTCTTAAGTCTCAGGAAGTGTGAAAGGGATGTTTTTCTAGGCTTTTTCACAGTGGTGACAGAAAATGTTATTATCAACAGACGCTTTTAAACAGAACCTTAAAAACAAATATTGGTGCCATATATTATGCTGTAGTTCAGTAAATGATCCCTGGAAATATAATTGCTAAATTATCCCCAAAACACTTGTATATGCATACACACAACCTGTTGAAATATTCATTTCAAAACCTATTTTAAAAACAAAGGTTATTCTTAGCAGCAGAGCTTGGTATATATTACTTCATGTATCTCCAAACTATATAAATCTCAAAGCTGTCATTATTTGATTTGTGTGTAGTTATGAGCAGGAATTGAAAATACCACACTCAAGTGTACGCATAAGAAAATATTGATTTTTTAAAAGATATATCACTCTCAAATCCCCATAGTTGTGGAATGTGATAGATTTCAGTGCTTTCATCTGGTCATATCAAGTGTCACCTCTCTTCTCACATCAAATAGTCCAATGATATGATCCAGAATAGGACATCAAAAGCTATGCCATGGGTGTCATCTCAGAAATGCAATACTGTTAACAGTAATCTCATGGTTCATTTGATTGTACAAGACACTGAGGTGTATACAAAAGAAAACAAAATGTATGTTTGACTCATGAGATCAGGTTAGATACAGGCTTTAGAAAGGAGTGTTGGTCTAGTGAACCAGGTGACAATATCAGTAGTCATCTCCATGTAGTAAAGATTGCTGAATTGTGGAAATAATAGACTGAAGATTGAATGATTTTTGCTGTATTTGCTAACAGTAGTTCTTCAATAAATTTTAGCATAATTCATCTATGAAGGCATTAACATCATAATTGGCCCTGAAATCTTCCACCAGCAGAATAGGAGGCACCAATCCTCCAAAATTGCTTTATAGCATTGGGGAAAATTGCTGGGGGATATTATATATAGAAGGCTGTGGGAGGATTATCACATATCCTTTTGACAGAAGCCTTAGCTTGGTTGGATTCCACCTTGCTTTTCTTGGAAAACTGTGCAATAGGTTACACAACATATGTGCACCCACTTGCACAAGAATCTTTCTATTAATTCAGAAAATATGTGTCTATTAATTAGAGCTGTAAAGGATGCTTAAAAATATAAATGTTGGACAACATGTTCTAACAACCTCCCCCACTCCCACCCCAGATTAGAATAATCTTGAACTGAAACAATTTTCACAGTTTAGGACTCATTCAGCACAAAATTTGGAAGTTTCCTTCTCATATGAATATGTGTATGTGTGGGGAGAGAAAGTGAGAGAGAGAATTTAGTGTATTCAAAGCTTAAAGCCAGCATTTTTTTTGCACACATATACTATTTTTTTGCACAAAAATAATGTTTTCTCAGAGCAAAAAGTGAATATTGCACAAAATAAATGTTTCCTTTTTGAAGACTTTCTAGCAATGGAATAAAAATTTCTAAAATTGCTTGTTGTTTCCTTCAATAATTAATTTAGTGAAAAATTACATTCTTAATATCAGCCAATCAATCCTAATAAAAGCATAACTGGATGAGGCCAAGATTACTTATTGTCTGAAAAATATTAAAATATTTAGTAGGAAATATGACTAGTAACTGCTCTGAGTCACTTTGGGGACAAAGGGCCATCTATAAAGAAACTATTATTATTATTATTATTATTATTATTATTATTATTATTATTATTGGTTTCTGACACTGTATACTTGGAAGTTTCAAGAAGCCATTCAATCAACTGTATTTTTTCTTTATTATTAGTTATGATAATGGATTGTTTCCTCCAACTAGCATGTTTAAAGAAGCCATTTAATCTTTTATATTTTACTTTATAATTAGTTATGATGATGAATTATATATTTAATATATTCTATATATTTAGATATAAATATAGAAATTTTAGCCAAAAAATTAACCACCAAAAATGAGTCCACCATCCATAGGTCAATGTGACTCTTAAGCAATAAAGGAACCATCCCAGTCTCTGTGTAGAGTGGCACAGGGCGAGAGCTTAGTCCATCTTTGGAGAGCCTAAAAGAAGACATACAGTCCTCTACTTTTTCTGTCATTAAGTTACTTCTAGCCTTTTTGAATGTCTGGGTGGTGGTGGTAGTTGTACACCCCCCTCTCTGTGGAATGACCCACAGTTTTCAAAATTCATCATTTTGGCCTCAAACCCTGTCCTCAACTTATACATGAGGTTGACTTATACATGAATATATATATGGTATCACTCTTATATTTCTAAGACCTGATGATTTTATGAATTTTGAGTATATGTGTGTGGAATCTTAAAAACCCTCCAAACAAAAAATGGAACAAGTAGTGGAGGACAATACTACACCACATTTTAGAGTGATATTTTTATTCTGTTTAGCATGAGTTTTATAAGTGCCAGATGAGGGCAGGCACATAAAAGCAAAGAGCAAGACCAAGTTGCCAATTTACCAAAACAAAAGTCTGGAGTTTTTAAAAGTGTTTTTTCTTCTTCATATTATGGCTTTTGGAATGTTCTCCAGGCATGGCCAGTGACATTGCTTGCTGAGAATTCATCCAAACAGTATTTTTTAAAATCTCTCTGCATCCTAGTAATGCTTATGCTAACATCTTGTTGTTGGTATATGTAGGCTTAACACCATTTATATCCCTTTTCAGAAAGTGTAGATGGACATATTGAGTATCTCTACTTTCAGTGACTCTCTGCACTCTGTTATCAAAATCTAGTAATTAAGACATCATTACAATGGCCATTAATTGATCAGTGAAAGATAAGAAGGAGCCAAACAGTGTCTTACTATATTCTTGCAGCTAATCGTACATATGCCTTCTTGGTTCTGCCAGATATTTACAGAATACATGAGTGCAGACCATGTACATTTCTAATAACTTCCCTTAAAACCTAACATCAGTACATTAAACCTGACATCAATAAATTAAATTATACATAGTAGAGAAAATTCTAAAATAACATATATCTAAAAAAAAAATCCACTTTAGTGTACACCAGCCAGCAAATGTTCACAAAATGGTGTGGGTTGGTTATGTATTCAGATGAGATCATTGGGCTGGTGTGAACCAAAAAAGCCCAAATACAAATAGTTTTTAACTAGAAACTCCACAGTAATCTCTCGACCATCTAATGTAATTCTTTTCCTCTTCATTTGCTAATGAGCAAAAGTTAGTCTTCAGCTGTTTTTTGAAGGAGAGGAGGGGGGGCACTTTATTTATTTAGGGAGGGTGTTCCAGAGGTGGAAGCATCTGTGTTTGTTTCAGATGGATTTTGCGAAGAGATTTTTAAGTAAGCAAGTGAGAATCAATAAGTTGGTCCAAGAGAGAAAGGAACTGAAAAACTATCCTTTGCAATGTGATTTTACTAATGTGGTGAAAGGAGCATTACATAAATAGAAGACTGTGTCATTTTATTCAGAAACTCATCTGACTTTAGGATTGTTTTTTCCCCTCTCTGCTCTAAAATCACTTAGAACAGAGAAAAAACAGTTCCAACAACAAATCATGAATGGGAGATCTGGCAAGCTGGGATATGAACTCAAATACTGTAGTTTGCAAAACCAGTCAATCCAACTTGATGTTACTACCTTATTTTGTATGACACCAATTTAACACACATTGACTAGATATGCGTTTGAACCAATAATCTGCTCACTTTGGATAGCTGCAAAGTTTTGGGGGCTGTAATACAGTTTCCATCAAACATACATAGACCAAAAAATGCAAATGAATCTGGTGTCAGCACAGCTTTCATGCATTATAGATTTGGTTCTAAATCTTAAGTGAAGTTGATTGGTAAACAATACAAAAGGCCTTTTAAAAAGTTGATTCTTACAATATAATCCCAAAAGCGATAAGCAAGAGAATCACATACGTTTCCTGCCTTCCTGCTTCCCTCCCTCTCTCACACACAGTTCCACTGTTTGTATGATTTTATTCCTTACTCTGTTAAACATAATAGCATTTGTCCTATTTCTGCCCCCTAGGGTAAAAATCAGAATGGATTATTCAAAAGATTTAAATCCCTTTGAGACATAGCCCTTCCAGCAATACTATAAATTCTTTCTCAGTCCAAGGTTACATGCTATGCTGGCCTTGATTTAAAACCCTGGATTGTGTACAAAATGCAATGATATCTCGCTCTGACAAATTGAATTGGTCTCAAGGTATTGAAGGATGACTAATAAATCTGAGACCTGATTCCAAAACTTTTCACACAGGCAATGAGTCGCCTTCTTGAAGATGTTTATGACATTGTTAAATGTTCAAATTATGCTGCACCACTGATTGAGTTAATTTACTTAAGCCATGGCTGATATTTTTCTTTTGGAAAAAAGTAAAAACTTTAGTGAATTTGAACTGAATACATCTTGGCAGTATGTTAGGTGCAATTCTAATTTGCTCCAGATGAAATCCACTGTTTTTTAAAATCAGGTTTCATAGTACAAATAGTATTTTTTCCCATTCAGTTGAAAGTTTTGATGTGTTAAACAGGAAGAGAGGTTGATTTTGTTGTGGTAGGATTATTCAGATAGGATTCCTTTTACTTTTGCCAATACTTGTCCAATTTCATATATCCATGAAATTACGCATACACACACACACACATACACACACATATATACACACACACACACACATGCAAGACTTCAGCCTACTAAAATGTGGAGAATAGAACTGGACAGGGGGAGTGTGACCCTGCTTGTTCTCTTGGATATCTCAGCGGCTTTCGATACCATCAACCATGGTATCCTTCTGAGAAGACTCGCTGGGATGGGACTCGGGGGCATGGTTTTGCGGTGGCTCTGTCCTTCCTGGACGGTCATTCCCAGTTGGTGAAGCTGGGGGGCTCCTGCTCGGACCCCTGGCCATTGACCTGTGGGTTCCCGCAAGGATCCATTCTGTCCCCCATGCTTTTTAACATCTACATGAAACCTCTGGGAGAGGTCATCAGGAGTTTTGGAGTGCGGTGCCACCTCTATGCAGATGACACCCAACTCCACTACTCTTTTCCACCAGATTCCAAGGAAGCCCCTCGGATACTGGACCAGTGCCTGGCCGCTATGACAACCTGGATGTGGATGAACAAGCTGAGGATCAATCCTGACAAGACAGAGGTCCTCCAAGTCAGTCGCCCATCTGATCAGGGCATTGGGTGGCAACCTGTGCTGGATAGGGTTGCATTCCCCCTGAAGTCACAGGTCCGCAGCTTGGGGGTCCTCCTGGATTCAGCGCTGACCCTTGATGTGCAGGTGTCGGCAGTGGCCTTCGCACAGTTAAAATTCATGGGCCAGCTGCGACCATACCTCATGAAGTCTGACTTGACCATGGTGGTCCATGCCTTAGTTACCTTTAGACTGGACTATTGCAATGCTCTCTATGTGGGGCTACCCTTGAAGACGGCCCAGAAACTACAACTTGTCCAACGTTTGGCAGCCAGATTAATAACTGGGGCTAGTTATAGGGAATACAGTTTTCAAAACTTGATTATGATAGAAAAACCCAAACTTTCTCTAGCTCTGATTGTAATACTTTTGTACATATTAATTTTAACACACAAGAGTTATTGGCTAAAGCAACAACAGCAGATAGTTTCCAAGGAGAAAAGCACTTTCCAATTTTGATGGCACTTTCTGGAGAAGGGACACAAAACTAGAGTTGCCCCAACATATATGAACTATATTAAATCTACACTCTCTAAATGCAAAATTCCATTAAACAATTTAAAGTTTGCTTAGGTCACACTGTGATTTTGGTCAAACTCCAGTCACCTTCAACTTTATTCCAATACACATTCCTCTCTATCTTCCTTTGTAACTTATCACAAGCTAACCTGGAGTTTTTTGAAAAATAAAATTAAAATATATTGTGGGAAACAAAGTTACAGGCTACAGGCGATACAGAAGGAAGAAATGCACACATTTATTGAAATTGTTGGGAATCAGCCTGTGTTTGTGTTTCATGATGCTCATGATCATGATGCTCTTGATATGGGACATGATGAGGGAAATGATGGTGCTGAGGCTGAGGTGCAAGAAGGAGATGGTTTGGTCAATGATTTTCATGCAGACAATGGCAGAGAGGCCCGACTGCAAAAGGGCAGTTTCTCATGAGAATATTCCTCTTTCTTTTCTGGCCTTTCTTCAAGAAGATAAATTTGTAATCCATTATGACCAAGTCTTTAGTTGTGTGTACGCAGACCATATAAGGAAGCTTGAAGTAAGCTTGAGGGCGGGGTGTCCAAAAAATGCACACTGCAAGATGAACTGTACCATGTATTTAACTCAAAACATTGTTTTCCACCCTTTTGATTTCATTTCCTATTCTCTTCCATGGTCCAGTGCTGATCCCAAAGGGAAGTGGATATGCAGATTAATACAACTCAGCAGACTCATTAATTAAAAAAATTCTGGGTTTGGTTCCAATCACAATAAGTGGGACCACTGTCCCAGATTCAAACTAGTTCCTGGGGTGTTTGTTTATGGGCCGCACAGTGAAATGAGTTTGTTTTGATCCACTTTCAAGCTGCATTATAGTGTTCGTGTAGGAACCCCATAAGTGAGTAAAAATACTTGTTACAAAGAAGATAGGGGGCAAATTTTATTTCCAAAATAAAATGGAGTAACCACTTAGCTGCTGTGGGGAATCCAGGTGATATAAGGCTAGATTCTCAGCAGAAACCCTGAATCCAGCTGTTAATGCATGCAAAGGGGACATAGGATTTACTCTGGAAGCTCCAGAGAATCTGGACATGTGGACAGCTAGATTGGGGTGGATCCAGCCTAATCCACTGTCCACATCTCCAACGGATCCACTGCTGATTGCCATCAATAAGCAGCTCCCTGCCTGAGGCTTGCTGGTAACTAGCAAGCCTATGGTAGGGAGCTCTTTACTGCCACTGACACAGCAGCGACGGCAGCCCCAATGCACCCTTAGTCTGCCTGCCTATAGGGTTCAAAGGGTTCTGAGGATGTTCCCTGACTGCTTGGAAGCAGCTCTGGAATGCTTTAACCTGGATTAATCAGGTGAGTGTAGGTATGTCCAGAGTTTGTTCTCTTTATCTGCTTGACCCACTGTGTGGGATGGAATGTGATAGTTAACTGTTAAATGTCTTCTTAGTGCATTAGCTATTTGAAAGATCCACTACAATTTCTCACATTTCCCAATGCTAAGAACATGGGACCGAGCCATTTTGGTATCTTTTATTTTTTTATTTTTTTATTGAGTTTATTAGTACAATAATTTAAAAATAGAAATACGGAAATATTACAAACATATGTATACCAGGCAATCATCCAATCTGAACTAACGACAATCATACCTACAACACATACAACATATAACATATAAAGTCTAGCTAAAAGGAAAGCCTGTAGTGGCTTTCAACCTCCTCCTCTCCCTATTATGGTGTTATGATGAGTGTTACGGAAAGTTCTATGTTCTTTTGTAAAATATTTTCAAGCTATTACTTTACACGTCATGTATTCTCAGTCAGTCTCTCCTTGCAAGGTAGTATGTACATTTATGGATTTTTATATTTTCTCCTTTCCCTTTCCCTTCCTTTTCCTCTTTTTTTTTTTCTCTTCCACCATAAAATTGGATATGACATTTTGCTACCAGGTACCAATCATTGAGATGCTTAATATTTTCCAACTTTTGCATACCCAAATGCTGCTATGTGCTTTTCTAAAACTTATTTTATCTCTTGCTTTGGTGTTAAGATACGTACAGTCTTATCTTTCTTTCTCCAAGCCATACCTTGACAGGGGTCCAATTTGTTGGTGATACTGGTATATTACGGGCAGCTGATAGGATGTATGTTAAGTGGTCCATGTTTATTATCTCTAGTATCTTTTCTATCCAGTCTTCCTCCGATGGTATGGTTTTTTGCCTCCAAACTCTCGCCAGTAAAATGCGGGCAGCTGTAATTAGATACACAAATATTTTATCTGTTTCTTTATCCCATTTCTCCTCCACTAACCCTAATAAAAAACATTCTGGTTTTAGGGGCACTTTCTTCTTTAGAATTTTTTCACAGTTCTCCTGTATTATTTTCCAAAATGGTCTTATCTTCTGGCAGGTCCACCACATGTGTTGAAAACTCCCTTCTTCCTCTCCGCACTTCCAACATTTGTTGCACATATGTTTTGAGAATTTGGCTAATTTGGCTGGTGTTAAATACCATTGATGTATCATTTTGATCCAGTGCTCTTTAATAGCGTAAGAGTAAGAGTAATTTGCTTTTTTGGTTCAGATGTCATTCCACTCATCTAGTGTTATCGATCTTCTGCATATTCTTGCCCATCTGATCATATATTCCTTGATCCTTTCTTCTTCTGTTGACCAAGCAAGTAATAATTTATAAGCCTTTGTGATGAATTTCCTCGGATTGATCAGCAAACTATCCCAGGCCGTTTGTTTGTCCATAAAGCCAGCTTGATGATCTTTTTTGAAATATTCTTTCAGCTGCCAGTATTGAAGCCAGGTGAAGTTATTGTACTGGCTTTTTAGCTCCTCTTGGGATTTTAATTTGAACTCCTTACTCTCCCTGGTTAGAATATTTTCGTACGTTGGCCAGGCCCCCCACCCTAGTTCTTTCCTCTGATGGGCTTCTAAGGGGGATAACCAGAGGGGGGTCCTAGGATAAATCCTCCCTTTGTATTGTTCCCAAACCTTTAAGAGGGCTGAACGAACAAAGTGATTGCCAAAGTTTTTTTCGATCTTTGCTTTGCTATGCCAAAGGTAGGCATGCCAGCCCGTTCTTAAATCATGCCCCTCTAGAACCAGCAATCTCTTGTTTTTGAGTAGGATCCACTCTTTGATCCATTCTAGGCAGCTTGCTTCGAAGTAAAGTTTAAGGTTCGGCAGGCCCAGGCCCCCACGTTTTTTTTCGTCCGTGAGATTTGTGAAGTTGATTCTAGGCTTTTTGTTATTCCAGATGAATCTGGAGATGTCTTTCTGCCAGTCTGCAAATATCTGTTTCTTCCTTATTATCGGAATATTTTGAAATAGGTGGAGCATCTTTGGAAGTACGTTTGACTTAATCACTGAGATTCTTCCCAGGAGGGACAGTTTCAAATGTTGCCATTCTCTCAGGTCCTTCTTGATCTCTCTCCATTTCGCCTCGTAATTGTTCTTTAGGAGTTGCGAGTTCTTTGCTGTTATGTATATGCCGAGGTATTTGATTTTAGATGTTATTTGTAGACCTGTGAGTTCCGTTAATTTCTCGTTCCTTTCCTTTGTGATATTTTTAGTTAATATCATTGATTTCGCTTTATTGATCTTGAATCCTGAAACCTTGCCGAATTCCTCCAGCTTCTCTATCCACAGGTTGATACTGTTTAAAGGGTCTTGTATTGTACATATTAAGTCATTGGCAAACGCTCGAAGTTTATATGATTCTTTCTGGATGGTCACTCCTTTCAGTTTACTGTCTTCTCTGATTTCATTTAGAAGAGGTTCTAGTGCGAGAATAAAGAGTAGAGGTGAGAGCGGGCAGCCCTGTCGTGTGCCTTTTCCGACGTCCAGCCTTGCCGACTCTCCCCCATTGATCTTTATTGTGGCCTGTTGATCTTTGTAGATGGCATCTATGGCGTTACGGAATTTAAATCCAACATCCATTTCTTTAAGAATAGATTTAAAAAAATCCCAGCTGAGATTATCAAACGCCTTTTCCGCGTCAACAGATAGAATTGCTAATTCATTTTGAATGTGGCCTTCATGGTATTCCAAGATGTCTAAGATGTTTCTCACGTTGTCCTTCATTTTCCTGTTCGGGAGGAACCCAGTCTGTTCCTCTTTTATCCATGTTACTAAGAACTCTTTTAGGCGATCCGCTAATATTGTTGCAAAGATTTTATAATCGCAATTCAATAGCGAAATTGGTCTATAGTTTTTAACGCCCAGAGGGTCTGTACCTATCTTATGTATCATTATTACATTCGCCTCATTCCAGGATTTTGGCATCTTACCGGATTCTAGGATTTCATTCATTATGACTTTCAAATATGGTATAATTATCTCTTTCAGTTTTCTGTAGTAGAGTATAGTCAGTCCATCGGGCCCAGGGGCTTTCCTCATATCCAGTTTCTTTAATGCGTTCTCGATCTCCACGGTCGTTATATCTTTGTTTAAGGCTTCCCTCTGTGCTTCCGATAATCTTATTAGGTTCTGTTTGCCCAGGTACTCGTTAATTTTCTCCTTACTAATCGGTTCTTTCCTGTATAGCTTCTTATAAAATTTGTGGAACTGGAGTGATATTTCCTCGTTTCTTGTATATAACTTTCCTTCCTCTTCGATTTGAGTAATATTTTGTTCACATTTTTTCTTTTTGATTCTCTTTGAAAGCCATTTCCCGGCTTTATTAGCGTTCTGGAAATGATCTTGTTTTACGAATTGCATGTTTCTTGCCATTTGGTCGAGTTCTAGGTGTTCTTTTTGCTTATTCAGTAGTTGTAGCTCTCTTTTAATTTTCTTACTCTTTGGTTGTTTTTTCAGTTGTTTCTCTAAGTCTTCTATCCCGTCATTTATTTCTTTCTCTTTCGCCTTCTTTTGTTTGTATTTTCTGCTGCTTTGTTGAATAAACATGCCTCGCATGTAGGCCTTACTGGTATCCCATATGGTCGCTTTTGCCATATTGTCTGTGTCATTTAATTTAAAGAATTCTGCTAGAATCTCCTTATTTTTAGCAATGTCCTCCTCTGATCTCAGTAGGTTTTCCTGTAATCTCCATCTTCTTGCGTTCTTTGTATGGTTTATAACTATTTCGATAGGACAGTGATCTGAGTGATATCGCGGTAATATCTTAATAGTATTGATCTTCCCCATGAGCGTCTTTGTCGCCCAAACCATGTCAATTCTGCTCCATCTTTTATGTCTATCCGAATAATAGGTGTAATCTCTCTTGTCTTTATTGTATGTTCTCCATACATCTTGCAAACCTAAATCATATTGCAACTTAAAGAAGCTGGATGGAAGTTTACCTCCTCTGTCCTTTTTTGTCCTTTTATTACAGAGATTTTTATCTAGATTGGTGTCTAATACTCCATTAAAATCTCCCAAAAGAACCAATTCATCATACTCCTGTTCCAATAACAAATTCTTAAGTTTATTTACAAATTTATTTTTCGCACCATTTGGAGTATATATGTTACATATTAACAATTTCGACCCTCCTCTTTCTATAATAGCCTCAATTATCCTGCCTTCTGTATCTTTGAGTGCCTGTCTAGCTTCCAACGAGTCTTTTACATAAATCGCCACCCCTCTTTTTTTCTCGGATGCAGAAGAGTAGAAGACTTTAAAACCTTTATGGTTGAGGTGTGCTACATGCCTCTGGCATATGTGGGTTTCTTGGAGTGACAGGATGTCATACTTTCCTTTCTTAAAATAGTTGAAAAGTTTTTTCCTTTTATTAGGTGAATTCATTCCGTTGATGTTCAACGTTAAACATTTAAGGTTCCACTCCATTCTTATCACTTTCCATGTTGTCCATTTTATTTCCTGACTCGCCCGCATCCGGCTCCCACCCCGTCTGCTCCTTTATAACCGATGTGCCTCCTGGAGATGTTAATCTTGCCCGTTTAACTCCTTGTTTCTGGCCTTTTAAGGGTGTCATTTTCATATCTCTTTTTAGTCTTTTGTAAAAGTCTTGTGCCTTTTCCTCTGAAGTTAACCAGTGTCGTTCACCTTTGTAAGTAACCATTATTCCTTCCGTTCTTTCCCAACGGAATCTTATATTGAGTTGTTTTAGTTCTTCAGTCAAGAATAGATATTTTTTCCTCTTTAGCAGAATGGATGGTGGAACTTCCTTCAGGATGACAATCTTTCTTCCTTTATACAATGTTTGTTTCAGATTGCTCTTTTTGAGGATTCCGTCCCTGGTCGTCTTCTTAGTCAGGTGCACAATGACATCCCTTTCAACTTTGTTTCTCTTGGCGTAATTAGTCGAGATACGATACACTCGGTCAATTTGCTTCTCACATTCTTCCTTCGGACATTCCATTAGATTTGCTGTAAGCTCTATCACTATTTGTCTTATATCTTCATTTGTGTCTTCCACTATGTTCCTATACCTGAGCTCAAATTCCCGTTCACTAGCTTCCATTTTCTCTTGTTGCCGTTCTAGCATTAAGTTTTTTTCAGCCAGTTCGGCAAGACTTTTCTCGCAAAGGTCTTGTCTGCCTGATATTTCTTGTTTTTCCTTCTTTATTTCTTTCAATTCTTGTTGGAACGCATGCATCTCCTTCTTCATTAAATTAAGCTCCTCTGTCATCTCTTTCCGCATTTTCTTTAGTTCTTCTTGGTGTGCATCTTGCTTTTCCGATAGCTTTTTAAGGTTTTCTTGATGAGCGTCTTGTTTTGCCGAGATTCCTTGGATTTCTTTTAATATTTCTTTCATAATCGATTCTTCTGGGATCGAGTTCTTTTTATTCGCTCCTGTTGTTGGTATGGGTAACTTCTTATCTCCCTCCTTGTCCTTCTCTCCTTTATCCCCTTTATCCCCTTTACCTTTTGGCGTTGTCATCTTTATTTTTTAGGCAGGTTGTTTCTTGTCAAGCCCAGCCTCTTAAATTAGTTCCCTGCTTCTCTTCTTTCTCCTCCTCCCAGCCTATCTTTCTCGCCTTAAATACTTTCTTCCTGTTTCCAAATTACATTCGCCTACCCCCTTACCTCTCTTACCCCCCTCCGGAACATACTCTCCCTTCTCTTTCTTTAGCTCCTTAAGTCACACGTTCTGGATTGTACAATCCCCCCCTCCCCTTAAATCTCCTTAAATCTCACACCTTTCTTTTTAGCGGATTTGGGATGCCCGTTCTAGTACCGTTAAATTTTGTCAATATATATGTATGTATGTATATATGTATATATATATATAATTTACTTAATATAATGCACTTGTGGATGTTATTAATTTAATCCTATGTGAGTACTACACTAGAACGCTGGATGAGCCGAGGTTGGGTTAATGTGGCTCTACTGTACTATTACTCTAGTGTATGTCAGGACTTGGGCAACTACAAGTCCTGGAGGGGCAAAGCTCCAGCGGACACCAATAACACTACAGGATCACGTAATAACAACATTCTTTTTCTAAATCAACAAATTCCAAATAGCGGGACATAACAAGTAGCACAGAGCACTTCTTCAAGCATCAATATTTCGAGAAAGAAGGAGAGGAGAGGAAGAAGGAACAAATAAAGAAGAAAGAAAAGAAAAACACTTCACTGTTATAATGCCTATCAACGAACTCTATCAGACATAATAGTTAGGTTGTAGCATCAGGCTATCTATTAAGATCATGTCGATCCAGACAAATGTCCAATCAAATGTTCCAACCTGTGTCTGAGGAAGCGTTCAGGTTGCAGCGAGGAGTGCTGTTGTCATCATGTTTCTGCACCCCCCTTGTTATACTTCCAGTCCTATCTCACAGATCCTTAATAGGAGGGTCCTCCGAAGATGGTTTCTCCTGGATAGTCCACTAGATATATTGCTGTACTTACTCTTCTTGAATGTTCTCCACTCGACTTGAGCTTCTTCCTATCTCTCCCCCACCCCCCTCCCCTCCTCTCTCTCCCCCTCGCCGGCTGTCTTTCCAAGTCTCGCGGCTTCTTGCAGCGTTTCGCTTTCTCGCGCACCTCCGCGTCTTCTCGCGAGGTTTCGCTCACCACTCTACTTCCCGTCCTCCCACGTGTGCTTATTGATGGGGTGTCGCGCAGCTGCAGGTAGGGTTCCTTTCCACTTAAGTTCTTTAAATATCTTAATACAGGGTCTTGCTCTTGATGCTTTAATTAGTCCCTGATTTGTTCTCAGCTGACTCAGTTGACTCCCAATTACAGGCTTCTGGGTTTGTTGGCTGCCCAACGGGGGGGGGGGGTGGGTGGGCGCGAATCAGAGGGGGGGCCTGGGCCCGGCAGCGGGGGAAGGGGGGTTCCCGAAATCCAGGCCGTGAAGTTATTGGGGTATTGAAGATTGCCGAAAGTGAGGGGTCTCAGGGGCCCGCGGCCCGCGGCACCCAGTTGGGGATCCTGATCTTCAGTCCAGGCTCTACAAAGTACTTTGCAAGTTCTTTACAATCCGTAAGGAGATGTAGTAATATGGCAGCCCTCTTCTGGAGTCCCACGCTTTACTTCAGTCTCTTCAGTCCCCTTTGGTCCCCTTTGTTTCCCGCCTCACTCATGGAAGTGCACACATATTGAGGCTTAAAGGCATAGGGGGACACCGAAACCTAGTACGTCGCCAGACTACAAACTTTCGGGCCCCACGCCTTGAGATCACGGGCAGCATACATTCAACAGCTTCAACTGATGTTGAGAAAGCTCGAGAGTTTAAAGTCAGCCGGTAGCAAAATGACGCAAAATGGCGCGGCAGTTCAGCAGCTTCCGTATCTTCCAGCAACATTCATGGTTTTGGTAATTAGTTCCATAATCTGTTATTTGAAGTTTTGGTATATGGAACTGAATATATCACCTTGTTGACCATAAAGAGAGAGGCAATTGTACTCACAGTCTGTCGCAGTTAAATTTCTCAAGGAATAGATGTAGATGGCGGCAAAGTGCCGGAACCTGCTTACTCAGCTGGCCGGCTCGCGTTTTGGCGGTCCGCTATCCTACGGAGGTCATTGCCGGGTCTTGCTGCCCCTCACCCTTGAGGGGAGAGGGGAATTTAGACCGTCGGTTGACACTCCTACGGATTTGCAACCTCCCCAGACTCAATCCACCGGGTGAGGGGGAGCATCACGCTCACCAGGGCCGCCAAAATAAAGCTGGAGTTGAGGAGCTCTCAAACTCCCGTCTTGCCGCCATGGAGTCCACACCGGAAGTCGAGCCATTTTGGTATCTTTAAGTTCCCAGTGGAAACAGCTGGATCCTTTTGTCCAGTGCAGAATATCTGCATTCACTTCAATATTGCAAAAGCAGAGTTGTACATACAATGCTGATGTGAACACAGATTTGCAAGAGATATATATGAGTTCTGTATGAGTCACACATTACTTCTGCATTTGGTTGTTCACCTGGTTGCACATTCAGGTAATTGTTCAATTGTAAAACATTGCCATTCAACACAAGGGTTATGTGCCACTGCTCCACATGGTGACTTTTATGCTTTGCAAAATGTAGGATCTCAACTATGCTTATTTCATGTTGCATGCAGGGTCTCATTTTACTCATATGAATGTATAAATTCAATTTAAAAAGATATTTTAGAACATAATAATCACAGTTTTTCCCTGTACATAATTTTCTATGCAGTCTTTTTTGTGAATCATAGATGTTTAATTTAACTTTCAGAAGGAAGTTTTCTTTTTGACACATTTCCTCTGGACTACCATTCTTGCTGTTGTTATTTACTTTTTGAACAGAAACCAGACATTTCCCTCCAGTAAATATTTTAATCAATGCAGTTCCTGTTCAAAGAAGTGCTGAAAAAACAAACTTTTGGGGGCTGGTGTGTGTGTGTGGAGGGGAAGTAATCCAAAGGCTTTTCAAAACATCCCTGTCTTCCCTCAGGTCTTGTATGCCTAACTGTGTAAAATTTCCCCTAACACACTGTGTAATGAAAAATAGTAAGTAGTATAACATAAAAGATTTTTAATCGTCCAGAGTGGTAGCTCTGTAGTACAAATCAAGGAATTAGCAAGTGCTGATTATACATACCAGATAGAACAGAAGTGCCTTGAGGCAAATTAAAAGACAAACTGTACTTTCTATAAAATGCACGCCACTGAATTTGATTCACAGTTAGACTGAAACATGCCTTTCATATATTAGCTCCCTGTAATATGCTGTGTGCTTGAACTCATCTAACTTAAATATAGCAAGTTGATAAATGCATAAAACACATTTTGTTTTGTTTAGGCAAAAATATGAAAAGTGGCATTTTATTTTCATTACTGGCAATGTGAAGTGTGGTGTAAGGGGGGCCCGGCGGTCAGGACACCTTGTTGTGAAATTTGGATCTAATGCTAATTCTAAAGTAGCTGCATATTGATTCTACACATTGGCCTGGAAGTTCACCTCTGAAATTGGACCTGCAAATTCTTCTGATGTTCTCAGCTGAGATTAAAGCTTGTTGTTTGTCTTATAGTTGTTCTCATTCTGCAATAAAATTGGACAGCTACAGAGGGTCCAGAACAAAAATGGTCCTATATTTCCCAGGCCTTGCCTTGGGGCACATATGCCCATTTTCCCCTCAAAATCAGAAGGCCACTGCTAGTTCTGAAATAACAGAATATTTAGGGGTCACAATTGGTCCCATTGTGTGACATGGCAAATCATGGCCCTTGAAGGTTTTTGAAGGGATGGTTTTCCATTTGGCGGCTTCAATTTATTGCAATGATGCGAGGTAGTAGCCTACACTGGGACTTTCATGGGTCTCTTCTAATTTTTTCTTGAATGAATGTTTTTGAAGAGCTGTTGAGTCATCTGAATGTACATTCAAGGCAATATTCTATATTTCAGGATATTTTTGCATGAATATGATATCACAATACAAGCTAGTTTGTAGTATCCACAAACCAGAGTCTTAGGGAACGGGAGGAGCTCATCTGTCTCTTTGGGTTGTGAAGTCTTCTTCCCCTTTGAATCAAATAATTTCCTTTGTTTGTATGTTTTAAGCATAATTGCACATTTCATGCTTTATTTCAAGACAGCTAAGTGTGGATGGGTCCTCTCAATGAAAAACTTACTGATTGTTAGACTCAATAGCCCATGAAGCCCCTTCCAACACTATGTTTCTATGAAATTCTCTGTAGTGCAACATCTACATTGCATTTGATAGTATTTTGCATTTCTTTATTCAAGGCTTTATGGTTGCATCTAAATATTTCAATATCACTTGGCAAAACAAGCATAAGAATCCTGCACTAGGTTCATGGAGCTTTAAGAACAATTGGTATATGTTAAATTTGATAGTTTTACTGTTGCTGACATATTTATTGGGACCTAAATGTTGACTGCATTATAGCTGCTCCCTTAGAACCCACTGGGTTGAGTCCTACTGCATATTGCTTCAGACAATTAAAATAATAGATTATTTATTTATTTATTTATTTAGTACATTTCTATACCGCCCCTCTCAGCCTTTTGGTGACTTGAGGTAGTTTACAAGGCAAGAATTCAATGCCACCAAGGACACAATTACAATATACAATATAAAAAACAGCAGCAACAATAAAATCAAACATTATAATGAAACATACTTCAATCGATAATCATTAAAACAATGTCCAGTTCCGCCATATAGTTATTCCATTATTCTGTTTATTCTGCCATATGTTACCAAATGGCAGCTGTGAAATTCAACTCATTATTGGAAAAATAAGGCTATTTTGCAGAGGAAGGAACTGGCAATACTTTATCTGGGCATACCTTTGCTTAATAATACCTTATGAAGATCATGGGGTTGCTATTAGTTGACTGGCAACTTGAAGACACATACAGACTTCTTGACTTCTACAAGAAAATATTTTCAAATGTTGGTTATTTAGGAGTGGCTAATGAAAAGTAGTACTTAAAAACCATTTTCTTATGACCAGTGCAAAGCATTGTAAATGGCAAAAATGCAAACTAACCAAAGTCTCAGTTAAGAGTTTATTATTTTGTTGTTTACATGGGCCCAAAAGACTTTAAAATGTTTTTAAGTATAATATTTACTAAAATAAGCAGGCTGATCAAAAATCAATTTTAAAATATTTTCTTCACCTCATCATTTTAAATGAAGAGACTCAGATTGGATGTTATGGAAATAATAATGCTGGGCTTCTAAATAGATGACAAAATAAATTTGCGCTTACCAGACACAACCGTCATCTGCATGTACTTTGCTTTTTCAATATAGAGGCATATTCATACTGTGTTCCCAATAAACAGAAAACAATTTATGCCTCATTGTGCTTTTCCTCTCAATACAAAGCCATAAACATTTAGAACTGGTGTTGCAAGTGTCAGACATGTGAGGCAGCATCTGAATTTGCAAGGTAATACAGTATTAATGCCAGAAATAGACTCTGGCAAAGAAAAAGAGTGAAGGCTCTGAGATACCCAAAAGGAAAAACAGTGCCATTTCCTACTTTACAGCATTCTGGATTAGAAAGTTTTTGTAAAAGAATAACAAATAATATTTCAAATACTCTAAAGAAGAAAGTATCAAATATTGTCCAAGAGCAGTGGTATACTTCCACACAAGCAGAATTCATTCTCTATTTAATTATGATAAAAAATGGATGGTAAGGGAGCTCATGCAGCCACTTGAAACAGCTGTGGAATGTTTGAGTTCTTCCTCAAGGATGTAGGTAGCTAACTAGTTCTGTTTGTAGCGAGTACAAATTAGTGGCCCTCTTGGAAGAGAAGGCCCAGCACATTGAGGCTCTTATATATACAGTCCAACATATTATGGAGAAAGAGGTTAACTTGGGCCCAACGGTCTTGCAGGAGCACCAGGCGTAATGTGTCTGAGAAGGAGGTCACTCCCCAAATACAGGAAGTAGGCACTTGGAGGAAAGTTATACAGAGAACCAGAAGAACCGGAACTCATTCCATATGATTGGGGATACAGAATCGATTTAAGCCTGTCTCTAGCACCAGTGATGATTCAGAACAGCAAGACGTGTAACAATGCTTGGCCTTAGGGAATGTGCAGGTGCCGCTGAAAAAATCTGCACATGGAATGGCTTCTGTCAAACCACCAAGAAAACTTGTGGTAATGGTAAGGGACTACCTGCTGAGGGAGAACAGAGAGGCAGATGGGATTTGTCAAGCCCATGGACCATTATCCTTTCTTTTTGCTCCATATGTGAACTAATGACACTGCAAGGCATAGTCTTCAGGAGGTCACACGGGCAGGAAGCTAAAGAGCCTTATTCTTTCTCTCCTCCAAGTTCAATAATACAGCCCAAGATGGGAGAAAAGGATAATAGAAATGAATAAATGGCTTTGCAGATGGTGCCTCCAGGAATGATTTGGCTTCCTGGGCCATATTCCGAGGATTAATGAAGTGGGGTTTCTTGTAAGGGATTATTTATTTATTATTTATTTTGCATATTTGTATCCCATCCTTCTTACCCATGAGGGGGGACTCAGGGTGGCTTCACAACAGACAACCATTCAATGTCATCAAAGACATTTATAAATAACAATTAAAATTAAAACCATTAATTAAAACATTAATTATTAAGACATTCATTTAAAATCATGCAAGTTCAAAATCATAGTCCAGATCAAACCATTGTCAGTCACATAGAGTCAGTCTCATTCTTGATTGCTGCATCTACAATTCAAACACTTGGTCCCACAACCATGTTTTAAGGGTTTTTTTTAAATATTGTGATGGCACGCTGAGAATTGAAAGAAAACTATGCGCATGTCTGGCTATTTTCCCAGTGACCATCGGTATGCCCTATACTTACTTTAATTCTTTAAAATAAGACTCTGGAGATGAGATTGAATTTAACCAATTAAGTTTACTCAACAAAGCAAAGAAAAATTCTGTCCGAGTTCAATAAAGTTGAATAAAAACAAAGTAGTACAAAGGTGTAGTTTGATTATTAAAATGATACAGGAGACTATGAGGTATAATAATGGTAAACACAGGCTATGATAACTGAGGAAAGTACCACTCTAATCTCTAAGGCAAATACTACTCTGATCTCCGGTCTTTGAGGCATGTACAAGATGTAATCTATGGCATGTACAGCTCTGATCTATGACATGTACAGCTATAGACTCTCAGGCTTAGGTCTATGAGGCATATACTGCTTATAGTCTTTGGCATATATGTGCTTAGGATGCCTGTTTCAGATCGCTAACCCAGACCAGACACTTTCTGGCTCAACTACTCAAAGCTCTGCCAAAGAAAGAATGAGGGGAAAAAGTCTTCCCACCAAGCTCAGAGCCAGCAGGGCTGAACCAATAGAGCTAGGCCTCTAGGGGGATCCTAAGCTCCACCCCTAAAACTCAGCAAAATAGAACAGTCCATCTCCAAGAGAGCAAACAGGGAAATGAACAAGAGTGAAAACTTCACAGATATTGTTTGTATGCAAGTCTTACCTAACTTGATTGTTGTATCTCACATGTGCATAAAATCTGGCTGTAGAACCAGGCATTTGGGAAATAGTATTAATATGCAATAAACATCCATGGAATCAATAGCAAGATCAGATGCTGTTTTCAACAGTTTTTAATTGTATGTATAGGTTTCATTGATTTTAAAATTTAATGTGTTGTGTGCTGTATGCTTTATGTGCAATATGGCATTGAATAGTTACCAAAACTGGAAGCCACTCTAAGTCCCCTCTTTGATGAGCTAGAGCAGGGTAGAAATACTGTTAATAAATAAATAAATAAATAAATACTATTTTAAAATCATTTGTTATATCTAATTAATAAGATTTGTATATACGAACAGATATTAAGAAACACTGGTGGTCGCCCACATAGAAACTAAAGAATGAAAACACTCACCCAATATTTTTGTTTAAATTCTGCAATCCTTGGAAGTTTCCCAAGCTCTATTTCATTTTCAGCGCAAGCAAGTGAGGCAAAGCCAAAGAGGCCCCATTCTTTTAAATTAAGAAAATTCAGGTTGCCTCTCATAAGGAAAGCAGTTGGGCAGGATGAGCTGAGTGAGCTGGGAAATAGACTGAGAGTACATAAATCGGGAAAATGTAGTTTGGGAAGGTGAGGGCCTTTATGGCAGAGAATTCAAAATGTCCTGCCCTAAACCATATTTCAAAGAATTCTGCTCAGCATCAGAAAGCCCCAATGAAGATAGGAGAGAAATTTGTCCCTCCTAGCAGCAGCCAAAGTTCCAATAAATTATTGAATCTGCAAAGAGGACTGACCTTAATGTAGTTTTTGCTGACCATTGGTGGTCCACGGACCACAGGTTGGGAACCACTGCTTAATTAATTAATTAATTAATTAGAGCATTTGTATCCTGTCCTTCTCAACCCCCGAAGGGAGACTCAGGACGACTTACTATTGATAGTCATTACATGCCTGCAAAGAAACAGAGCACAACAATTAACATGAACAAAGTAACAGCTATAAAAATACATTAAAAAGGCAATAAAATACATTTAAAATATTGGCCCTTAAAATATTAACCGAACCAAGTCTGGATCTGCAAATCTAAATCATAATCCAGAGTTCCAGTCCAAGGTCTCTTAATTAACAATTCTCACGAGACGTTACAGATGTTGCTTAGCCAGCTGCCTGAATGCTTGGTTCCAAAGCCAAGATTTGAGTTTCTTCCTGAAGGAGAGAAGTCACGCTGATTTCAGTGGGAAGTGCATTTCACAGAAGGGGGGCCACCACCGAGAAGGCCCTGCCTCTCATCCTCACCAATTGTGCTTGTGATGGTGGCGGGATCGAGAGCAGGGCCTCCCTTGAGGATCGTAAACTCTGAGATGGGTCATAGAGGGAGATATGTTTGGACAAGTAAACTGCATAGGGCTTTATAGGTCAAGACCAGTTGGAGTTTCCGAACAGTCTTCAAAGGCAACCCCACGTAGAGTGAGTTGCAATAACATCAAAATCTTTAGGGAGGAATTCTGGAAATGTAGTTTGGGAAGGCAAAGTCCCCTGTGCCAGAGAATTCAAAGGGCCCTGCCCTAAACTACATTTCCCAGAATTCTGTTAGCTTCAGAATACCGGGGCTGCTCACGTATGGTCTCTGCCTGTCTCTCTGGGTTGGCCATGTGCCAGAGGAGCTTCTTCGTTGCATGGCCATCCAGTCAGGCATTCCTTTCACTTGCCCCCCCTCGAGCCCCCATACCACACCCTTTGGGGAAACATCAGGACATCTCCTTCTACTCCATTATCTTGGGTCGCTTTGGGGGAACGAAAGCCAGCCCTTTTGGGGGAGAAATGGCACTCGTGCCAGAGACCTGGAGCCACTTTACGAAACTTACATAACTCTTCCAAAAAGTCACAGGTTAGTGTTTTGAATCTTAAGATTTTTGCATGGCCACTGCCGACATTTCTTAATATCACGTTGTATGTACAAATCTTACAAAATAGATCCATCATACAATGCACAAATGACTTTTTGCACATCCCTAGTTGTCAATCTAATATTTTCTGTATTCCAGAAGACCCTGTGAATTTTAATTTGAACAACAACAACAACAGCAGCAGCAGCAGCAGCAACAACAACAACAACAATAATCAGACTCCAAAACTCCTACCACAATTTTTTACATGTTTATGTTCATTAGGAACTCAGCATAACTCTGTAACTCAGAGAAAAAGCTTAGACAATTTCCTAACTAGCCTAACATTTGCAACTATAAACTGTAATGCATTTTAAAATGAATGCACTGAAAATTGAATGCCAGCTAAAAATAAATGATGGTACTTTAAAAAAAATTAAATTATAGAAAATGTCCCTGTCCTTGTCCTTTCCCTGTTGCCATTGTCAGTTAGTTTACCTGTCACGTTTCTGCCACTCAAATCTCACAAAATTGTTTGGAATATAAAATAAGACAAAAATGACCGTGCAATTGTATATAACAAACACTTGATAAATTAACTTGCCTTGTTGCAAAAGAAATCTACTGCTCACAATTATTTTACTTGTTTCTTCAGTGATTTCCTTTATTCTGTATTCACTCTCCTTTTTCTCTCAGATGTTTTCCTAAAATTGAATATAATTCACATGTCTTTTATTTGTTCTCCATAGTGCATCCTTTATCTGTATTTGATGTTTCTCTTATGATTAAGACATCCTCTCAAGACTTTCAACCGTTGATTTTATGGCTGCTTTTTATCACGTTCAGCCCTAAGGCTTAATTTCTTTTTAAGAAATCATACTTTAGATGTGTAGTGCTTTTCTATGCGTGTTTACTCAGAAATAAATTTCACTAAATTTCAGTGGAAGATACTAGATGTTCTCTCAGAGAACATATCTAAACACATTACATGTACATACATCTGTAAGGCATCATTTAACTTTGGTAGGAGGGCACCTTGGGCAGATAGGATTCAATAACTCATATCCAGACAGAGCTAAAGAGGAACTTTATTTTATGCACATGACTCAAAATACAGTTTCCATTCAAGATATGTTCCAAGGCATTTTGTGGATACCTGAAACCATGAATTATAGCAAATCCTATATGTGGCTCTGAAACGGGGCTGTAGCCAATAAATAAATAAAAATAAAAATGGGGGGGGGCACTTTTTAGCAAATTATGAAGAGTAGTTCCATAACACAAAATAATTTAAATACATATAGTATATTTTTATATAGACTTAATATAATATATACTATATTTATATTTTTATATAGACTTAATTAAATCAATTTTCTATTTTAGTTATGAAGTTTCAAGTTGTGTAATAACTGAAAATGATTGTTAAATGGTAATTTATAATTACAAAATAATACAACGTCTGTTGGAAACACTTGAAAACTGTGTCAATACACTTTGACAGAAATCAGGCTCCATCGATAAACTTTGGTGGACACTCAAGAGTGCAAGTCCAGTCAGTATTTCTTGCCCTATTGTGCTTCTTATGTATGCTTTCAAATGTTTAAGAGTTGAAAATGACCTCTCTCTCTCTCTCTCTCTCTCTCTCTCTATATATATATATATATATACACACACACATACATATAAGGAGTTTTTTTGGAATTACAATCCCCCAAATGAATGAAGCTTGGAATAAGACAAAAGCACAGCCCTAAAAGACACTGCCAGGATAATAATAATAATAATAATAATAATAATAATAATTATTATTATTATTATTATTTAAGTTTTTTATTGCACCACCATCTCCACGAAGGGACTCAGGGTAGCTTACATGGGGACCAAACCAGGTCAAACTCAATTAAAAATATAAAACAATAAAATAAATAAAATGCATATAAAAACGCCATAAAAAGATAACCATCCTAATCAACAATCAGTAGCCGTGCACAGTGGACATGCTCAGAACTAAATAATGGATATAAGTAATGTAATGAAGATCTATTTTTAATCTGAGTGTGTGTGTCTTACCCTATGGCTGAGACAATGTAACTGCTTAACTTCTGTGCCTTTCGAGGGGTTAGACCAGTGGTTCTCAACCTGGGGTCCCCAGATGTTTTTAGCCTACAACTCCCAGAAATCCCAGTCAGTTTACCAGCTGTTAGGATTTCTGGGAGTTGAAGGCCAAAAACATCTGGGAACCACTGGGTTAGACTATGAGCCTGAGGAAGCAAGACCTGCCACCTTCTCTCAAACACTGTAGAAAATAGCACCCCCTGTGGCAGTAAAGAAGTCTCTTTCAGTAAGGGCCCAACATTTGGCCTAGCATGAGGTGAAAATACAGGGCTGAAGTTTGGGGTGGGAAGCCAGGATTCCCACCCTAAACCAGGCTGTTGGCCATGTAATGAAAATTTATACTTCCAATAGTGTCTTGCTCTGGGGCAAAGGAAGTATGACTGCACAGCTTCCAGAATGGACCAGATCTGAAAACTTCTAGTTTTTAAGGCCTGACCAGGCAGAACCCGGAAGGCCTCTCAGATACAGGTGAAGATCACATGGCCCCCTCCAGAATGGTCCCAGCCTAAGGCAACAGCAACCCAAAAGCATGAAGCCTGACATGAGGTCTGAACAAAACAGAGAGCTGAACATACTAGGATCCTCTGGAAAAGAGGAGGGGAGGGAGCAAGTAGGGAAAAGCCTAATTTCCCATTAGGAACCTACTGTCAGTACTGTTGTTTAACTTTGATAAAATATTGCTTATTGTTTAAACTCTGTGTTTGGTGTAGAAATGTAATGCTGTGCAAGGGTTAAATGCACAAAGCTTTGATTTATGCCTAGAGCATAACTTTGGACAGTTCCTGTCACATCACACATTCCAGGGATGAGATTACAGCTCAGCTTCTTCCAGTGATGTTTGGCGAACAGGAAAGACATGTCTTTGGCTATTCTTGTACATTGTTTTGTAGTTTTTAGAAAGTAACAATAAATCTTTAAGTGCTGTTCCGAGCGTTCCGAGCTGAATGAAGGCTGCACGCTTTGTTTGTTTTGCATCTCTTAGCAGATACTCTGAGGCCAATAAATCGACACCTGTCCCTTACCTCACACCGAAGCAAAGAGCACAGCAGGGGGTGGAGCAGCCTCAAGTAGCCTGCACTTCCTCCCCTGTCAACTGCCCTTCCAAGTCTGGTCTCCTTCATGAGGGCTTTCATCCCCCCCCCCCCCCATGCCTTAGGCCAGTTATGGGTGGGCCAACTTGGTTGCTTCCACTATATCAGCTATTGCTGCAAGTAATGACAGTGTGAATAAATTCTCAAAATTTGCTTGAGATAGTGCTTGCAGTTCTGGAGGGACTTTTTTGCTTTTCATAAACTTAGCATGGACATTTGGTTAACCAGTTAAAATTCACGAGTAAACCAAGTGTTTTAGCCTGAATTTTTTTTTGGGGGGGGGGTCTATCCCTAACCTCCCCCCCCCCCGGCTAATGCCCTGATCAGAGATATCTCATAGAAAACATTGGACGACCTTTGAAGGCATACAAACACTTCCATTTGTGGGCCTCTCTAGATCTTCCAGTGCTATTCTAGAGTTTGCTTGGGCTAGCAGCATATAACAGAATAGTTGGAGACCTATTCTATTGTATCTATAACTATAAGATTTTCCCCTGACATTAAGTCCAGTCATGTCTGACTCTGGGAGTTGGTGCTCATCTCAATTTTTGAGCTGAAAAGCCGGTGTTGTCTGTAGACATCTACAAGGTCATGTGGCCAGCATGACTGCAAGGAGTACCATTACCTTCCCGCTGGACAGTACCTAGTAATCTCTCATTTGCATGTTTTTGAACTGCTAGGTTGGCAGAAGCTGGGAGACCTTGAGAGTCCCACAAATACATCTAAGGGGGATTTTTTTTGAGTATCAGCTAGAGAAACCACCAATAAAAGTGTTGTTTTACAAACACAGTACTGATAGTGCCTTCCCAGGCCTCTTAGGCATTCTACTACCCACTTTCCTGTGTTGGGGGTAGATTTTTACAGTCCACCACTGGTGCTGATGGTTAGAGCATCTCAGAAGACATTCTAAGATCTATTCTGTTTTTGAAAAAATACATTGTTGAGGAAGGAGAACATTTCAAATTCCCCTGATGTACCAAATGGCTAATACCTATTAAAGAAACAAAATTTTAAAAAATCATCTCCGCTCAAATTTTGGAGTTGGGGGCACTAAAAAATGACTGGACCCTACCTTTTTCTCCACTGCAATCCACAATGGACTTAGGAGCTTATTGAATGCAAGAGGACAGGTGATAGAATAGACTCATGAAGGATGGAGCTTTCTATATTTCAAGTTTGCAGCATAGGTTTTTATATCTGTCTGATTTTACGATTATTTTTTATATTTGTTTTACAACACTGAATACTTTAATAGAAATATCAGATAGGAGTCTAAGAAATAAGAGTTACATAAAATTACATAGTTACCATTTTTCAAGGCACTGGAAAAATGCAACTTGCTAGCTTGAAAGAACGCAAATACACACATTTACATTTTGTGCCTTTCCCAATACAGATTTTCCAAAGGAAAGGAAATAAAGGGAAATATCATAAAATAATCTCTGATTCCAAAGGATTTGAGGAGCTATTGATGTGCAAACGAAAAGCAATTAGGCCTGCACAATGGTTTAAAAGAATTCTAGGTTTTATTTATATATTTATTGAATTGCAATAAGTATATACCACCCTTTGCTGGCTCAGAACAACAAGAAAAAATACATGCAGAAAACATAAAAACGTTGTTTTCAAATACATTAATATAATTTCCCATTTGTTAGATAGATACTATTTTCCAGTTATATTATTTTATTGACCTTATTATTAAACTTGGAGATAGTTCTGAAATAGTTTATGAATGGTAACATTAAGCAAATTTCCACAAAAAATGCCACATGCATATGTCATAAAAATTAAATAAAACTTTGCTTTACAGTCAGGAGAAGACTGCTGGGATTTGTTGTTGTTCCTAGACGGACATAATAACTTAACATTATATCACTATTAAATAATAGGGCTCTGGACAGATCCATTCTTCAGAACGGACTCCGGCTGATTCAGCTCTTTCAACCAGCCATAATGACACAGGCACCACTGACATTTTTCGGCCATAACAGACCACATGGCTGCTGATCATGGCTACTTTCAGCTTCATTTAGCTACACGTGAAGCTCAGAGAGATAGCCACCCACCTGAATGGGGGGTTTCCCTGCGAACCTTGCCTGCTAAGCCAATCAGAACAGAAGAAAGCCATGATGTGTCTTTTAGCCAAGCAGGGCTTCTATTTTTCTGTTGCGGGGAAACTTCTGAAAGACACAGAGCATGCTCCAGTCTGCTGGTGATCTAAATTCTCAACGTAGCTCACAGCTCTGCATTGCTTGCCTTGCTTTTTGACTGAAATATCAATAAATAAGTGTTTGCTTTCTACACACTTAAAAAGCAGCCACCAATTATGCCCTTTCACACAACACAAGCTTCAAATGTGGGGTAGAGGTATCTTGCCATTTCTAAAACTGCCATAAAATGAGTAGGTAATTTATATCTTTTTAGAGAATGGCTAATGGTTCTTCAGGTGGTGTGGCTCCCACTGAAATAACTGTTTAAAAAGGGGTGTTTAGTTCAGCTTCACTGAAGGAGTGTTGAGGGCAAACAATCCCAGAAAGGGTGGTTTCTTAAAGCTGATGCCTTAACACAGGTCTTATTGAAGGTTATAAGGAGAAAGGATCCCAGAAAGGGTGGTTCCTTAAGTCTGATGCCTTAACCCAGGTCTTATTGAAGGATATAAAAAGAAAGGATCCCAGAAAGGGTAGTTTCTTAAGACTGATGCCCTCAAAATGATGGAAATGAGAGCCTCAGAAGTTCCCCCATTGCCATCAATGGACCAGATCTTCCCGGAGTAAAAACAGATCTTTTGGCTGCTGGATTGAAAAATTGAATTTTGCTTGCCCGAATTCGGGAGGCTCCCAAAAAATGAAACAGAAGGCTACCAAAATTCAGACACCAAAAATGGCATGAAGTTTAACCAAATTGTACACCCCAATCAAACAATGATTTCCTAACAAGCACTTATCTCTGCAGTGTTATAATACACACATAATGTTATGTGTCTCCTGTTTAAATTGCACAGCAGGCGGAAATGCCATGTAGGGTTGGAGTATTACAGTAAGATCATTGGCTATTCTCAGCTCCTTTTCTTGAGTCACTTGTCATATTACAAAGAATACTTGGATTCCTTTCCACAGTGCTTTTTAATTCCATGTCTTCTGTTATCAGGTCATGCAGAGACTAACACAAATTATTTTAGTTGTAAATGTATTTAACAAAAAGGTATATGTGTGATGCATGCACACATACCTCTATATTGGTCACTAATACATACACTTTCCAATTATATCTTTCAGGAGGCAAGAGATTAATCTGGGGATAAGTGAACAATTAGCAGAGTCAGCATTTGCAGGCCAGAAGAAAAGGTAATTCTGAAATTACTGTGTTGCTGAAATTGCAAAAATCTTGCAGGAGATGCTCTGAGGAATAGACACGAGATTCTATGGCAAGCTGGATCACAGCTTCGTTTCTGTATATTGTCCTCTTCCCCACTCATCTCACTCTCACCATTGAAGTGCAAGAATATTACTAACTCATATATAAGACTAGACATTTTTGTGAAAAAGTAGGCCAAAACCCCATGCCAATGTATTCACTTGTCAATGTAAGCACTAGGCTGGTGCAAACATTTCTGAAGTTTCTAAAGTTGGATTAAAAATTTTAAAATCTGTACTTCTGAAGTGATTTCCAACATGTGGTTGTTGGAATGAGATAGCTGTTGTGGGTTTTTTTTAAAAAAAATTTTGTTAAAACTTTACAAAAATTCCTAAAATCAGTAAATGTATGAATATTTCTGAAAGTAGGGAGAATTATCCCCCATTACCTCCGGTCATTGGATAGAAAATTCTCTCAAGGCTCCATTAGGCTTTGTGCCAACAGTGTACCGGCATTTCCAAGAAGCAGAGCCTGGAGGAGTTGGGGAGGAAGTGGGAGGAAGCCGGGGATAGAACAGAAATGTCATGGAATGGGATCCCACAACTACCAGTGGTAAGGGGATGAAGCCTTAAACTGCCCCATGGTTCCCTCACCATCCCCCACTGTCCCCCAGCTTCTTAACCTCCATGTGATGAGATCCTTAGTTTAGTACACATAAAAGAAACACCTACAAATTACTTTCACATAGTGAAATACAGTGGAACCTTGACTAAAGAGCACCCCAAATTAAGAGAATTTTGAGTTAAGAACCATTGTTCACCTTGGGTTTTGCTTTGACACAGAAATAGCATTTTGAGTAAAGAACTAATGCCAGAGGGAGCTCTAGCACCAAAGGGAGTGTTAGCGTGAGAGTACAGGGCTTTCGAGCTTTAGGGTAGCAGCCTCCATGCCTCATGCCTCCTGCAGAAAGAGAGAGTGATGAAAGCACAAACAAATAGGAAGCCAATAAGTATGCAAACTACTAACTAGTGGTATAAGCACACTGAGGTTGCTGTCACTTTCATACTTAACAATTAAAAATTATATTAGAATTAACACAATTTGAATCTCTACACCTATTGGATCTAGACACTAGAGTCACAATTCAAGTTTTCCCCTTTACATTGGCTTTTTTTCTGAAAAAAAATTCCACACATTCTAGAGTAAAACATGTGGTGTTCATTAAGTCTTGAGTTAAAGATGACGGAGAACATCTCAAATATAAGAGTGGATTGCTAGAATAGCATACACAATAGAATGACTGTGCAGCATCTACATTTCTGTACATTCACTTTTCCAAAAACATTTCAAGGTGCCCTGTCTATCTGCCTGGCATAAAGAGGTGACTCACTACTCAGAATATTGGGTTGGACAAGTTGGAATTAGAAATAAATAACTGAATTGCAGAGATTGCTCTTTGAAGAGAAATGTCCTGTATGCAAGTTTAGGTTATTGTGGATAATAGATACCCTCTTTCTCCCTTGTTTTATTCTACCTCCACTCCAATTACTTTGCATTAAGCACTACCAAGTGCATTTGTCATCTATTAGTTGTGTTATTGAATGCATTGTTTCTCATTATTTACTGTTCTTCCTAATTCTAAATCACCCAGAAATCTTGCTTCCTTTGACATTGGCCTATTCATTTATTTAATAAAAAGCAAAATACTGCAGAACATTGTACCCAATGATGGAGCACTCGGCATCACACCAACGAAGTCACAACACCATAACTTTTAAATGTTGCTTACATTGTGGTTCTTACTTTGTTTGCAGCCTTTATCACAAGGAAGTACACTTTTTGAACTCATTCTTTCCTCCTTTTAGAGATAGGGGACTTTTCTGCATTAGAAGATATGGCTCTTTGATAGTTCCCCTATTCAATCCTCTAAGCTCCATGGTTTCTCAGTCCTCCAAGCTCCTTGATTTCCAATCAGCGGAAAGTAGAGAGAAGCATCAGAGACGTGTTCAATTATTTTCCCAAAGCTGGGCATTTAGCAAAAGGCATCCACAGAGACATCCAAGGGTCTTCTAGAGGTTACTGCAGATGATAGTATTGCTCTGTATTAAACTATGGATAGGCCACTGAATTCTTGCCAGCTGCTCCCCTTGATCTCCACTGACCAAGAAATGACTGCCTGGGGACAATCGGGGGTTGTAGCTGAGAAAATATGGTTTTGGAGAGGCATTTTGGTCATCACATATTTAGTGGTGAATCTGGATCCTTGCAACAATCCCAAAAGTGTGCTGTGATTATAGAAGTCTGATTTAAGTCATTATAATTCACCAAAAGGGTACTAGTTCAGGTCCATGTAGTCTGGATTGACCCCTTTTCAAACAGGCAGCCTCAGGGTTCATTCGACACAACCTATAAAGTTTGCTGCTTTTCATAAAAATAAACCTTTTTTAAAAAAAAAAATTGGACCTCAGTCCTAAGAATTCAGACTGCTTTTGTCATAGTGCTTTGGTTCAATCATTTAAGCAGCACTTCATGTAGCTTCTGGGCAATTCCAGTGGATCCATTCAATGGGTTTCTGCCTTGGGACAATCTGGGGACTGGAGAGACTGCTAAAAGCCAGAAATGAAGGAACCCCCCCCCCCCAAATGACAATATATTTGCCTTTAATTTTGGAAAATTTGTACTTTTATAGTAAAAGTGGATGCGTGGATGAATTATTTATAATGAGAGATATTTTCCCATTCCAATATGCCATCTTCATGGATTTACTTTTGTTGTAGACATGGAAGAGAGCCATTTTGATGGTCTCTTTGAGACTTTGAGATTTGTTTCCTACAAGAGGCTCTGTTGACCCTCTCTATGTTCTGTTTCTACTGTCAGATATAAATATCTTTATTATGCTTTTCATGTGGCAGAAGAGCCTTTCAGTGAACCATGTTTTATTTTCATCTTTTTACAATGTTTTGAATGTGTTTTAAATAGTTCTAAATTGTTTTTTAGTTGGGTAATTTTTTTAACTTTTGTGCTATACCTTGTTTCAGTTAGGGTTTGTTTTAAATGTGTTTTAATTGTTTTAAAGTAATGTTTTAATTGGATAGTTTATTTCATTATTTAAAAACTCTTGAACTATATATTGTTTCATTTCCATTTTTTAAAAAAGTGTATACTGTCAGTCACTTTGGATTTTATATTGAGAGAAATATATACATACATACATACAATTCCCATTTTTCATGGTGTTTGAAGAGTGATAGTCCAGAGAAATGTGGGAATGCCATTCCTTGACTAGATTTGACTTGGTTAGCAATGTGGTTGACATGTTTTGGATCTTGGTTAACTTTCCTTGTCTACGGGAACATACTTACTGCCATTATATTCAAATTTGAATTTAGTCACTGAATAGAATAGCTTTATTGTGTTATACTATTGCACAATTAAATTAAATGCCTTCCCCAGCACACACCACAAAACAACACATCCATCCCTTCACACCCCGCCCACTACCAGGGGATTACTCTATTCCTTTGCTTCAGTATATTTGGAAATTTATTGATATGAAGTCATTACATCTGAGTATTGCACATTTGGGGCTGTGTTTATGCCTACTCATAACAGGAGGAGAAAAATGAGATACAAATTAGCATTCTCAATATTCAAAGCTGATACTGTATATTCTTATTTTATTTTTCCATATGTGGCTATCCAGGAGTGATCCACCCAAAAACATGTACCAAAAAAGCAGCATTGGCAAAATAAGCAACACCTGGAAAGGTATCTTTAAGAAAGATGAATACTGGGAATGATCCGCTGAAATAATTCCTAAGCCTTGCTGGGATAATGGTCAAGAAATTACAGCATCATCTTATATTCATTGTTCAGTTTCAAAAGGCTTCTGAATGTTTTACATTCCACTTGAATATTCTGATTAAGTAATTTTGATTGTACCATGTGTAGTGGCAATATCATATAAGGCAAAGAGTGAAAAAAAGGCTAAGATATATGAACCTGAGGAAAGAGTTTCATAGCTTCTCTACATGGAAAGCAAATATCATCAGATAATATTCATGTTGTTGATGTACATTGACAACCTCCATTAACCTGTTAGGCTTCTGTTGTATGAAAAACATAGGTAGCCAAATTCATTGTGTGCCACCCACACAGCGTCATTTCAATATACTCCTAGCAGAAATAGATCTTCCCTAGAAGACATTTAATATTTTTAAAGGCTTTGCCTATCATCCCCTCTATTAGCATAAATTAAACTGTGCTATATTTAGCTTATGACGCAGCCTTCAGACTTGCATTACCTGTACACTGTCCTTCTCCCCCATCCTCTGTTTCCAAGAGGAAAGAGTTTGACAAATGAACTGGGAAATAAGCACATAATCAGAATATTTCCCCTCTTCCTTTTTGTGTGGTCACAAATGCCTTCTTTCTGGACTGACACAAGAAATTTGTTCTAAAGCAATAATCTGTGGTTCCTGGGAAGGTACGGTCCCTGCCATTGGTTATCTACTGGCTTCTATGGGTGCATCTACACTGCAGAATTAATGCAGTTTGACACCACTTTAACTGCCATGGCTCAATGCTATGGAATCCCGGGAGTTGTAGTTTTACAAGGTCTTTAGCTTTCTCTGCCAAAAAGTGCTTGTGCTTCACCAAACTATAAACCCCAAGATTCCATTGCATTGAGCCACAGTAGTTAAATTGGTGTCAAACTGCATTGAGTCTACAGTATGCATGCATCCTATGTCAGTGGGGTGTTGAATTTGTTTTTAGTTTTAATCTGAACTTTAAAGGAGTGATCCAATGTTCTGCATCTAATTGGGTAAAGAATTCATCAAACTTTGGAAAGCGCCTTAACATTTGGATTAAAATCCAGAGTTGATTTAATGCCAGACTGATAATGAAGCCAACATTTACAAGTGTCCCTGCTATCCAACTGGCACAACCATTGGTACTATGGTGTGCCGTATACAGCTATGGATATTCCTTTTATTGACATCTGTTGGCTAGTATTGTTTATCTCAATATTGAGATCACATGTGAGCATACAACACACAGATGCAAGACACATCCACACCTCTATTCTGCCTGTGCTGTATGGTTCTCTTTCAATTCTTCTATTGCCCATAAAAAGCAAAAATCTCCTTTCTGTATGTATATTCAAACATAGTACAGTGTTACTCTGTACCAGTATCCAGTCTTTCAAAGACCTTCTTTTCACTGACTCTTGTACGCTTCCACTCTCCACCTCATAAGCATTCCTCTCCCACATTTTAAACAGATATTTCCCATTGATTGTAGCTTTCCTAGCCCTAAACAACCATGCTTGTAATTTAACATTCACCTGTAATAGAATTAGCAAGAGTATAAGAATAGCATTCACAGGGAAAGTGTGCCTTATGATCATTAACACAAATCTTATGAATATTTGTAAATCATCATAATAACTTGACTTGCTTTGATTTTCTGGTTTTCAGTTGTCATTATTTTGTCACAGTGAATGTCTTCAATATTGTTTCCTTTTGGTGGGGAAGGAGTCAGAAATTGGCATTGTCAGGTAACTGCCAAGGATAGAAAACCTCAAGAGAACCCACAATCACTGTTCGTTAATCCAGAAATTTGGAGTTCTTGACTTTTGTAACACACTTCTGAAAGGATAATGTACTAAGTGGTGCTCCTGGCCACCACCAGTTGTCTGCTTATGGAGCTTATCTGAGAAAAGGGCAAGGGGTGGGCAACTACATAGAGACCAGGGCTCAATTTCAAACCACAGGCCCACCTTTTTCAATCCCTTCAAAATAGGAAGTGACATTGCCATTTTGAGGGAGACTGCAAAGGAAAATGAAGGCATCTGGTGGCAGTATGGATATCTGGAGTGCTAGTGAGCAGTGTAGGTATTTCTACACGATTTCTGCCTGATTTTGTGATCAATGCTTCTTGAAAATCTCTTTTAGAAAATTAAATTGGAGAGGAGTAAAGACTTTAATGGAGGACTTTGATGAC